>NC_090336.1:42281822-42610075 GCF_035084215.1 Heptranchias perlo
AACAGAAAATAAGTCACGGCCGGGAGAGGAGGGTGGGCCTGCTGGTATTATTTTGAAGCGACAAATTCTGGCCCTAGGGGTAGAAAATGATCCTCATTGCTCCCATTTTACAGGCATTAAACGGACACTAATAGGACCAATTTTGGGGCTCAACGTTGCACGCCTGATCTGCACTAGGGACACTGTTGCCGCCATTCTGGCATAGGTGGCTGCCCACCTGCAACAGGTGTTAGGCCCCCACTAACCTTTGTTTCAGAATCCCTGCAGGAAATTAGGCAGCACTGAGCGGAGGAGGTGCTGGGTCCGCTCATCTTATGTTTCCCCAGTGATTGCTGTGGCCTAAGCAGTGGCCACAACCAACATTTTTTTTTAAAAACCTTCCTGTGGAACTGGGAAGAACAGGAATGCTCTTCCGGGATCCACAACTCCCCTGAGAGCCGCTGCCGGCTCGCAATCAACCCCCTCCTGTTCTCCTCCCCACCCCCCCCGCCTCCCCCCCACCCGACTTCCCAGGACTTACCCGAGGGCCGCTGCCGGCAAGACAGGCAGCACAAATTGGATTCTGCAATCGGGCAAGCTGCCTATGGAGATGCGACAAGTGCTTGCAGCTTGCACCAATTATTACAATGAGGCCCGAGGCCCAATTTCCGAAGATCCTCAGGCCTCCTGGTTTGGGCACATGCTGGAAGCGCACCATCAGTTATGAGCCTGAAAATGGGCCATAACAAATTCCTACTCCCTTATGTTTAAAATTGAACCTGTTTTGTGCTCATTCAGGTGAGGGACATTAGCACCACAGGATGGAATAGTTTTCCAGTCTTCTTCAAGTGGATTTAAAGTACCATTGTCCCACAAGATAGGTATGGCTGGTGCCAATGAGTCTGTCCACTGTTCCTCTATTGTGCCAACAGCTTTCAATCCCTATCAGAAGAATATATGTGCAAAGTCAATTCTTAAGTCACTACTACATTGTTCAGAACAATAACCACCTTATTAGTTTCCAGATACCCAATGGTAACAGACCAAGGATGAAAGATGACTTATTTTCATTATTGGATTCTTTAGTTTTTCAGGTAGAAGTGGCTGTACTCATGTCTACATGCAAGCCGCTACTCTAAATGGACTCTAGCAAGTGGGTCAGTAACCAGAGGTCATAGATTTAAAATAATTGGCAAAAGAACTAGAAGGGAAATGAGGAGAATTTTTTTCACACAGAGGGTTGTTAAGATCTGGAATACCTGAAAGGATATTTGATTCCATCTGAACTTTCAAAAGGCAATTGGATATGTACTTGAAGAGGACTAATTTGCAGGGTTATAGGGAAAAAACAGGGGTGTGGGACTGAATTGGACAGCTCTTTCAAAGAGCCAGCACAGGCATGATGGGCCAAATGGGCTCCTTCTGTGCTATAAGATTCTATGACTTGCCTACTTTAACAAGAAAAACATCCATTCAGTTTCAAAGTGGAGCTTGATTTTAGAAGTGTCAGTGGGAATGTGTGTGCCAACTACCCTGACTCCAGCCACATCTCTTTTATCCTTGCAAATTGTGGCTTAGTCAAGATGTTACAGGAAAGACAAGTAATTGGTGCTGACTGTTACACAAAAACTGCACAGCAAATATTTGTGATCTTTGTATTTAATGCTATTTCTCTTGTGCTCAGGTGATCTAGAGTATGACCTGAAGCAATAATCCTAACTCCAAATTCACAAACTTGAGCTCAAGAGGGAAGTACAACAAGGCACAAGAATAGAGGTAGAGATAAAGTGCACATTTGGCATTTGGATAACGTGTTCCGATTCTACAATGAGCAAACATACTCTTACTTTATTACCTCTTTCATTCCGCATAATACGGCAACAGTGCACAGCATTACTTAAGCCCTGTTGCAGGAGAACAATCACAGCTATCTGGTGATGAGAGTGAGCTAAGGAAGTGATCAGAGCAAAACCAATTGGTTGCAAAGGTCATCCATGATGCCATCATACGTAAATTGCTTCCATTAAGGACTATTGATCAAACTGGCACATGTTGACATGCGGTGCATTGCAAAGGAAAAGGTAAGCTGGACACAAGTGAACATGGAAATATGGCTACTGCCACTCCTGGAGGACAGCAGGTCATTCGTTTCTGTAACTACTTAATGGGCATAAAATTGGAGGCTTTTCATACGACAGGATTTGTTGATGCCGAAAACACAAAGAAAGAAAGCATAATGTGAGAAGTGCAAGGAAAATTTTAAAGAAAATATCTTACGTTCTGAGCTGAAAAACAGGGAGATTATCCTACCGCAAATAGATAAACTCCCTATATCACTGATTTGAAAAGGCACCTCTATAGCCATTAAATAAGTAGAATTTCTTTTTACAACAGGCAAAATTTAATATTAATTAAAAAGCAAAAACATGCAAAACTAATGATGTCATCAGTTTCCTTTGTTGTTTTTTATTATTGGCAAATGAAGTATCAACAAGCCAGGAGATAGTTCAAGGAAGTGGAGTTACAAAAAAATCCAGATTATTGTCAGTTTAATAAATCCCTCAATTTTTATAGCCACTTCTTATAGATGTCTTTTTAATCAAGAGGTAGGTGAAAAGGTCAAACATCTTCAGAGCATCCAGTTCTTATGTTACTTCATTAGAAAAGCCCAAGGGAAGCAAACTGCTGTGGAACCATCCATCTTAGCAAGTGACATCACTTTTGGAACCACTTCTCTCCTTCCCTTCCTTTCATAACTTTTTCTTTTAAATGTTATTTTTTCAGTCCTAATGAATCAAACCATAATGGAATATTTTCTACCTTTAGTTACTTTCAGGTCAGCAGTAATGTTTATGCTTTAGGCGAGGGTCTACATGGTGACATAAAGTTACAGTCAAAAGACAATGACAATCCCAGATGTTGACTGGTGGACTGTCATTTTTCAGTGAGATGGAAATAGGCCTTTTGTAATTGTCATCTAACCAAACTTTACAAAAGAAACAGCTTCAAAGGGTGGAGGAAGGTCAATAGAGTTTAAACACCAATCTTAGAAATGCTTAATCAGGCAAACTGAATAACCCCGTCAGAGACAGGGCTAATGTAAAAAATAATTGCCTGAAATAGATTGCTTTATCACAGCATAATAAGCCATCAGACATTGTAAAATTGGTCCAGGGAATTAATACCATCATACTGTCCGTACAGCCCATTCCAGAGGCAGAGTATGTCATTTTCAATACTATTTAGAAAAGAACAAAAGAGCTTGCATATATATAGCGCTTTTAATGCCCTCAGGATGTTCCAAAGTGCTTCACAACCACTGAAGTACTTTTTTGAAGTGTAATCATTGTAATGTAGGAAACGCGGCAGACAATTTGCACACAGCAAGGTCCCACAAACAGCAATGTAATAATGACCAGATAATCTGTTTTAGTGATGTTGGTTGGGGGCTAAATATTGACTAGGACACCGGGGAGAACTCTCCTGCTCGTCTTCGAAATAGTGCCATGGGATCTTTAACGTCCGCCTGAGAGGGAAGACGGTGCCTGGATTATGGGGCCGATTTTGACCCCGAGCCAGGAAAGGAGCGGGGGGAGGGGGGTCAAACTGTGGACCGGAAACCAGGAATTACAGGTTTCCCAGACATCCTTGCGATTTTGATGTAAGGATGTCTTTTATTTTTTTTTGTTGGTTTGCCGTCCGACTGGCCGACCTGATTGACAGGTTGGTCTCAGTCGGACGGGAGAGCAGCCAGGGAGAGGACGGCCCCGATATTACGAGGGAGGCAGGATGGCAGCGGGGGCGGGGGGGCGACTAGGCGCGTGGGTAACCTGCCCAGTAAAATCCATCTGTTCCCCACGTGATCGTGGGAGAATTGAAGCCACTTAACGTGGCTTCCGGGTTTCCCGTCGTAAAGCTGCACAGTGAGCGGACTGCGCACCCGCATCACAGGCTGTCAGCTGGAGGAGCCCTATTTAAAGGGGCAGTCCTCCAATGGCTGATCCTGCAGCAAACAACGACACAGTACCATGGAGCAGCCCAGGGAAAAGGCTGCTCCCAGATTTACCGATGCCTCACTCCAGGTCCTACTGGATGGGGTGAGGAAGAGGAGGGATATTTTCTACCTGGCAGACAGGAGGAAATGCCCTGCCTCTGCCACCAAGAAGGCAGAGGTGGCAGAGGAGGTCACCAGCAGCAGCAACGTCTCCCGCACATGGATCCAGTGCAGGAAGTGCTTCAATGACCTAACAAGGTCAGCCAAAGTGAGTACACTTACTCATTCTCCTACACTCCGTCTTCCACATCACCGCCCCCACCCCCCAACTCATTCTGTACATGCCAACACTACTCTATCACATCACTCCTCACACTCACTGAAAGCTCATCCTCAACTTGCCTGCACTTACTCACCTCCCCAGTACTCATCCTACCACTACCACTCAACCCAATCCTTATACAATGTCATGGCTCTGTCTCATACTCACCCTCTGATGCATCTCTTTCACGGTCAGCCTCACCCAAACCAATGCATTCAGTGGTTGGCCATGTCACCATCCCTCACTCACGCCTCTCTACTTTCTCCCCTTATAGGAGAAGAGAGCCCAGAATGCACGGGAGAGGACGAAGACCGGAGGGGGCAGCAACATCTGGTCGTCCTCATGGACGTGGAGCAGGAGGCTCTTGAACTGAGCTGCACCCTCGAGTGCCTGTCCATCGGGGACGCCGAGACTGGCACCCAACAAACGGCTGGTGACAGAACTTTAACATTCAGCACTCACAATAGCAAATGATGTTAATATGTCTTGCCATCTTCAGCACCTCAACATCTGTCATCATGCTTAATATTGCCTTCTGTTCTCTTACAGGGCCTTCAGCGACTGCCGTGATGGCAGAGGGCGATTCCTCAGAGGACCTGCTGGCCTCCGAGGGGGCACTGTCACATCTGAGTGAGCCATCCACCAGCACAGATACACACCTCGGTGGGTCCCAGTCCGCAGTTAGTTGGGCTCGCACATGGTGAGTCACCACACACGTGAGCACGAGCAGACACTGGTGACAGGGGCAGCTGTGGAGAGTCCGCGGCGGTGGGAGCACTCGTCTCCAGGCTCTGTTCAGCTGGACACAGATGCTGAACCCTGGGGGCCATCCTTTAAAAGGAGAATGATCGAGGGGCAGCAGCACATTTCGAGGAGCCACGCGCACTCTCCACAATCTCGCAGAGGATGGAGGAGTCCAACTCCTGCATGAATGGAATGGTGGCACAGGTACAGGAGGGAATCTCTGAGATAGTGTCACAGGGACGTGAGGGCCTCTCTGAGATAGTGTCGTGGGTAAGTGCGGGAATGTCTGCGATGGAGGGAAGGCTAGGCTCCATCGAGCTTCAAGCACGGCTCACCAATGAGTCCATTGAGGCCCTGGGCCCTGCCCTTCAGACTCAGGTTGAGCAACTTTCTGCCGCCTTAAACAGGCAGGCAGATACACTAGCACTGGCCTTATAAGGCTTCACACATGTCCTCCAAACTGTTGTCCAGCAGGGTGGTAGGAGTGATGTGGGCCTGGCCAAGGAGAGGGATGATGGCAAAAGGGGACACGGAAGTGGGGACGCCACTCAAAGTACTCCCATGTCTCACCCGTTGCCCATCTCTCAACCAGTACCTGCAATGCTGCCTCCTCTCCAGGTGGTCGAGTCTGCCCCTGCACAGGTGCAGGTGGAGCAGTCTTTGGAGGGACCCTCACGGGCACCGAAGCCCAGAGGGCGTCGGCCCAAATCATCTAATCGGTCAGGGCATGACCAAGAACAACCTGCCTCTCCTCTGCTGCAGCCACAGAGGAAGCACCATGAAGGAGTAGTCGGAAGCGTAAGGCAAATGTTTTGTGAGCACAAAGGGGATGCACAAGGGTGTTTGATGGGTTGTCATGTTTTTTATTTATATTTGATTTTTGTTAATGGCATATTAAATATTATTATTGTCACCACTACTGCCACGTCTTGGCCATTCTTGACTGGCTTCTGTAATAAGACCCTTTCATGAGGTTCACCATGAACGCCCACACTTGATGCCACCCCTTGGGTCACCCTACAGTGGGTGTATGTGTAGTTGCACGACTATTTTGTGCAGGTGCCTGTGGTGCAGCACTATGTTGTGGAGCTCCACGTGGCGGAGGTGGACGGCGTGCCTGACGAGGCTGGTGATGTTGCTCGTCCTCGGATGAAGTGATGAATGCAGTCATAGCGCCCGCCCCCCCACCCCCATCCTGATGGTGTGAGTTTGAGGGGGTCCGCAAAGTAGGTAAATGTGTTTGCACAGCAGTGTTTTGGGTATAAATTAATAATTTTGAATGGAAAGACAAAGATGTTGCAGCCAAAACATTGTCTGAAGTGAAAGAGTGCCTGCTGCAATAAATGAGCTTTTCCCCCCAACTGTCAAATAATCCTTTGCATCTCCCACTGGCTGCTGACTGAAACACATCTGCTCCAATAGGCAGTGTTTCCCACAGCACGGGAAACACGCTGAGGATCCTTCAAAATTGCACCCCTGCCAAAATCTCCGGTCAGTGAGGTCTGTCAAGTACCTCAACTACCTAAATAATTATCTAAATTATCATCCCGTCGGTTTTAATTGCCGGTGGGAGTCCCGCATGCGGGAGCTGCGTGCGCACCCAAACGCGTCATTGGGGAACCTGGAAGTGAGCGGGTAGGAGCCGGGCTCCGAACAAGCTCTGGGATTCTGCCATTTTTGGAGCCCCCCTGCCCCCCAATGCACCCGTTCGGTCATCCAAAAATCGGCCCCGACATGTTCAGGTAAGTCTTTGTTTGTATACATGGGATGGGGTGCACGGGTGGGCACAGGGGAGCATGGGTGGGCATAGATTGGCATGAGGGCATGGGTTGGCACAGGGGCACGGTGGGCAAGGGGGTCATGGCGGGGCGGGAGTCAGTCATGGGGGGAGGGATTGGGGGTCATTCACGGAGGTGCGCAATCTTTGGGGAGGGGTGTCAGAGATCAGGGGGGGGCGTCCGTGATGGTCGGGGAGGGTCAGAGATCGGGGTGGAGGGGGGGGTTCCGCAACCATTGGGGGCTTGCTGCAGGTAGACTTGGGCTTGGGGGAAGCACTCCTGCTCCTCCGAGCCCACAACCTGTGCTAGCAAGGCACATACCTGTTAGTTTCGGGCCTTCTCGCCTCCTTTCACCTGGCGTAAAATAGAAGGCCCGGGAATCCCGTCCCCCAGGGGTTGAAATTGGAAACTCTGAAGAAATGGAGGCCCGCAGCCTCCTTGAAAGGTTTTAATCACCAGCCCGCCTCCTGGGAGTAGGTTGGTCGCCCACCCCTCGTCCCGCCCCGGTGACAACCGGAAGTGGGCGGGTTAGAGGTGAGTCCAAAATGGTTGCGAATTTGAACGCCCCCGCCCCCAACGCACCTGTTTTTTCCTTTTAAAATCATGCCCCAATGTCTCAACTGAAAGGTGGCATCTTTGACAATGCAGCACTCCCTCAGTGCTGCACTGGTGTTTTACAACACTGTTGGTGTTTAAACAGTTACTATGTCTGTAATAAAAACAGAAAATGCTGGAAATACTCTGCAAGTCAAGCAGCATCTGTGGAACTATGCCTGTAATGTTTCTGCGTATCAAAAGGAAAGAAAAAGTGGGTAAAAGCATAAAGTTAGAGAAGAGAGAAGCAGGTAGCAAAGAGATTTACAGAATGATAAACAGCTGCTTGTGCCTACAAGTTGGAAAAGTCTTTGTAGCAGAGTGGAAACAAGACCAGAGCCTAACCATAATTAGCCTTTTAAAGCCCAATGGTTTAAGAAAAGGTAGGCTGGGTCACTCAGGATTTCTTTTAATACTGGCCCCCTTCATCAGTGCGCCAGTTGCTTTATGGGATTTTGCCCTGTTTAAAATACACTTTGAGCCCTTAATGAGCCTTGCGCACAGATTTGAAAATCGCTGACTGCCAGCAGCACTCTGAGTACGCATTAGGGGTGCAGAGTACATCGAGTGCATGGTAGGCCTCAGGCCTTTGCACTCGATAATACATGGCACCAGCATTATCGGCCCTATAGTGTTTAAAGCACATTAATAATTTGTGAAAGGAATCACCATCCAGAGCGACAACCTTTTAAAATATTATGATGCTTAAAATTAGAAAAATCAGATAGGTGAAGGGAAGAGAGTGAGCCCTTAGCTTCTGTGTGATGCCCTCAGCATTTGGTTTTCAAAACTGGACTGAAAATGGTACATCCAGCCTTTTTTGTGGGGAGGGGGGCAGGGGTTGTACGAATATTGCATTGTTTGCATACAGTGTAAGTTTCCTGGTCCTATGGCTGACTGAGTAAATTCACTATGTGGTGTGGTACTGAGCTGCAAAACTGGGAATGTCACAGATTCAATACATGGTCAGTGCTTTGTTAGCTGATATCAGCCAGGGCAGTTGCATGCGTGTGTTAATACTGACCTTAAAGTTTTGAGATAGGTAAGAGTTCCTGCTTCTGATTGCTAGCTGGTGACTTCAACTAGAAAGTGGATGTCTGTGTACGTTGGGCGGCAAAATGGTCTCAACTGTGATGCCCACCACAATTGAATAGTTCGCCGATGCTCTAGGTTTGCACATAAAGGATGACTCTGGCAACAAGGTATCAGAGGGCTACTGATGCCCATGGAACTATACTCCAGTGAATATTAGCACATTTGAAAGCGAAGGGGACATAGAATCATAGAAAGGTTACTGCACGGAAGGAGGCCATTCAGCCCATCGAGTCCACACCGGCTCTGTGCAAGAGCAATCCAGCTATCCCCATAGCCCTGCAAATTTTTTCCTTTCAAGTACTTATCCAGTTCCCTTTTGTAGGCCATGATTGAATCTGCCTCCACCACCCCCTCAGGCAGTGTATTCCAGATCCTAACCACTCGCTATGTGAAAAAGGTTTTTCCTCATGTCACCTTTGGTTCTTTTGCCAATCACCTTATATCTATGTCCTCTGGTTCTTGACCCTTCCGCCAATGGGAACAGTTTCTCTCTATCTACTCTGTCTAGACCCTTCAAGATTTTGAATACCTCTATCAAATCTCCTTGCAACTGTCTCTGTTCCAAGGATAACAACCCCAGCTTCTCCAGTCTATCCATGCAACTAAAGTCCCTCATCCCTGGAATCATTCTAGCAAATCTCATCTGCACTCTCTCTAAGGCCTTCACATCTTTCCTAAAGTGCGGTGCCCAGAACTGGACGCAATACTCCAGGTGTAGCTGAACCAATGTTTCATAAACATTCATCATGGCCTTCATACTTTTGTACTCTATGCCTCTATTTATAAAGTCCAGGACCCCATATGCTTTTTTAACCGCTTTCTCAACCTGCCCTGCCACCTTCAATGATTTGTGCACATATACCCCCAGATCTCTCTGTTCCTGTACCCCTTTTAGAATTGTGCCTTCTAGTTTATAGTTCTTCTCCTCGTTCTTCCTACCGAAATGTATCACTTTGCATTTTTCTGCATTAAATTTCATCTGCCACATGTCCGCCCACACCACCAGCCTGTCTATATCCTCTTGAAGTCTATCACTATCCTCCTCACTGTTTACTACCCTTCTAAGTTTTGTTTCATCTACAAATTTTGAAATTGTGCCCTGTATACCCAAGTCCAAGTCATTAATATGTATCAAGAAAAGCAGTGGTCCCAGCACCAACCCCTGGGGAACACCACTGTACACCTCCCTCCAGTCCGAAAAACAACCGTTCACCACTACAATCACCATATAATTAAAGAACCTTCTCCATTATTATGTATTTACTCTGTTACAGAAAAAAAGTCACAAAAGAACTTATTGTTCATCGGTATTCAGCTTTAAGTAATAAGTTATTTCTTAATGGATCACGTGTTGCAGTGTTTATAGAAAGCAATATGTAATACAAGACAGTAATATGTCTGTTTCTAATTACCCGCAACAAATAATGAATTCTAGTTTTATGCATTTTAAAACTATTCTGGATATATTCATAGCTTTTAGGATTGGTTATTTTAATTAGCATGCTTGAGAAAATAAAAAGATAAGTGGAAATGCAGCTTTAAGATCTGCCTGTTTTCCTTGTCATGATAATGGACACATGGATCTATATTAAGTTCCTGAGTAATCTTATGGTGTTATGCAGCTGAGTCCCTGTAGTCTGAGCAATGTTCTCATTCACTCCTGCACTGGACATGGCTTTCAGGGAATTTCAGCAACTCCTGATCCGAACCTGAGGCCCAAATTTATCCAAGTGTTTATCCCTAATGAGTACGGTGTGTCAGATTGCTCTTTTACATCTGAAATGCCGATTAAAATCTACCTCAGGCATTTGCTTTCCGAAGCTCATAAGGATTCTAATTTAAATGAGTTTGGCTATCCTCAATCCAGCTCGCAGTAGATTTGGGTGGCAAAATAAAATAATGTTGTAAGTGAGGTGATATCAGTATTCTGCTGCTCCGTTCGACTTTAGGAGAATGAATCTTATGAAGACATTTGCAACTACTACTTCTCTTTCTTTCAGACCTAAAACCCTGAGATTCTTTTAAAAATGAAAAAAAAATCCTTAACTGATCCGTGAGCAATTAATCAAAAAAAGAAAATTAAAAAGACATTAGCACAGGCTGTGAGGAGCAGGATGATCATTCCCGTATCCCACAGCTGTTTGGTATTGCTCTCCAAAGAATGATGAGGACATTGGGAAAGCCTGATGGAGCAGAGCAAGGTATTCCGCTCCTGTAGGTAGCAGCTGAGGATCGTTGGGGAGCAGCACACTGCCAGATGATGCAACCAGGAGCAGGCAGCAGCCAGTAGATTAATCACCAAAGCCAGTCTGAGGGATGGAGAATGTCTGTTTTGCTCGTGTCCAAATAAACCTGTAATGAATCCCATCTGGCACGAAGCAACATAGTGAAAAATCTATTTCAGCTGCAATCTGCCAGCTTTTTTTTCTCCCATGTGCGCTGAGTGGGAGCTTTGTTGCTGCAGCGACGACAGTACTGACAGTAATCTCGTGTCAGTGTAACAAATGCAGTTATATTTTGTCCTTGTGGAAACGAAACAGCCAAAATAATCAGGGACCGAGTTATGAGTAGCGATCACAATAGATCAAATGATCATACCTTGCTAAGCCTGGCTAGGTCAACTGGAGTTCACTGGGTCAAACATTTATAAAATCAGGTGAGCTGAAATACTGGCTAATGTAGCAGTTACCCATGCAGTATTGGCAAAGCAAGATGTACATTTTTCTTATTGTTGTTAGGACGGCCAATAACCCAGCATTGAATGATAAATGAAAAACAATTAGATTTATTGTGGTTGAAAACAGCTTTAAATTTAGCTGCTCACTGCTACCTTACAGAGTCCATCTTGCAGGCTGACTGGCTCCTTCATTCTAGTTGCTGCTTAATTGAAACATTAACACTTCCACGACCAGTGGATATCATAGGATATCAATTGTTTTACTGATCCAAACTTAACAGTAGTTATTTAAAAGATTTTACTGACATACGTTTTTTAATTTGTACCTGTCATCTATTTTTACTAGTGGTACCCTCCTTCTGGGGGGAAGGGGAATGCTTGTAATTGTCCTAGTGGTTCCAACCAGAATAAAGGAGGACACATAAAGGACCACCTCAAAATATTCATATTCAATTGGGGTAATTTTCCGAGTATATACTAGCAGCGCACACCAGAAAACCACCCACAACTTTATGATATGCGTTGCCAGCAGCCGAGGTTCCCACCACCAGATTGATTAGACCAAGACAAATTGGAATTTTCTTTGGTTTAGAAAAGATGGTAAAATGTTTAAAGTAGTGGATTGCATGCCTGCTCAGAGCAGTCTATCTGCGGTACAACTTCTGCATTTCTCACACTCGTTGACACTAAAAATAGGCGTGTTAATTATACATTTATTTGTGTTGAATTTCACCTGACACCTTTCTGTTTGTTGACCTATACTGTCCAAGCCCATTTGGATTATCACACATTGGTTAGCAACATTGGACACCACACCCAGTTTGGTGTCACCTGCAAACTTAGATACTTTGGACAATATTCTGCCCTCTCAGTCATTTATACAAACAAAAGCAGCCCTAACATTGATCCCTGTGGGACTCCATTGGCAACCAGTTTCTACTCTGACCACCCCCACACACCACCATCCTTTGGTCAGCCACACATCAATCTAGCCTAATAGTTCTCTATCTATTCCATGGACATGCAGCTTTTGAATTACTCTGCTGTGTAGGACAGTGTCAAATGCCTTGCTGAAATCCAAGTGGATAACATTCACTGTCTCACCCTTATCCATCGGATATGTAGCCTCCTCAAAGAAGTCCAGCAAATTGGTAATTGGTCACGACCTGTTCCTTCTGAACCCATGCTGGCTCTCTTTAATAAGTCGCTGCATTTCCAGATGATCCCTAATGCTTTTCTTCATCATTAGAGGATTTGAGTACAGGAATAAGGATGTTTTATTGCAGTTATAGAGGGCCTTGGTGAGACCACACCTGGAGTATTGTGTGCAGTTTTGGTCTCCTTACCTAAGGAAGGATATACTTGCCATAGAGGGAGTGCAGCAAAGGTTCACCAGACTGATTCCTGGGATGGCAGGACTGTCGTATGAGGAGAGATTGGGTCGACTCGGCCTGTATTCATTCGAGTTTAGAAGAATGAGAGGGGATCTCATTGAAACGTATAAAATTCTGACAGGGCTAGACAGACTAGATGCAGGGAGGATGTTTCCCCAGGCTGGGGAGTCCGGAACGAGGGGTCACAGTCTCAGGATACGGGGTAGTACATTTAGGACTGAGATGAGGAGAAATTTCTTCACTCAGAGGGTGGTGAACCTGTGGAATTCTCTACCACAGAAGGCTGTGGAGGCCAAGTCACTGAATATATTTAAGAAGGAGATAGATAGATAGATTTCGAGACACAAAAGGCATCAAGGGATATGGGGAGAGAGCGGGAATATGGTATTGAGATAGAGGATCAGCCATGATCATATTGAATGGCGGAGCAGGCTCGAAGGGCCGAATGGCCAACTCCTGCTCCTATTTTCTATGTTTCTATGTTTCAACAAAGTCTCGAACATTTCCCCCACAATAAGCACAAGCCTCGCAGGTCTGCTTGAGGGCTCATTCTTTCCCTTTTTTTAAAGATGGAAGTCACATTTGTCACTTTCCAGTCCAATGGCATGTTATTCAATTCCAATGTGCTTTAGAGGATTTGCAATCTCTTGAACAACTCCATGAACACTTCTCTATTTTTAACTAGTATCATAAAAAAATCAACAATCTGCATCACAATGTATTTCATTAATTATGCAGAAGTACACAGATGACACACTTAGTGATAAAAGACAACTCCTGTTAATGTCAGCAGAGGCTATTGAACAATTAACGGTTGCCTTAACTAAGTATCAAAATGGCCTATTCTGATGTTGCTGTTATATTTTTATTTGCTTAACTCCACAAGCTCCTTTCAGCTGAACGGACTTCAGTTTGTATTTAAAGAATACAAACCGTAACGATTTTCATCACTTAGCCCTAACGTAAGAGTAGAAAGTGAGTTATTTAAATTAAATATCAAATGTGATAAATTAACATACTTCAATGTATATTTCTTAGGTGTATACTCCGTTTAAGCTTAGAGTTGGTGTAGCCAAAATTTATATAGAATCGTGTTCTATTACTGATACAATAACACTGGCAACCTTTGCACAATCAATGATTGGTCAAACAGCAGATTAATAGTTCCAGTTCTCATCACTGCAGTTACTCTGTATTGTTTTCTGTATTGTTCATCACAGCAGTAATTAACGGATTGTTAAATGAACCGAACCATTAGAAACCCAGCTAACACATTGAAATAGTTACAAGTTATCCTGCTTTAATAAACATAAAGTATACTTTTCCTATTTTTAATTAAATTGAGAAAGCTAGGGGAAATGCCAAGGCTCAAAGTGCAAGAAGCCACCAAGGTGAAAAGAATAGGAGAGCAGACCGATTTCTACCTGGAGCGTTTTGATAAGCTGTTTTAAATTCATTGTTTAATTATAAGAGATCCTGCTCCATTTCAGTTGGAGAAGAGACAACTCTCTTCATTTTGCATGTATCTGAACATTGCTTTATGCTCTGCAGTATTAGCCTAACTCTGTTGCTTCAAAGTGTAATTAAATAATGTAATAATTTTACCCTGTATAAGCTCCGATCTGTATCTTGATATTCTGTCCAGTGAAGCAACACAAGACATGGGACAAGAATATTTAAAATCCAGTCCTTAATTTGCTGCACTTACAATAATTGTTAGTCTCGGATTACGTACCATCTGCAAGGGCATGTGGGTAAAAAAAAATACAGCTTCTGGGTCATGAAGGCTGGCAACTGTGATGAGGCCTTTGAAAGAGAAATCGATGCTTTAAAAAACCTGAATCACAATAGTATACATCAAACAAATATAAACTGAAATACACTGGGCTCAATTTTAAAACAGAACTGTGGGTACGTTGGGAGTAGGTGGGGGGGGGGACGAAAATCGCCATTTCCAGGAGCGGGCAGAAATCCCGGCTCCATCACGCCTAAGAACGCACACGACCCAGGGTCATCTGGGTGTGTGCACCGTTCCCGAACCCAGAAGTCCCGCCGGCAATTACAGCCAGTGGGACAATGTTTAAACAAGCAATTCAAGTACTTGAAGTACTTGAAATGTACATGAATCTAATTAAGAGTGCAGGCAAGCAATTTCAATGCTGCCTCAGCGTGTTTCCCGTGCTGTGTGAAACACGCCATGGGGAACAAGTTGTGTTGCAGCCGGCAGCCATTTGGCCATTTAAATCCCTGTTTGACAGATGGGGATTATAGGTGAGTTATTGCAGCAGGGCACTCAGTTCTCTCAGACAAATTTTTGGCTGGGAGATCTTTGTATTTAGACTGAAAATTCTTGGTTTCCACTCAGAATTGTTCTGTTTACACATATTTACCAACTTTTCGGACCCCTTCAAAGTGACACCATCAGGATGGGGGGGGAGTGATGGCTGCATTCACCAGTGCATCCGAGGACAAGGAACATCACCATCCTCACCAGTCACGGTGTGCACTTCCACCACTTGGAGCTCCACAACACAGTGCTGGGCCACAGGCACCTGCACAAGAGCACAAAGGGCAACAACAGAGGGAGCGACATCGCAGGAGGCACTACCCTCATCAGAGGGTCGACAGACCGCGGCTCAGCTTCCTGGACCTCTCTGAAGAACAGCGCATACAGAGGCTGAGAGTGAGTCGCCAGGTGGTCACAGACTTCTGCACCCTCCTTCATACCGAGCTGCTCCCGACTGGACCTGGTGGCATCTCATTACCAATCGCTGCCCTCAAAATCTTCACCTCCTGATCATTCCAGGGTGCCACCAGTGACATCACCGTGGTCTCTCGGTATCACACAAGTGCTTCAGGCAGGTCACCGAAGGTTTGTTTCGCAGGCGTTGCAATACATCAGCTTCCTCATGGACAACATCAGCCAGACGGAGAGGGCAGTGGAATTCCACTCTGTGGTTGGCTTCCTACGTGTACAGGGTGTAATCAATTGCACGCATATAGCAATCCGAGCACCTCCACACGAGCCAGGACTGTTCATCAACAGAAAGGGGTAACACTCCATCAACTTTCAGCTCATTTGTGACCACCGCAAAAGATTTCTTCACGTGTGTACCAGGTTTCCTGGCAGCTGCCACAATTTGTTCATTCTCAGGGAATCAACATCCTGGGCTTCTTCCATGCACTGAACACCCTTGAGGGCTGGCTCCTCGGGGACAAGGGATACCCCCTGCACACATGACTCATGACACCTCTGAGAAACATAGAAACATAGAAAATAGGAGCAAGAGTAGGCCATTCGGCCCTTCAGGCCTGCTCCACCATTCAAAATGATCATGGCTGATTGTCTAACTCAGTATCCTGTTCCCGCTTTTTCCCCATATCCCTTGATCCCTTTAGCATTAAGAAATATATCTATCTCCTTCTCGAATACATCTGATGAATTGGCCTCCACTGCCTTCTGTGGTAGAGAATTCCACAGGTTCACCACCTTCTGAGTGAAGAAATTTCTCCTCATCTCGGTTCTAAATGGCATACCCTGTATCCTGAGACTGTGACCCCTGGTTCTGGACTCCCCAGCCATCGGGAACATCCTCCCTGTATCTAGTCTGTCTCGTCCTGTTAGAATTTTATATGTTTCAATGAGATCACCTCTCATTCTTCTAAACTCTAGTGAATATAGGCCTAGTTGACCCAATCTCTCCTCCAATGATAGTCCCAGGAATCAGTCTGGTAAACCTTCGTTACACTCCCTCCATGGCAAGGACATCCTTCCTCAAATAAGGAGAACACAACTGCACACAATACTCCAGATGTGGTCTCACCAAGGCCCTGTACAATTGCAGTAAGACATCC
This sequence comes from Heptranchias perlo, assembly GCF_035084215.1. Lineage (NCBI taxonomy): Eukaryota > Metazoa > Chordata > Chondrichthyes > Hexanchiformes > Hexanchidae > Heptranchias > Heptranchias perlo. Next base: position 42,298,255 of record NC_090336.1, read on the forward strand.
CTGCTCCTGTACTCAAATCCTCTTAAATGAAGGCCAACATACCATTCGCCTTCCTAATTGCTTGCTGCACCTGACTGCTCGCTTTCAGCGACTGGTGTACAAGGACACCCAGGTCTCGTTGCACCTCCCCTTTTCCCAATCTATCACCATTCAGATAATAATCTGCTTTCTGTTTTTACAATCAAAGTGGATAACCTCACATTTATCCACGTTATTCTGCATCTGCCATGTTCTTGCCCACTCACCCAACTTGTCGAAATCACATTGGAGCCTCTTTGCATCCTCCTCACAGCTCACATTTCACCCCAGCTTTGTGTCGTCTGCAAACTTGGAAATGTTACATTTAGTTCCCTCATCCAAATCATTGATATATATTATGAATAGCTGGGGTCCAAGCACTGATCCCTGCGGTAACCCACTAGTCACTGCCTGCCATCTGGAAAAAGACCCGTTTATTCCTACTCTCTGTTTCCTGCCTGTCAATCAATTCTCAATCCATGCCAGTATATTCCCCCCAATCCCATGTGCTTTAATTTTGCACACTAACCTCTTGTGTGGGACCTTATCAAAAGCCTTCTGAAAATCCAAGTACACCACATTCACTGGTTCTCCCCTATCTATTCTACTAGTTACCTCCTCAAAAAACTCCAGTAGATTTGTTAAGCATGATTTCTCTTTCATAAATCCATGCTGACTTTGTCCAATCCCGTTAATGCCTTTCAAGTGTTCTGTTATCATATCTTTTATAATAGACTCCAGCATTTTCCCCACTACTGATGTTAGGTGAACTGGTCTGTAATTCCCTGTTTTTTCTCTCCCTCCTTTTTTAAATAGTGGGGTTACATTTGCCACGCTCCAATCTGTTGGAACTGTTCCAGAGTCTATAGGATTTTGGAAGATGATCACCAATGCATCCACTATTTCCAGGGCCACTTCCTTTAGTACTCTGGGATGTAGATTATGATGAGGAACTCCATCAGTGAGCAACAGTGTCGATACAACAACAGCCACATCGCCACCGGGTCTATAATTGAACATGTGATACGGCTGCTGAAGATACAATCTTGGTGCCTCACTCGTTCTGGGGGAGCGCTTCAATACGCACCAACGAGAGTGGGTCGCGTTATAGTAGTGTGTTGTGTCCTGCATAATATGGCGCAACAGAGAGGGATACTGGATGATAAGGCCCCCATGCCCTCATCCACCATGCACATCTCCCATACACATTGAGCAGGAGCAGATGGAGGATTAGGAGGAGAACGAATCCAAGGGCAGAGCAGCGGCTCACCTGGCTGCTCGTGAGGCCAAGGAGTCACTCTTTTGTGAACGGTTCTCATAAGATCAGAAAGTGAGAAGAGTCCAGTCCTCACACAGTGGTCGTTGAAGGGCCTGTAAGAGAACAGAAGGCAATATTAAGTATCATCACAGATGTGTCATGTTGCAATGAGCATACTGAGGTGTTCAACATGCCAATCATTGTTAACATCAATTCATATTATGTGTAATGAATGTTAAAGTTGTGGTGTGCCAGTCCCAGCGTCCCCGACAGACAGGTACTCAAGGGGCCGGCTGATCTGCAGGGCTTTATACTCCGTGTCTGTGAGGACCACTATTTGTTGTGGCCCCCCCTCCGGCCCTCGCCCTCTCCCATGCATTCTCCTAGAAGGGGAGAAAGTACAGATGTGTGAGTGAGTGGTGGTAAAGTGGCCAACCAATGAATGCATTGCTTTAGGTGAGGTTGACCATGAAAGAGCTGCATCAGAAGGTGAGTATGAGACAGAGACATCACATTGGTTCAGGATTGGGGTGAGTGCTAGTGGTGGGGTCACAAATGGGGAGGTGAGGAAGTGCTCAAGAAGTGCAGGTAAGTTGAGGATGAGCCTTAAGTGGGTGTGAGGAGTGATGTGATGGAGTAGTGTCGGCAGTGAGAGGCAGAATGAGTTGTGGGGGGGGGTCGCGGGCGCAGGGGGTGATGTGCACCACGGAATGCAGGAGAATCAATAAGTGTACTCACTTTTGCTGACCTAATTAGGTCATTGAAACACTTCCTCCGCTGGACCCATGTGCGGGAGATGTTGCTGCTGCTGGTGACCTCCTCTGCCACATCGAGTCAGGCCCACTTGGTGGCAGGCGCAGGGCGCTTCCTCCTGTCGGCCAGTTAAAATAGTTCCCTCCTCCTCACTCCAGCCAGTAGCAGCTGAAGTGAGGCATCATTGAATCTTGGAGCAGCCTTGCCCCTGTGCTGCTCCATTGGGTCTTCTTGCTCTTTGATCCAGCAAAATCCATTGGAGCAATGGCCCTCTAAATCCAGATGCTCCAGCTGACAGTGTGCAGACCGGCCACTGCGCAGCTTTCGGAAATCAATCCCAGAAACAAGGTTAAGGAGCACCAATTAAGTCGCGATCGCGTGAGGAACGATAAGTTTTTATTATTTGGGTTTGCTGCGTGCCCATTGACTCCCCTGCTGCCATTCCACCGCCCTTTTAAAATCGAGCCCATTAATTTACTATATTTGACATTTCATTAAAGTAACTTCCGTTGCACTTTTTTTCTTGGGATTATTTATCATGCTACATTGCAGGATTTTAGATGTATGAGGCACAGACAACACGCCCCTGTGGAGTTCTAAACAATGTATCTGACACCACTTGTCTTGCTCCTGCTTTATTATACTGTTGTGCTGAGCTAGTCATGCAGAATAACCACTTGCTGCCAATTTTTATTCAAACATTCCATTTATCTCGCAAAACCTGTATAATTGATCTCCTGCAGTGAGCCATCACCTGTCCCAGCTGCAGTGATGTTTTTAACTGTTTGCCCTCGCCAGACATCTTTCTCACTGAAACAGACTGTTGTCTCAATCAACTGTAAAGAGGGCAAGAGGAAAGGATAATGAAACATGATTATAGTTCCTAATGTGAGTTTTTTCATTATCAAAATGAATTTAAAACATGTCATACTTTTAATTTCATTAAATCTACAGATTTATTATACGTTTACAACCGTGGTTCTTATTGGTCTCTTATCTAGAGTCGTAATGTTAGGAATGAGATTGTACAGACAAAGTACACTGGTCTTCACAGGACCATTCCTTACGCCACTCATTATGCAATCAATAAGGAGATTGCCAAGAATAGCATCTATCTACAAAGTTACTTAGCACTGTTGGCTACAGTTTGGAAATTCCTGATAAAGTGGCATGATCTATTTAAATGAATTGGAGATTCTCTTTCAATAAAACGAGTTTGCATATTAGCAGATGGGATGGTGAAATGGCACTTAAATTTTTCTCAAGTATAAATTAAGCAACTGGAAGCTTAGGTTGTTCAGTAAAGCAAATTTAGTCCAATATAAATTTAAGAAATCCCTATTTGTATTCTTGTACATCCCAGAATACTTCTATAGGTTGGCCAAGGGAGAACATAGTTCTTCTCAACGTTAACTTTCTGCCTCAGAAGCCACACAGGTTGATTTAATTCCACCCACCTGTCAACTCTTACAGCTATATGACATCATTACACATTATAGAAATCAGAGTCTGTCATGGCCTCATATTTTACATCTGCAGCACTGAAAGTCAGTTCAGGAATACAACAATTTAACACTCACGCTAAGAGTAGCATTCCAAACCTGATATTTACAAATCACTGAAATAATTTGATGTGCCTAGAAATGATTACATACCAAACATACTTCCCCTGCATATAGCTAGACCTTGCATGTAAGCGATGCACTACAAAATTCAATGCCGTTAGACCCAGAACCATCCTTGTTGCCCTTCTTTGAAACATGTCCAATGCCTTCATGTTTTGTCTTGCACAGCTGGATACTTCACAAATGAATCATCAATGTTTTATTGAGGGCGAGGGTCAATTCCTTTGACTCATACACTGTGAATCCACCTAGAATCGTGGAATCTTATAGCACAGAAGGAAGCCATTCGGCTATCATGCCCATGCTGGCTCTTTGAAAGAGCTATCCAATTAGTCCCACTCCCCTGCTCTTTCCCCTTAGCCCTGCAAATTTTTCCCCTTCAAGTATTTATCCAATTCCCTTTTGAAAGTTATTATTGAATCTGCTTCCACCTCCCTTTCAGGCAGTGCATTCCAGATCATAACAACTTGTTGCGTAAATAAATTTCTCCTCATCTCGCCTCTGGTTCTTTTGCGAATTACCTTAAATCTGTGTACGCTGGTTACCGATCCTTCTGCCACTGGAAACAGTTTCTCCTATTTACTCTATCAAAACCCTTCATGATTTTAAAAACTCTATTAAATCTCCCCTTAATACTTCTCTGCTCTAAGGAGAACAACCCCAGCTTCTCTAGCCTCTCCATATAACTGAAGTCCCGCATCCCTGGTACCATTCTAGTAAATCTCCTCTGCACCCTCTCTAAGGCCTTGACACCTTTCCTAAAGTGTGCTACCCAGAGTTGAATACATTACTCCAGCTGAGGCCTAACCAGTGTTTTATAAAGGTTTAGCATAACTTCCTTGCTACTCAATGCCTCTATTAATAAAGCCCAGGATCCCATATGCTTTTTTAACAGCCTTCTCAACTTGTCCTGCCATCTTCAAAGATTTGTGTACCCCCAGGTCTCTCTGTTCCTGCACCCCCTTTAAAATTGTACCATTTAGTTTACATTGCCTCTCCTCATTCTTCCTACCAAAATGTATCACTTCACACTTCTCTGCCATGTGTCTGCCCATTTCACCAGTCTGTCCATGTCCTCCTGAAGCCTGTTACAATGTTCCTCACTGTTAACTACATTTCAGAGTTTTGTGTCATCTGCGAACTTTGAAATGATGCCCTGTATATCCAAGTCCAGGTCATTAATGTATATCAAAAAGAGCAGTGGTCCTAATAACGACCCCTGGGGGACACTACTGTATACTTCTCTTCAGTCTGAAAATTGACCATTCGGCCCTACTCTCTGCTTTCTGTCCTTTAGCCAATTTTGTAACTACATTGCCACTGCCCCCTTGATCCCATGGGTTTCAATTTTGCTAACAAGCCGTAACTCTGCCATGAAGCTTTAAATGTTTTGAGAGTAGTTAACATTTAAATCAACTCCAACTAAGTTTGAAAAGTGCTTAAGAAGTCCAGTTGCTTTCCACGCGGTATAGGTTTCTCATCTGAAGGCTCCAGAGTCAGATCCCTTAAATCCAACTGCACTAAGGACAAATGATTTCACCTGGATGTGATGAGTTTGCCGATGCCGTGGGTAAGATACTTCATCCCACTTTCAAAGGTCTCTACTTCACACACTAGAAAACTGCATCAAATATTGACTTGGTTGCACAAGTAAATAGAGCACAGCTCCAGGCTGATTGTCTGAAAGACTAACTTTTTGATCCTGTTCTCAACCAGCTGGAAGACATTTTTGTTTTAACATGGTCCCCACCCTCATATAAGAGGCTAATACTAAAACCTAAACCTAAACATCGAAGTAGGGACATTAAATGTATTTATTTTTTAAAAAAGAAAATAGACAATGAATGAAATTAGAAAATTAGGAAAACTGGTTAAAAACTCTTAAAAAATGATCCAGAATGAAAAGTTATATTTGGAAAAAATAATACAAGGGATATCCAAGGATATATACATAGAAAACAAGAGATTTGCAGGGTATATTCCTAGGAGGCAAGGTGTCAAGGAACATCAAATTGATTTTTTTTCTACAACAGTTTTCATTGTAGAAAGTGGTGCGATGCCATTTCCAGTAATTATAGGTTGTGGAGATGTACCTGAGTTCTTGAAGAAAATAGAGATTAGTAGCTACATGGTCATTAAACAAATCGGAGCTTTTGAATATTCATACAGCAATAGCACAAGGTGGAATGGATCCAAGAATTACTGAATGAAATGAGGTGGAAATAGGTAGAGCTTGGCTGAAATTTCTCACACCCCATTAAATAGAGAAGTAGTACCAGAAGATCAGAAAACATTTTTCAATTTTCAAAAGAAAATAGTCAGAGGCATCCTCTCGGGAATAATCGGCCTTGTTAGTTTGATAGGTACGGTTGGGAAAATATTGAAATCTATTACAAAGGAAGAAATTGAAATCCATATAATAAGAGTAACAACAATAATTCCAAGACAACAGTTTTAAGAAAGGCAGGTTGTACTTAACAAATTTGTTAGAAATAATTGAGGAATGTCAATAATGTGATAGTTCGTCTATATCTTGACTTTCAGAAGATGTTTGAAAAGGTGCTTCACAAAAGACTTGTGATTTCACAAGTGAAAATTCTTGGACTAAAGACCAAAGAGATGCATTTAATAATAGGCCGGATCTTGCTGGAAAAATAACACGTGTTAATGACACACGCCATTATTAATGTGCAAATCAGCCAGCAACTTTAGGGGATTAAAAGCTACACCGTGATTAATAGTCGATTTACGCCGCTCCACCGTTTGCTTCACACAAATGGCATCTCGTCCTTAGCCTTCCCGTTATTTTTATGAACTTGCTGGATTTGCACATTAACTGCCCATTAACTCGCCACTGGAAGTTAAGTCTGGTAATTAAGAGCATAAGTACATTTTTAACAACGTGATAATTGTTAATCCAATGCCAATCAGCCTCTCTGACCCTAAAAGGAAACAATTTAAATGGCTCAATCTCATTCCTGCATGTAGTCAATTGTTGTTCGAGATCTTGGGCAGGATTTTAGCCTGGAAAAATGGGTGGGTTGGGGGCAGGAGGGCATTAAAAATTGCAACAATTTCAAACCCGCCTCCAACTCGCCCATTTCCGGTTTTCACTGGAATGGGATGAGGGGCGGGCAAGCAACCCGTTCTCAGGAGGCAGATTGATCACTTAAAGCTTTCAAGGAGGCTGCGGGCATCCATTTTTTCAGGTTTTGTGATTTTAGCCTCTGGGGGCGGGATTCCCGGGCCTTCTCCTTCACGCCGTGTGAGAGGAGGTGAGAAGGCCCGAAACTGCAGGTAATAGCACTGCTATATATAGCACTGCTTGTGGGCCCGGAATAGCAGGAGTGCTTCCCCCATGCACAACAAGCCAACGGGCAGCGAACCCCTCCCCCCCACCAATGATCACCCCTGCCCCCCCCAACGATCGCGATCTCCCTTCAACGTTCACAACCCCCCTCCAACGATCGCAGCCCCCGCGATGACACCTGATCTCAACCCCCCCCCACCTAAGTGACTGAACCCCGATTTCCCCCCCACCGATCCCCTTCCCGATGACTGACCCCTGATAACTCAACCCCAACCCGATGACTGACCCTCCCCCCGCCGATGACTAACTCTCCCCCCCCCGGTGACCCCCATGCCCACCAACATCCCCATGCCCCCATGCCCCACCCCCCGATGCTCCCCCCAATCTTCCCCCCCCCCCCCACCCTCCATCCAGTCAATCTAAGACTTAACTGAACAATTACCTCTTCCTGGCTCTTCTCCCATCCGACTGAGACTGGTCTGTCAATCAGGCCAGCCTGTCAGGCAGGAAACAGTCAAAAACAAAGACGTCCTTACGTCAAAATCATGAGGACGTCCGGGAAACCGATACTTCCCGTCCACAATTCGACCCCCTCGCCCTCTTCCCAACTCCGGGCTAAAATTCTGCCCTTTAAAAATGTCAAATAGTCACATTTTTTTTTCTTACTTTTCCTTTCTGTCTCTTTTTTCACTCTCTCTTAATCCGATCTTTCTTTCCCTCTCTTTCTGTACCTGATTTGACTCTTAATTTACTAATTCTAATTTACCCTCTTTCTCAATCCTTAAATCTCATTGGTTAAGGAGGTACACTGTTGGTCCTGTCATTCACTAAGGCCCCAGATGCCCCATTGCCCTTGTCGCGCTGTTACCAGCTCGCACTTCCAGCAAGTTACAACACAAAACATTTTTGAGCTTAAGGATGCAGAAAAAAGTCTAACCAACGGGGCATGCCAAAAGATGCCTCGCTCCAGCAAGATCTGGCCCATTAAATTTCACAGGAATGGAAAACAGAAGGTTTTCAATGCTGGTGGTGCCATTTGGTAGGCTGTGAGCAGCAGCATACCTCAGGGATACACCACTTACAAATGATATTGATATAGGCATTGAAAGTATAATTTGTAAAGAATACTAAGTGTGTGGGCAAGCAGGTCATTCAGAAGACAGAATCAAATCTTAACAAATCTGCATATGATAATTAATATTGACCAAAATACACCATTGCTACAAACAGGATCGAGTACGATTAGAAAATGAAGGGTCTATTGTTAAATAACGATGAGTCAAGAAAAAGAACTGAGAGCAAATTTTGCTTCCTCTGCAGAAATCAAACAAAGCAGAACTGAAATGCCTGCCCTGACGTGACCCTGCCTGTATTTCCAGGTTCAGATCATTTTAAGAGCCCCAGTGTACTCCTGAGATAAGCCGGCCTCTTAGCAGTTGCCTGTGTCCAGAAGCAGAGGTAGAAATTTAACTGCTGCTGTAAGATTGAGAGGCCTGCAGAAACGGTAATGGCTGCCGGCTTTGATGCCTCTAACCCCAATACTGGTCTTGCTGCAACTGAAAATGAATCAACTTATCTTCTGGCTGGCTCTAAAGATTTTCACCCAGGTCCTTAGCGGACCCTCTGATATGAGCATGCTGGGTGCCAGTAAGTCCAAATAAATGTCAGCTTTTAATTTGTGGAAGTTTTGTAGCTATAAATGGTTAATGTTGGGATGGAAATGAACCAGGTCCATTTAGTGATGTTGCTAAGTTACCAAGGACTGTGATAACATTAGCAGATGCTAACTGAATCCAAATACAGATTCTCTCAAGTTAAATTCTAATCCTGTTAATTCTAGGAGGTGATGCAATTTGCAACAAATAACCAATTAAAGGTACAGTGTCATGCAGTCTATTGCCACAACATGTTGGTGCACTTATGAACTGCACAAAATTATAAGAGGTAGTTTTGCAGGCAAGATTCCAGACATGACTAGTAACTAATAAAAGACGCTTTCTATATGGAGGGGAAGTGAGGTGATGGGACTGCCACAAAATAAGGGAAGATCAAACGGCAAGTTAACCAGAAACCTGTCTCAGCAGTAGGTTTCAGAATGGCATTGACAGAGTCCTGGGCACAAATAATCTGTTGTCAGTTGATCAAAAATGAGAGACAAAATCATTTTAAAATAGGAAGAAGAGTTCACAGTGTCATTGAGAAGAAGCATCATGATACTCATAACTGTTGGACAGACCATTGTATATTATTGATGGTGTCCTCTCACTGGATAAACTTTGCTGGAATATTGAGCCCATCATAAATTTTACAATTAATACATTTTTCTATCATTTCAAAAGTGTTATCTTGATAAAAAAAATACCCACCATCTTTAATATTCCAATTTTATTTTTATTAAACAGAATTTCATTGCAAGCAGAAGTTCATACAATCTTTAGTCAAGATGACAGAAAGACAGATCTCAACAAAGCTTGTTAGCCCATGTGGTGATATATGACTGAGGTCAGGGTGAGTTGGATCAAACTCCCTGTAATAATCAATAAGGTTAGACATGTCATATAGAAAGGATATTTAACTTTAATTTATATTTTTTTATATTAAGTATGCGACAAGTCGAGTGCAATAACATTTAGCAAAGGAACAAAAAAAATCTTCCAGCTTTGATATTGTGGATATCAATTCTAGTTTACTTTTTACATTCCAAAAAAAAAAGAATCCTATGTATTGATGTCTGGTATCAATTTCTATGCCAAATTACCACTGTGGAAAACTGCTTTCTATTGCTAGTTTAAATTATCTGTGATAATTGTTTGAAAATTACTATACTTGAATATAGCTGCAGGGGAACAGTTCCCAAGAAGACTGTACACTCCAAACCATAGGGCACATTCACCAAACTGGCGCTCCCCAGGGGAATCAGCACTACAGTGTTGTGTAAGCCCTGTCTCCAACATGTGGGCTGAATTTCCGCAGAGGTTCTCCCGCTTGTCCACTGTTTTCCTGGGGCTTCTGCGGCTCTTCCACCAAAGTTATAGAATCATAGAACTATAGAATGGTTATAGCACAGAAGGAGACCATTCGGCCCATCGAGCCTGTGCTAGGTCTTTGTAAGTGCAATCCAGTTAGTCCGATTTTCCTGCTCTTTTCCCATAGCTCTCCAAATTTTTTCCCTTCAATATTTACCCAGTTCCTTTTTGAAAGCCATGATTGAATCTGCCTCCACCATTGTTTCAGGCAGCGCATTCCAGATCATAACTACTCGATGTGTAAGAAAGTTTCTCCTCATGTCGCCTTTGGTTCTTTATATAGCGGGTGAATGGGACAATCCCTGCGGAAATTCGACTCACACTCTTTTTTTTGTACAGCTCCCCACTGGGAATCTGAGATCAGTGAATTGACTGTATATCCATTTTTTTCTATTACAGATGCTGATGGACTTGCTGTGGTTTCCAGCATTTTCTGTTATAACTGCAGCGTTTTTTTTTCTTTTGATCTATACTACTAAAAAACTCGTATTGCTGCTTAAAATAAGTTCAAATAAGAACATAGGACTCGAAATTTAAGGACTCGAAAAGGCTATTCAATCCATCAAGTCTTGTCACTCCAGTATCAGACACACCCAGCCTAACATCCAGCTCCATTTTGAAATCCCCCTAGTATCTTTGACTGATCTAGTCGAATATCACTGCTCCTGCTCTGCCGCCATAACTTCGCCAGAAACTGGCGCTTATGTACGGAAACAGGCAAAGTTACTGCACTGTCACTACCCAAATGACCCAAGGATCCATCCTTGGCCCCTGTCTCTTCCTTATTCATAGGCTGTCCCTTGGTGATATTATGCGCTGTCACAGAGGCAGCCTTCAAATGGCTGCAGATGACATACAAATTTACCTCTCCATCACTTCTCTCAACTATTAGAGTGTCACAGATCAGTTGCATTTCCCCCAGCTCAATATTGGGATGTCTGAATCCTTCACCTTTGGCCCCATTACAAACTGCACTTCTTTAGCACTGACTCCATCCCATTCTCTGGTCACTTGCTCTGACTGTTTGCAACTTTGGTGTCCAATTCGTTCATGAATTAAGCTTTAAATCCCACATCCAACTACCATGATGTCTGCCTATTCCCACCTCTGCCTTTGCCCCCTCCTCAACCACTGCTGAAACCTTTGTCACCTGCACACTTGACCACTCTCCTTGATGGCCTCTCATCCTTTACTCTCCATGATCTACAACTTATCTGAGATACTGTTGCCTGTATCCTGTATGGCATTAAGTAGCATATACCCATCACCCTTGTCTTTGCTGATCTATATTGGCTCAGTGTCTTCCAATGCATTAAATTTAAAACCCTCATTCTCCCTTCATGATCTCTACAATCTCCTTCAGCCCTAGATCTCCTCCCAAATATTTCTGACCCCCTTCGCCCCACCAATGGTGACAGAGCCTTCAGCTATCTTGTCTATACACCCTCTCTAAATCTTTATGCTATTCTGTCATTTTCTCCACCATAAAAAACCTTCTCAAAACTTTTTCAAAAAAAAACCCTAGATGAAACAATGCTCTAAGCACAAATGTATAACAAGCAGGGAGTATATTTAAATTTTTTAATTATTTTCAGAATCTGGTGGAATTGGGCTGCCATATAATAAGCACAGCTGCACTTTACTGTGCTAAGGTCACAGCCTCCAACAACCATATCAGAACAAACAGTTCCTGAAGTCCCATGAATGGAGATGGCTTGAAGACTCCTTAAAAGGGCAAACACTAGCTGTGAGTCAATGGTAGCATCCTTGCCTCTGTGTCAGAAGGTTTTGGGTTAAAGTCCCATTCCAGAGCACAAAATCTAGGCTGCCTCTGGAGTGCTGCTCTGTCAGAGGTGCCACCTTTCAGATGAGACGTTAAACTGAGGCCTCATCTACCCTGTCAGGTGGACGTAAATGATCCCATGGTGCTATTCAAAGAAAAGCAGGGGAGTTCTTCTCAGTCTCTTGGTCAATATTTATCCCTCAACCAACATCATTAAAACAGATTATCCGTTATTATCATATTGCTGTTTGTGGGACCTTGCTGTAAGCAAATTGGCTGCCATGTTTCCTACATTACAACAGTGACTACACTTCAAAATGTACTTTGGCTGTAAAGTGCTTTGCGACATCCTGAGGACATAAAAGGCGCTAGATAAATGCAAGTCTTTTTTTCTTTTCAATGTTTCCTTAAACTATTAAACTACTATTGCTGAAAAAAATAGAGCTACTTCCCAGTCACCATTAATAAATATTGCTTTCCTAATGGATTTATAGGTTGAAATTGTACAATGCAGTATTAGTCACAAATGTGATAACATTTACAGTCCTACATATCATGTGTGTGTGTTACCGACTTCAACTTTGAATCCTATCAATTCCATTTGCAATTTTCAAATGACTGTTTCCCACCAAATACTGGCACGATGTTATAAGTTTTCGTAACTGGCACTAAATCGCTGTTGCAACATGAACACCGTAATCTGGCACAACAAGTGTTCGAGTTTCTTAATGTGCTGGCGGGCACTTTGGAAGAGTGAGTAAATTAGAAGGCGGGACAGATCAATGCTTCTCGTACAACAACAGTTTTTGTCCCCCTAAATGTTGGTTCCAGGACACAGTGTTTCTCAATGATACAAATAAAGCCATGATTTTGGTTGAATAGTCACACTACTATGCTACCAACTTGATTTGAAAGAAAAGTTTCCTTGAATAAAACAATCAAATTGTGCAAATTAATTTTTTTTAAGAGACAATTTATAAATGATTAAGGTAATGGTACCTTAAATTGTTGCCATGTTAGAGCATCAGAAATTGCCTCTGTGCTGTACCATATATATGAACTAAAAGACAACTGGTTCCATTATGTTCTTGGCACATCACATTCAGGATATTGGGAGTGAAATTGGTGTTGAGCGGAAGCACAAAACAGGTAATAGTGAATCAGCAGCCTGTTTTACACCCCTGCCCAATTTTCTTTTGACTGTAAAACGGGCTAATTTCACCTTCACTCTACACCCCCTGTAAAACTGTGAAACTAAGACCAATATTTTCAATAAAGTTTCTCTAAGTGGTGTTTATTCAGCTTTATAAGACAGGACTTGAGAATCACACACACAAAATCACAGGGCACTTAGGGATAGAAATTGGTATGTGTTGTACCTGTTTTTTTAAGCACATCAATTTAACAGCGGGTCAGCCTGCGCACAATCTGCGTAGGAGTTGGTCCCACTGCTAAATTTGTGGGGTTCATTTTTTAGGTGTCCCCCTTTAATATGTTAGTGAGGGGCCTACTGCCTGTTGAAGGACTCCATTCCAAAATTAGTCTCCAATGAGCGGGGCAGGCCTTGGGCCTACCATGATCCGAATTCTTCAGTGGCCCCCATAACTGCCAACGAAAGGTAATTTTAAGAACATTTGTATTTTTTTTAAAAACCCTTCCTGTGGAGCCAGACGGAGCAGGAGTGCTCCCCTGAATCCATGGGCATCGCTCTAACCCCTCTTCCGAGACTTACCTGATGGCTGCTGCCAGCGAGGCAGACGGCCCAAAATTGTTTTTTTCCAGCAGCCCTGCTGCATGTAGAGGCGCGACCAACATCTGCAGCTCGCCCTCAATGATTCAAATGAGACCCGAGGACCAGATTCTATCAATCCTCGGGCCTCTTGGTTCATGCGCCTGTTGCATTTGCTTTACTGAGTCTGGGTCCAAAAACAGGCCCAGATTAACTTCTACCCCTTTGTATCTGTTGTAGTATATGAATAAACAAAATTAATAAAAACAAAAAGTTATACTCTAATTATGTAATTATTCGGTGTGAAACGGCTGCCATGGTGCTTGGAGGGTTAAGAGACTATCAAACCTGCGTCTGTACAACTTGGCACCCATGCCAAATGGCAGATTACTGGCATTTAAAAAATGGACAGATGGCAGTGCTCTACTGTCTACAACCTGGTGCGCCACAGAAGTGACAATTTAAAATATGTTAAAAGTAAATTGAGATACTTTAACCTTTTAAATGCAAGACTCCCGTGGGTTTTCTCAAATGCATAAAGAATGGACTTCAAAGATTTGTTCCACATCTGAGAAATTTGTATGCCTGAGGAGTAATGTTAATAAATTGTATTGATTCAGAAGCGTACAGTGTGGCTGGACAGAAATTAAAAATGCTGAAATAAATGTTTTACTGATCTGCTTCAAAGGGCTCGATTTTAGGGTCGGGTTACCTGCGGGTTTCCAGCGGGGGGGCCCCGAAAATCCCGATCTCCGGTCACGTGACCGGATTCGGACGAAATCCCGGCCAGTTCCGGGTACCGCGCTGACATGCGGGGCTGCGTGCGAAAGCCCCGCTGGTGGGAATCCCGCAGGCAATTAAAGCCAGCGGGGTTCCACTTGAGAGTACTTAACTTGCTCGTTGTGGTCAGTTAATGAGCTGAAGCAGCTGTCAAAAGAGGAAGTGTGGGATTTTAGGTTCAACGCAGTCAGTTTCCCACACTGGGGGAAACAGGACCCTTCAAACCAGGCGTGTTGCAGCCAGCAGCCTGTGGCAGGTGCCAAGGTGCGCTCCACGGGGGAGAGCCCTCACCCACGCAGGAGGCCACCGCGTCACATAGGGCAACCCCTGCCCTCCACCAACCCCCGCCAAGCCAGAGGACAGACCGACACGAAACCGCAGCCCCAGTCCGAGGACCCACCCACCTACCCTGCACAACCCCTCACACCAACACCTGCCAGATGGGTGGTGCGTTGACATCGTCGGAGGACGAACAGGATGACCAGCCCCAGCAGCCTCGCAGTCCACGCCGTCCGCCTCGGAGAGGTGGGGCCCCCCAACACGGTGCTGCGGCACACCCACCTGCACAGCAGGAGGGAGGGCAACCGCAGAGAGAGATGCGTAGCAGGAGGCACTACCCTCGCCACAGGGTGTACAGAGCGAGGCTCAGCTTCATGGACCTCTCCGAGGAGCAGTGCATACGGAGGCTCAGAGTCAATCGCCAGGTAGTCGCCGACATCTGCAGCCTCCTTAACGACGAGCTGCTCCCTGATGGACCAAGCAGCATCTTCTTACCTGTCGCCGTCAAAGTCACCACTGCCCTCAACTTCTTCGCATCCGGTTCCTTCCAGGGTGCCACCGGGGACATCACCGGGGTCTGTCAGTCCTCTGCACACAAGTGCATAAGGCAGGTCACCGATGGGTTGTTCCGCAGGGCCTCGCACTACATCAACTTCGCCATGGACGAGCGCAGCCAGATGGAGAGGGCGGTTGGATTCCATGCCATGGCCGGCTTCCCACGGGTGCAGGGTGTAATCGACTGCACCCACATCGCAATACGGGCACCTCCGCATGAGCCAGGGCTGTTCATCAACAGGAAGGGGTATCACTCCATGAACGCCCAGCTCATCTGTGACCACCGCCAGAGATTCCTACACGTGTGCGCCAGATACCCCGGCAGCTGCCACGATGCCTTCGTCCTCAGGGAGTCCGCCGTCCTGCCCATCCTGCAGGCACCCAACGCCGGCAACGGCTGGCTCCTCGGCGACAAGGGGTATCCGCTCCACACGTGGCTCATGACACCTCTGAGGAACCCCATCACCGAGCCGGAGCGTCGGTACAATGACAGCCACACTGCTACCAGGTCTACAATTGAGCAGACCATAGGGCTTCTCAAGATGCGCTTCAGGTGCCTTGATCGTTCTGGAGGAGCGCTCCAATACACACCATTCAGAGTGGGACGAATCATAGTTGTCTGCTGTGCCCTGCACAACATGGCCCAACAGAGAGGGGTGCCGCTGGAGGAGGCCCCATCCACACCCGCCACCCACATTGAGGAAGGCGAGGGCGAGGAGGAGGAGGAGGAGGAGGAGGCGGAGGAGGAGGAGGCGGAGGAGGAGGACGCGCCAGAGGATGTTGGACGACCCATGCGCCAAGCCGCGACTCACCGGGATGGTCGCCGGGCCAGGGACGCACTCATACGTCAACGGTTCTCCTAGAGTCAGACACTGCGAGGCGCTCGCATCTCCTCACCTGCACATGCGAGCGGCCATACCAGCCCCCTCCACCGAAGAGTGCTGCCAGTAATCCTGCACCCACAGCAGTGTGCCCAATGGGTGGCAGCAGGTGTTCGCCGTCATGATGGCCTCCACGGAACGCAACTATTGCACAAGCCACGGAAGAATGGACGAGAGGTGGCAGGAGTGGTGAGAATAGACTATTTAATATCTGGAATGTGACATTATATAAGAAACAAAGTACAAAATAATAAACACCCTGGTGTATTCCCTTTGTGATTATAAGGCCTTTGCAATTCTTCTCCGGGAACCCCTACGTGGTGCTACCCCTGTGGCTCCAGCAGAGGTAGTGGCAGGTTGCTCGTCTTCTTGCCTTGACCGGGTAGATGCTTTTGGCGGACGGCCCCTGGGTTTCGGTGCCCGTGAGGGCACCTCCACAGACTGCTCCTCCTGCACCGGGGCAGGGGCAGACTCGGCCACCTGGAGAGGAGGCACCATTGCGGGTACTGGTTGAGAGGTGGGCGACGGGTGGGACGTGGGGACGCCTTGAGAGGCGTCCCCGCTTCCATGTCCCCGGTCACCATCATCCCTCTCTTGGCCTCGGCCCACATCACCCCTTCCACCCTGCTGGACGGCAGTTTGCATGGTATGTGTGAGGCCTTGCAAGGCCACCCCTAGTGTATCCCTCAGCCTGTTGGTGGCGTCGGAATGTTGCTCACCCTGAATCCGTACAGACGTTGTCAGGGCCTGCAAGGACTCGAAGTGGAGCTGTGCGTGACGCTCGAGGGAGGCCAGCCTGTCCTCCACCGCAGACAGTCCCGCACCTACTCGCGACACTGTGTCGCCGGTACCCTCCTGTGCCTGCGCCACCAATGCCCACATGCAGGAGGTGGACTCCTCCATTGCCTGCGCTATTGTGGACAATGCGCGCGGCACCTCTGCCAGTACCTCAGCAATTAGCTGGTGGCCCTCGACGACTCTCCTTTTCACTGGTGGCCCCCTGGGTTCAGCATCTGGGTCCGGCTGAGCAGAGCCTGGAGATGAGTGCTCCCTCCGTCGCGGACCCTCCGCGGCTGCCCCTGCCACCAGGGTCTGCTCATGCTCACTCGTGCGCAGTGACTCACCAAGTGCTACCCCAACTAGTTGGCGAGGGGGACCCACCGAGGTGCGTGTCTCTGCGCTGGTGGATGGTTGGCTCTGATGTGACGATGCACCCTCAGAGACCGCCATGTCCTCTGAGGAATCGCCCTCCACGCTCACTTGACCCAAAGACGGACCTGCAAGAGAACAGAGGGCACTTTGAGGCATGTGGACCAACTTGACAGTGCGCCTGATGGCAGGTGATGAGACGGTAACTCGCGATCATGGGTGTTGAGTGTCAGCTTTCCCTTACCGGCCGTTTCGGCAGCGACACACTCGCCATCGGCCACCGACAGGCAATGTCGCGTGCGGGCGAGGTCGAGCGCCTCCACCTCTGCGTCGGTCAGCTCCACCACTTGCGGCGGCCCACCTCCGGTGCGTGCCCTTTCCCTATTGTTCTTGCTTCTCTTCTCCTGTGAAGGCAAAACACAGATGTGTGAGTGGGTGCGTCTTGCATCGTGAGACGCATCGAGCATCGGTGTGGTTGGGTTGAGCGTGGCGCGGAACGGATGGGAGGAAGCGTGGGCCACGTGCCCATCCCATTGCATGGGGATTGGGGTGTGTGGTAGTGTTCGGGTGGGGTCAGGGACGGTGGGTACTTGCGTGCACGGCGAGGATGGTGAATGAGTGGCTGTGAGGATTGCTGATGGAGCGCAGTGGTGGATGTGCAGGAGGGGGTTGTGATCTGCTTGGCGTGATGGTGGGGACGGGATGTGGGAGGGTGCGTTGGTGTACTCACCTTGCCAGACCTAGTCAGGTCATTGAAGCGCTTGCGGCACTGCTCCCAAGTCCTTGGGGTGTTGCCCCTGCTGCTCACCTCCGCCGCCACCTCTGCCCATGCCTTCCTGGTTGCGGCGGCAGGGAACTTGCGCCCATCTTCTGGGAAGAGTGTTTCCCTCCTCCTCCTCACGCCCTCCAGCATCAGCTGCAGTGCCAGATCTGAAAAACGGGGCGCAGCCTTTCCCCTTTGTTGAGCCATTCTCTCAGACCTCTTGCTTGCAGCAGGAGGGGCTTTGGGAGACTGCCCCTTTAACTGGAGCTCCTACATCGCGTCGACGGTACTGCGCATGCGCAGCCGGCCGGCACGCAGCTGGGGAGCGCAGAACCCGGAAGCAGGGCTTAATGGGTTCAATTATCCCGCGATCGCGTGGGCAACCCACTAATTTCGCCGTTCACGTTTTCGACGCTCCCGGAGGACCACCCGCTGGGAACCCGCAGGCCTGCTAAATTCGAGCCCAAAGTGACATTGATCAAAGTTTACAGTGATTTTATAAAAGTGAAGTCTGCCTAACATACCCTCATTAATAGCCTTATTATTATGTTATTACTTGTTGGGCAATGTTGTCAAAGGAATGCCTCCCTCAGGTTTGATACATTCTTTTTGTTCTAGCTGTAAAACTATTTGAGGCACAACAGCTCCATCTTACAAAGTCTATATTGTAGTTTGACTGACTTGTAGTTTGACTGAATTTAACAGGTTGCTTAATTGAAACACTAATGCAGCACTTCTTGTTCTTCAGGGAATATCTTCAAATTCTCATACTCAAACATATATCATTACATCATCTTTCAAAACACGAGTATTTGCACTGATGTAGAACTAAATGACTCCCTTACTACGTTCCATAGGCATGCACTATTAATACACCTGTGATATAATATAACTAAGGTGTAATGCGACTTTTCTTTACTCCTTAAAAGTAATAATGATTTGTACATAATCATATCTAGAAATTTTAGCGTCTTGACATATGTCTGTAAGTCTTTCTAGGCATTTAATCCTGTTAGAATTTTACTTGGTGATGGACTTTGGAACTACATTTCCTTCTTTAAATGAGAAGATAAGTTATTACAGCTGGGTCAGACTTTCCAGTTGTTACATTCTCCAAGGGCTTATTCATGGGATACAGATCCTTATTCTCTTTCCCATTGTAAGTTGCACTAGTGATGACCTGCTCCCTAATGAGCTACTATGATAAACCAAGAGGTTACTAAGCATTTCCATTGTCCCATTACGTCCTAAGCTTCTTAATCGTCAATAATAACTGACTCCTCCATTAGTCCATTTGACTGCGAATAATTTAGTTGTGTGAATTAAGTACCATTCTTTGGGAACCAATCTGCACCCAACACTTGCAAACTGTGGCCTATTGTCGCTAAAAACTTAATTAGGTATTCCATGTCTGGAGAAAATAGCTTTCATGCAATTTATCACCATTTTGCTAGAGGTGTTGTGCAGACTTCTGGGTGAGGTGAGTAGTAATCATTAACTGTCAAGTAGTCCTTCCCCGCTATATGGACAATGTTCTGCTATAATCAGTGTGTACTGAGTGAAGTTCTATTAGTTGGTTTGGTCCATATTTTAAGCAGGATGAGTAATTTGCTACCATATGAGAAATGTTCTGATTTATTCTGTGACCAATACCCTTGAAACATGGTCCTTTTACTTCTTCTGTGGTTATTGATTGACATAGATTCCTCCATCCAACTCTGTGCCCCTGCTGGCTTCAGACTTACTGCAGTCTTCATGAAGCACCACCCACGATAGAGCTCCAACTTCCTTTTTGAACAAAGGACACTAAAGCTGTGTTTCTCTTGACTTTATTTCAGAGATGGGTGATTCACAGGATTCAAAGCGACATTAAAAAGGAAAAGAAAGAAAGACTTGCATTTATACAGCGTCATTCACGACCTCAGGACGACCCAAAGCGCTCTACAGCCAACGAAGTGCATTTGAAGTGCAGTCACATGTTGTAATATAAAAAATGTGGCGTGACACCTATGGGTACCATTTACCCATACATATACAGAGGCTAAACAAACATACTGTAAACAGCCCCACAGCATGCTTGTAATTTAATGGAATGGCTTGGCCTAATAATCAGTTCAAAACACTTTGAATCATGGCATTATTATGAATTTGGGCCTGCCATAGCTACCTTCTTGGGTTCAGTGGCATCAGTCGATCCTGGTGCTGGATGATCATCTGGCTCACTTAGCGACTCATCAGTGAGTTATGGTGAGGAATCTAGTCTGCTACCCGTGCCGCAGTTCATTTGTGCTCACAAGGCCAGAAGGCTCACATCTGCCTAGCTGCTCAAGAATTTTACACTCCTGATCAAGTAACCAGATTCTTAAATTGTCTGGAACTATTTCCAGAAATCTATCCCTCAGCATTAAATGACAAAGACTTCATTTTCCTGTCACATCTGCCATGTGTTTTCCAGCTGAATAACCACTTTCTTTAAAGTACTTTCCAGATTTTTTCTTTGTTTCTTACATTTCTGCCTGTAAGCTTCAAGTGTTAATCAGGTCCCGAGACTAGCATGGTCCATACTATCAGATGGATTAACACAGGGAAACGTTGCAAGTGCTCTTCCACTTAGTGACATTGTAAGATGGCTGACCGTTTGTTTTTGTCCCACTTGTGGTGACCGACTAAAAACTCAAATATCCAGATAAAACTACCAATATCACCCCGCTCTTTAAAATTTGGAATAAGATTTCATTTAACAAAATGGGTGGGTCCCAAGTTCCACGACCCCACATACCAGACTGGCCGCAAATGCATGTTTCTCTACTCATTTAAGAGCACGGTGATGATTTTTTACCTTCTCGTTTCCCTTATTCTGGCACAATCTCTCCTTCTCTTCTACCTCATGCTGATACTGACTCTTCTGCTGGTGTTGTTTCTCTTCATACTGGTTCTGTTTCCCTTTCTCATTGGCCTTGAATTATTGTTGTTCACTCCATTCTTCCTGCCTGCATTGCTCTTCCTCCTGTTTATGCTGTTCTTATTCTTTCCCTAGCTGAAGCTTTCATTATCTCAAGTTAAATTATCACTCCTTTAGCTTAATGTCCCTCTCTCACTTTTCTCCTGTTGCTAATTGCACAATTTCTGTTTCTGCCTCTGGTCGACATCTTTTTTAGTTAGTCCTGTTTCTGTACAGCTCAGTTCACTTTAAAATTTTAAATGTTTTGAATTGCCTTCACCACCAGTGCAACTCAGTATCCCAGATAGCTGCCACCAATTGCTATGAATTTGGGTCTTCTGCTGATATCTTCTCAGGTTCAATGGCTTCAGTTGCTCTCTTAAGCATTCTAAGCACCTTGCATTCATGGGAGTTGATTCACACTGTCCTATATCCAGTTGTACAATAGCATAACTGGGGATGTAACAATAGCATCCACATGTGATATGGATCAGATACTCGTGTCTTTCACACGTGCATTTGTTCAATCTCCCTGAGGGTGGACTGAGCTATCACTAGGTGAGATGATATGAATTATTAAAACTATTTTATCTCACAGTATGGTGAACACAGAGAGCAACAGTTATGATCAGATCCACTTGTTTCCATCAATACAACTTGTCTTTGTGCATTGATACATCAAAATGAATTTACAACACTGTGCCACTTCAGTAGTTCACCTTGCTTAATTTAAGCCAATTTTCTAACTCCTTTTCCCTTAATTTCATCCTTCTTGCATCATTTTGCTGCCCAACTGACCCAATTCCACAACTCTCCATTTTAAAGATTTACTCCAGTGGCAGCTTTTAGTCAAACTGACTAACCTCTCTCCCCCGAGTGGTATCCACCAGCCAAACTTGGCGATGGCCCCAGTTGAGTTCAAATGAACAGCAGCACTGAGTGTGAATGATCGCCAGAATGTAAAACAACATTTTCGTTGTTTCCAGAACGCTGGTTCAGACTCCCCGGGGGTGAAATTCAACTTCGACGGTTGGGGGGGTGGGGGGAGGGGGGTGCAAAATGGCTGGTAGTGGCTTGGCTTATACATCCTGCCCAATTTAAATCAAGCAGGGTGTATTACGGGCACCCTATTACCACCCATTTTGTGTCCTTGCCAAAATTGAATTTCATCTCTCCCCCTCAACTGAAAACTAATTTATATCTACAAGCCCCGTTGTCCTGTAAATGTAACCCCTTAACAACTAAGTTTAGTTTAATAGCAATATTTTTAGCATACACTACACCAAGCATTGTCTGAACTCTCAAAACATGACAGATATGAAAAAAAAGTGGGGGTGGGGAAGAGATCACGGGGGGACAGATCGTGGTTGGGGGGCACGAAGAGATCGTGAGGGGGCAGAGGTCAGCAGATCGCAGCAGGTTAGCTAGGTGGGCCGGGGAAACACTCCTGCTTCTCCTGGCCCACAATCAGTGCTGGAAAAGCACTTACCAGCTGAATCCGGCAGTTCTCGCCTCCGTTCAGCTGTCGAGTTTCCCAAGCCCTGGGAATTACTGACCCACCTCTTGAGAGCCGGTTACTTGCCCACCACTCCTCCCACAACCCACCCCAGATAAACCGGAAGTAGGTGTGTTTGCGACAGGTTGGGGTCGGGTTTCCCATTTTTAAGAATTTAACCCCTCTCCCGCCCATCCTGGGGGGGTTTAAAATTTGCCCCATACCGTCAGAATTGAATGTAAAATTGAAGTAATCAGCTTTGTACCTAAGAATGGTCCCCGCATAATTCCACTGCCTGGAACTCATTTTTAGAGGACTGTGTATTTTTAGTAAGGACTTGTTTAGAGCAATTTATTTGGTGAATGTGCATAAAACAAATAACGTTTCTTTCAGTTATTCTCTATTGAAGTTATATGGTTGTCTTTTTCCCTTCAGAGAGAAGAAAGAAGAAGATAACGCAATAGTTTAGCTTAGGTTTATGCTTCAAGCAGTTCAAGAATCTTCTTGTGATGTTTTGGTACTGATATAAAACAGGCTGAGCACTGATTGCAATCAGCACTAACACAATGAGAAATTCAAAGATTTAAGCAAGACGGGAATACATAGGCTATACCTCAATCAACCATTTCCAAATTAACCTGAAAAAATAGAGATTAAAAAGGAGACAGGAAACAATTAAAAATCATTGTGGTGAGCTGCACTGAGACAAAGGAAGCAACCTTTGAAGAAAGAAAAGCTGGTAAAATATATCATGCCCACAATCGAACACAAAGAATCACGAGAGATAAACATGGAAAAGTTCACAGCCAATAGCTTCAGGCACTTCTGACTTAAGAAGAAAATAAATAAAGGGGGTAACATTAGAATTGTCTAAATTTTCACTGTAGAATTATTATATAAAGCTTTTAAATTTTCTATTATAATGGTTCATGCAAGTGAGAACTTTGTTGCTAACGCTGTCGTTATGCTCTGTAACCTGAAGATCAATATTTTTGCAGCTTAGTCAGTCAATGTTTGGTTAATTATATCCTTTGGCTAAATTCACTTCCCAGTGCTTCAGGAACAGTAATGCATTTCACCAACACCTCAGAGAGTAACAGTCATCATTTTTACTACAACAAACACAATGGGGTAGATTTTGACTTTTGGGCAGTGAAGTGGCCTCCATCATTTTGAGGCTGTGGCCTTATTTAAATTTGGCTGGTGAATTGCAGGGCATCAAACAGGCGGCACGACGTAGCTAGCCAGATTGAAGCCTGAAAATCGGGCCGCGGCTGCCGCCAGCAAGGTATGTTGCGGAGGTAGGGTCGTGGTCGCAGAGGATGGGGGTTCTGAGGCAGCAGCAGACCAGGTTATTTCTGTGGGCCCTGGAGGTGCACTCCTACTCCTCCGGGGCCCACAAAAATACTTGAACGTTTACCTTTAGTGGGCCTCTTCTCATCCATCGACCATGGAACTGATCGGAGCCTATCTAAAATGGCAATTGGAGTCTTATTTATGTCACAGGACCCCATTTTCCATATTAAAAGGGGACTATCTCCTGAATCAGGTGGGCGCTTTGGGCACCCAGCAGTAGGCCCATTTTAAAATGGAGCAGGCCGCATCGCCATCGTTAACGGGGGTGGTAAGGCTTGCAAACCCATTATGAGGCTGTTACCGCCCCGTTAAAGCCCAGGCGAAGCCATTCAAAATCAACCCCAATGTCAGCCAAGCACAGCATGATTCGTACCTCAAAGTGAACGAGAAGTTAAAAGTTCACTTACCTATAGCGACAAACAGAAGGCAAGAATAAATGAAACGGCGGGAAAAATGAGAACATAGTTTGAGATGGAAAAATTGAACAATAGTGTCAGTTAAGTGAGAATCATATCATATGTTAACATGGTAAGTTTTCTGAAAAATGTCAGACAGTATGTAATCAATTATATTCTTACTGCTACATTATTTTCTGGTCCTGACTTTAAATTGGATTCAATAACTGACAAGGTATCAGCCTTGGCTCAGTGGTAGCACTCTCATCTCTTAGTCAAAAGGTCATGTATTCAAGCTCCACTCCAGAGACTTGAGCACATAATCCAGGCTGACACTTCACTGCAGTACTGGATGAGATGTTAAGCCGAGGCCCCATCTGCTCTCTCAGGTGGATATAAAAGATCACATGGCACTATGCTAAGAAGACCAGGGGAGTTCTCCCGATGTCCTGACCAATATTTATTTAACATTTATTCAATATTTATTTCTCAGCCAACATCAGTAAGAACAGATGATCTGGTCGTGTATCTCATTGCTATTTGTGGGACCCTGCTTGGTGCAAAATGGCCGCCTAGTTTCCCAACAACAGGGACTCCACTTCAAAAAGTGCAGTAAGGCACTTTGGGATGGCCTGAGGTTGTGAAGGGCACTATGGAAATGCAAGAACTTTCCTTTCATTATTTTCAGATTGTCATAAGCTGGTTGCTTTGTACCCATCCAACATGTTGAACACTCACCTTGCTGTAGCTTCCAGGCTCAGCATCATTAAAATATTATGAGCATGTTTTAGACATCTGCAATATCCGTTATTGGGAGCTTTTCTGTTGGGAGGGGTCAGGAAATCACACGCTGTTGTAGGATTTAAAGGCCGGCAGCAGCTTAAAGGAGCAGGTGTTGGGCTAGAAATTTGGCCGTGTAGCGCCTGCTGTTTCAGCGCTATGCATACTCCTGAAGTTCCAAAATGGCATCCGGGATGCATGCGCACGCTTCTAGTGTGACATGCGCCTGACGCCATCTTGGTAAAGGGGCTTGCGCAGGCACAGATAACGAACACCAGCAGCATGTAAAGAAAGGAGAATACGCATTAGATCAGTGTCCAACACTGATTTAAAGGCATAGGCACCATTTTGTCGCTTAACGCTGCAGCCAACGCACTGTCTTAACCAAGACCAGCTAAACATGTCCTAGACGGCCTACTAGTGCTATTTAAAGGGACCATGCAGGATTTACAGGTTAGTGGCTGTATTATGGCTTCTGGCTGCTGATGCATTTGTACCTGTTTTTGGAGGTCTCCTAGACATGAATACTAGGACTAGGGGATGTAGCCTAACATTTAGAGCCAGGACTTGGAGGTGTGAAGTTAGGAAACACTGCTATACACAAAGGGTGGGAGAAGTTTGCAACGCTCTTCCGCAAACGGAAGGTGATGCTAGCTCAATTGTTAATTTTAAGTCTGAGATTGATAGATGTTTGTTAGCCAAGGGTATTAAGGGATATGGGGCTAAGGTGGGTATATGGAGTTAGGTCACAGGTCAGCCACGCTCTTATTGAATGGCAAAACAGGCTCGAGGGGCTAAATGCTACTGCCACTCGCTGCCTCCTGTTATGCGCCACCTTCTCCTGCTAGAAAGTGGGAAGTGTGTCGGTGAGTGTCCTACAGGATGTTTGGGTGATGTGCCTGTCATGGTTGAATAGCTGCTGATGTGTGTGACCTGTGAGTTGTGGGTGTGCGGCTTGCAACAGTAGTAATGTGTGAGGGTGAGAGGAAGCATCTGATTGGAAGAGTTGAGTACTGATTGAAAGAGTTTGTTGGTAGGTGGGTGATGGGGGGGTGTAGTGCGTGGAGCAGTGGATGCGGCTAGTGGTGTAGTTTTTAGGAGACGCCACTTATCTTGACCACTCATGTCAAAGCATTGGACTTCTTCCTGCACAGCATCCATGTTTGTGGTCCTACGTACCAGGCATTCACTTTCTCCCCTGCTGCGTCCCGCTGCCTTGGAGGCATATGTCTGGAGGGTCTCTTGCCTTCCTGCGGATATAGGATGCCCCTTCTGCTGTCCACCCCTTGCATCAAGGCCTCTAGTGTTCTAGTGCATCATCAGAGAACCTTGGTGCACGCTCTCTTGCAGGCCTGGTACAAACTCAGATCAGCAGATTGATGAGGCCTGGCGTGCAGATTGGAGGATGTGGGATTTAGTAGTGCACAACCTTTATTCAATGTTTTAACATAACTCAACAGTTTGTAAACATAGGGACGGGACCTGCATCTGTGTTTTGTATGCGCGATGTCTGATCTCCGTTCAGACTCCCTGCAGACCCGTATCTTATTTTTTGCATATAAGAGGTGCAGGCTGCCTTTAAGAGGTGCGAGCAACTCACCCGCGATTTGGACCCTCCTTACTCGTGAGAAGTGGAGAGAACGGAGAAGATGAGAGATGAACGCAGCTAGGGCTCCATGCTGTGCATCAATCAGGTAAATGAAGTTGCAGCACCAATCTAACATGCTGGCTGCGTAGGTACCATCGGGCGTGGACTAATCAGCCCGCGCCTGGATTTGGGGGCTCACCAATTTAACCCCCGATGTGTTACTTTGAATTACCAATGAACATTTTGGGAAGATTCCATGGATACGGATCTGGTGTGCTGAGTGAGAGCAGGGCTCACAGGAGATGCATCGTGGGCCCAGTCCCCGACTCTTTGTCAATTAATGGATTCCTCGAAAGGTACTACCTGGAAGTAATGCTCCTCGTTGGCTGTGCCAGATCCCGAAATGATTCATAATGTACAGAAGGCGTAAAGATTCCCAACGTTGTAGTTTCAATGGAACTCGATGTAAGGAGGAGTAAAGACTCATAAAAAGCACCATTTTTTTCTGATGGAGCTTAAGAAGTCTCATTAGAAGATGTCAGAGGATGGACAGGTGCAAGTCCCCAAGAAGAGTGCCCAGAGGGGAATTGGAGGAGGTTGCCATACCTATATATATATATAATGACTTAATGGGTCAGGTTAAATGACACAAACCACTCAGCCCTTCCATTAGTGCATTGCACAAAACACATCTGCTATTTGCAACTATCTTCCATCATGCTCTCTTAAAGTATTTTAAATCCTTACCGTGAATGTCCATGATGCAGTGGATGCCCTTTATTCCACCCCCACCCCAGCCTTCACCCATAAATGTTCCTTCGCACACATCCCCACATGCATTCAGCGCACAAGAATCCTCCCATGTAATAATGCAGCTGCTGCATGTACCTGTGTACACCTATTGTACCTGCATGTACCTGCATGTACACCTATTATGGCTGCATGCTGACATTTGGGTACTACTGCATTTCTTAGTAACCATAGTTACTCCACTCTTTTTGAAGAAGAAATCTCATAACAACAGGAAGAGTGAGATAGAAGGAAGCCCCGCACAAACCTGTGACCTCTTTCACCATTTCAGAAAGAAGCTCGAAACTCTGAGGAAGGAGTCCATCAAGGGCCTCGATGTTAGCGAAGAAGGAGGGCAGGAACCAGTTCATGAGCAATTTCTGCCTGTCTTCCTTCTCGTTTTCCTATTCCTCTCATCAAATGTCAGCAAAGTATATCCTGAAGCCATGTATCATGCAAATCCTTCTACTGTAAGTTAAATGTGAAGTGTTCTCACCAGGACATCATTGAAATCTGTTTTTCTCTTTTCTTTCTCTAGATTTGCCTGACAAAGAACATTCAGGCCCAAGTGCACCTGGCCTTTCCAGCACTTCACATCACACCCCTTCTCACAGCTTCCAGCTTAGATATAATAATGGCCAAGCACATGTTATAATCTCAGTATTCATCTCCTGAAAGTGATTTTCATATGGGTCACAGTCCCCAGCAACCCTGACTACCTCATTAATCTGGCCAGGTAAAAGGAGGAGTGTTAATTGGGTGGAAATGAAGGAATATTGTGTATATAATCCATTATGCACTCATTTATATGCGAGGTCCACAAAATGGTCAGATGCTTCCTACACTTAAAAATACGATCAGGGAATCGCAATTGGGCCAAACTGAACAGGGATCCAGTGTTATTGATCTTCACCCAATTTTATAATCAGGACTGCCCACTTTATATTCAAAAATCAAAAACCCTTGATTGGAAAATCTATGCCAATATATTTAACTGGTCAAACCAAGATGTGTTAATTTGAAAAATTCACACAGAACTGCTGGTGCAGGCCCAAGTACACCACTTGGGGAAGCCTCAGGAAATCCTGGGGCAGTGCAGTGGGGACAGAGAGCTGATGTAACAGGCCTCTGCCCCTTTTTCCTCTTCAATGCACCTGGGGTACGCCATTGTCTCAAAAGCAGCTTGTTGTATTTTCGGTAGGAAGTCTGAAAGCTCTTGTCAAAGTGCATAAATGAAATGTAATTGTGCAGTAAGCATAGTAAATAAAATCAACCTTTGCTTCCTCTACTTGCCACAGGTCAGATCCCCAATGCTTGCAAGCTCAATGGGGGAAGTGATGTATCATAACCTTCACGCTTAAGTGCACAGCAGGACACAAGACAGTTTTAACAGGTAGCAAGTAAACCTCCAGTGATTTACCGCCACATTCAAATAATGTAATTATGCCAGGTCATTGGTTCTTTAAATAGCTGGAAAGTCCAGTAACATGCCATTTGTCTGAAATCCAGTTTCAATGGGACAACTTCACTATGGATGCCTAATTATATAAAAGGTGGTTTGTCCTTCAGTTTCAGAGAGTGCTCCCAAAGTTTACATGAATTATCTTCTCAGTAATAAATCGAGGTGCACCCAAAGGATATAAGTTATTAGCAGGGCTAGATGCTTTATTACAAGATATAGTCCCATAGGACTTCAAAGGGAGCGCTTCTGCACTAAATACTTTATCATCCCCTAGATGTCAGACAGAATTTTGTCTGATGATAAATCCTAGCTGTTTCAACTACTTTCTTAAGATACAGAAGAAATTGTTACATTTTGCAATGCAGGGAATATTTGCCATTTTGCTTCATGCAGGATTAGCCTAGCTATTGAATAGAAGAGGTTAAGAACTCAAGATCAGGGAGAGAATGGAAATAATGTAATTATGCTATAAGAAAGTTTGCTGCACAAGTTTAATATCTTATAATACAATTCATATAATATACTTTTAAATGCAAGAAGCATTGACATCATCTCGAGACTGAGAATATGACCAACGATGATTCCTTGTTTATCTAGGAGTGTGGTTCAATTTCCAGCTGCATCAATTTACTTTTGGTTATCTCAGCCTTATATCCCTTGATACCAAATGAAGTGTCTGGCGTACACAGTGTCAAAATTTAAGAACAGCCTTCGAAAAATGACCTTATAAGACATGGCCCGACTTTGGGAATTCAACTGCCTGTTACTCCAACTCAAATTTCCTCAATGTAAGCTTAAAACCAAGTATAACATAAAACCTTTATCATGAGAAATAGTTCTTGTGGTTGTAGTCTTGATTCATAGGACACAGCACTTCCTGTGACATTGGGTCAATGTGGGATAGGGTTCTACAGAAGGCAGCCACTTGGATGAAGAGTGGAGATAAATATTCTCTGGTTTAATTGACTACCTTTGGAAATAAGTGAATATTTATCTATTTGATTAAATGTGTAGGTAGAGTCCATGATTTTGCAAAGCCTGTGAAAAGATTCGGCTTGACTGTGTTTTCTTGCCTCATGTTTCCTTATGTTCTTATCACTTTAAGTGTATTGTGCATAAATCTTTTTCCAGTAAGGCACGTTTACTTATTTATGAGTGAACAGAACTTTATATTTTTATTATCTGTCATAACAAGGAGTTTGTGAACCCAATTTGTTGTTTGTTCATCCTTTGGAACAATGCTGTTATTCTAGGACATCTTTGCCTCGCATGAAATCAACTGCCATTTTAGGACTGTTGCTGACTACAAGCTCAGGTGATTTCAAGTGCTGTTTTTGTTTTTAATTCCATGAGTTATGTGATCTTAACACCACAAGCAACAGCCACTTAGCAGCTCTGAACTGGCATATGAAGTATTTCATGTGGTGCTCAATAAGATGTCAAGGGTCATTTGCATAGGTGTAAATTCATGCAATAATGCTAATTGGGTATAATACAATGCACTGCTCACAATAGTAAATATAAATAGAACCACACTATGGTTGAAAACAGAATTAACAACATCAGTGATAAAAAATAGAATCACCAACTCCTTTGTCTCTTAAAAAAAAGACAGCTAATCATGCTCTCAAAACTTCAAAAACTTATAAACAATGTTATTTACATGCAGTCTTCAGCAATTTTATCAATATATATATTCTTTGATTGATTATCATCCACTAGCCAACATCATGGGGTAGAAATTGTTATGTGTTGGTATGGTCTGGGTCCAAAATGGGCAGCATGATGTCCAATTCTGCAGCACGACACTCCGCGTTGGAGCAATGCTGGAAGTGCGAATGAGGCCATATTGATTCGGCGATTGATAGACGTCTCAGCAGCCTCCTGCATCCAATGCAGGTATCATTTAAATATGTTAATAAGGATCCTGCGCCTGAATTAGGGCCCTTTTGTCAAATTGGTGCCCGTGAATGCCTGAAACGTCACTTCTTTAACTCGCCCAGCAAATCATGGTGGGAACAATTGGCAAGCAGCTTTCACAAGTGGTATTTAAAGGGATCCTCACCTCCATTAAGGTAAGTCTCTGGTTAGTTGTTTTTGGCTTCTATGGTGCTTTTGGGCCAAGTTTTTGGTTGTTTTGGCAAGTGTTTGTCTGTCAGATATTTTTGTAGAGTGAGTTTGTGGAGGGCAAGAACTATTTCACAGGATTTGCTTGTTCTCAGTTGCTGAGCATGGGAATGCTGCTGGGCTGACCGTTGAGGCGCTTAAATCAGGAGGAGGAGCAACAGCAGCAAGGAAGGCAGCAAAGACCTGCACAGGCTGCAAGACGAGGTCGAAGGAGGCAAGGGCACAGGAGGCATTACAACAAGCGGGGCTTCAGGAACAGAAAATCATACCTGAATCTCACAGCAGAGCAGTGTGTAAGGTGGCTGCATTTCAACACAGAGACAGTCACTTACCTATGTTACCAGTTTGAGTGAGAATTGGAGCCCAACACTAGGGCTCCAATTCTCACTCAAACTGGTAACATAGTGCAAATCCATGCACTGCAGATTTTCCCAATGGGCATAACATCCCAAATGCTGACTGTGTCTATAGGTTTTGCGGCAACTGGTGGCATGTATCAGTGACAGCTCCATACTTAACCTGAGACTTCTAAGTCACTGCTCCTCTCAGATCCTGAGTTGGCAAACTCTGAAGTGGCACACTACATGGCCATTCTCCATTACAATTGATGCCAAGCTCCTGAGAAACAACTAATTCACTTTTTATGGCCTTATTATCCAGTTTTTCCTCAAAACAATATATAAATCCATTAATTTAGAACAAAAGTTTGGTCATTAGAGTTGAATATGAGAATAATTGAGAAACACTGATACAACACCAACAACTTGCATTTATATAGCACCCAATAGTGGAAAAAGTTACCTGGACACTTTGTTCCAGGAGCCAGTCACACCCCTGAGACTAAATACTTTAGATTTGGCCCGTGGTCAGGGACAGGAGGGCATGACTGTGAGTGAGGCAGGTACGGCGATCCAGGAAGTAGCATTGCAGGAGCCTCAGCCCTTGCACTTGTCTAACAGTTACGAGGTTCTTGCAAGCTGTGTAGACGAGGGCAAGAACTGCAGGGAGGATGAGCAAACAGGCCACGGCACCGTGGTACAGGAGGCCATTCAAGTGGGAGGAGTAAAAAGGAAGGTGGTAGTAGTAGGCGACAATATAGTTAGGGGGATAGATACTGTTCTCTGCAGCCAAGATCATGAGTCCCGAAGGCTGTGTTGCCTACCCGGTGCGAGGGTTAAGGACATCTCTTCCGGACTGGAGAGGAACTTGGAGTGGGAGGGGGAGGATCCAGTTGTCATGGTCCACGTAGGTACCAACGACATAGGTAAGACTAAGAAAGAGGCTCTGCTGAGAGAGTATGAGCAGCTAGGGACTAAATTAAAAAACAGAACCACAAAGGTAATAATCTCTGGATTATAGGAACATAGGAACAGGAGTAGGCCATTCAGCCCCTCGAGCCGGCTCCGCCATTTGATAAGATCATGGCTGATCTGTGACCTAACTCCATATACCCACCTTTGGCCCATATCCCTTAATACCTTTGGTTGCCAAAAAGCTATCTAGCTCAGATTTAAAATTAGCAATTGAGCTAGCATCAATTGCCGTTTGCAGAAGAGAGCTCCAAACTTCTACCACCCTTTGTGTGTAGAAATGTTTTCTAATCTCACTCCTGAAAGGTCTGGCTCTAATTTTTAGACTGTGCTCCCTAGTCCTAGAATCCCCAACCAGCAGAAATAGTTTCTCTCTATCCATCCTATCTGTTCCCCTTAATATTTTATAAACTTCAAAATCAGATTACCCCTTAACCTTCTAAACTCTAGAGAATACAACCCCAATTTGTGTAATCTCTCCTCGTAACTTAACCCTTGAAGTCCGGGTATCATTCTAGTAAACCTACGCTGCACTCCCTCCAAGGCCAATATGTCCTTCCGAAGGTGCGGTGCCCAGAACTGCTCACAGTACTCCAGGTGCGGTCTTACCAGGGTTTTGTATAGCTGCAGCATAACTTCTGCCACCTTGTACTCTAATCCTCTAGATATAAAGGCCAGCATTCCATTAGCCTTATTGATTATTTTTTGCACCTGTTCAAGACACTTCAATGTTCTATGTACCTGAATCCCTAGGTCCCTTAGGACAGCCACTGTTTTTAACTTTTTACCATTTAGAAAGTACCCTGTTCTATCCTTTTGCAAATTGGCACTGGGTAAATAAGATCAGAGAGATTAATGCGTGGCTCAAAGTTTGGTGTGGGAGAAGTGGGTTTTGATTCATGGGGCATTGGCACTGGCACCAGTATTGCGGAACAAGAGAACTGTTCCGTCAGGACAGGCTTCACCTGAACCATGCTGGGACCAATGTTCTGGCAAATCGAATAACTAGGGCAGTAGATAGGGCTTTAAACTAAATGGGGGTGGGGGGGAGGGTTCAGGTGGGGAGAAACTTAGAATGTTGAAGAGAAAGGACAAGGAAGTAGTATGGGGAAGAGATAGGGATAATGATAACCAGAGTGTGACAGGAAGGGACAGAGCAAACAAACATAAGAGTGCACCAGCAAATGGGGTCAGAGTGGGAAAAAATGGTAAAAAGACAAAATTAAAGGTTCTTTATCTGAATGCATGCAGCATTCGTAATAAGATAGATGAATTGACGGCACAAATAGAAACAAATGGGTATGATCTTGTGGTTGCAAGGTGACCAAGGTTGGGAACTGAATAGTCAGGGTTATTTAACATTTCGGAAGGATAGGAAAAAAGGTAAAGCTGGTGGGGTAGCTCTGTTAATAAAGGATAAAATTAGTACAATAGTAAGAAATTATCTTGGCTCAGAAGATCAAGATGTCGAATCAATTTGGGTGGAGGTAAGAAATAGTGAGGGAAAGAGATCACTGGTGGGAGTAAAATATAGGCCCCTAACAGTAGCTACATTTTGGGGCAAAATATAAATCAAGAAATAATGGGGGCTTATAAAAAAGGTAATGCAATAATCATGGCCGATTTTAACTTACATATAGATTAGACAAATCAAATTGGCAAAAATAGCCCTGAGGGTGAGTTCATTGAGTGTATTTGAGACTGATTCTAAGAACAATACGTTGTGGAACCAACCAGGGAACAGGCCATTTTAGATTTGATAATGAGACAGGATTAATTAATGACCTCAAACTAAAGGATCCCTTAGGAAACAGTGATCATAATATGATAGGCTTTCAACTCCAGATTGAGAGTGACGATCTTGGATCTGAAACTACTGTATTAAACCTAAATAAGGGCAATTACAATGGCATGAAGACAGAGTTAGTCTAAAATGGACTGGAAAAACAGATTAGAAGGTATGACGGTGGATAAGCTGTGGCAGACATTTAAAAGATATTTTATGACTCTCAACAAAAATATATCCCAGTAAGGAGGAAAGGCTCCACGAGAAGGGTGTACCAACCATGGCTAACTAAGGTAGTTAAGGATGGTATCAAGTTAAAAGAAAAGGCATATAAGGTGGTAAAGATTAGTGGTAAGCCCGAAGATTGGGAAAACTTTAGAAACCAGCAAAGGAGGAATAAAAAAACAATAAAGAGGGAGAAAATAGATGAGTCGGTGAGCGGCGGCAAAGAGCGAGACCAGAGCGGGGATAAAAACAGCGCGGAGAGAGCGAGAGTCCAGTCGGTGAGCGGCGGCAAAGAGCGAGACCAGAGCGGGGATATAAACAGCGCGAAGAGAGCGAGAGTCCAGTCGGTGAGCGGCGGTAAAGAGCGAGACCAGAGCGGGGATAAAAATAGCGCGGAGAGAGCGGAGTCCAGTCGGTGAGCGGCGGGAGAGAGCGAGACCAGAGCAGGGATTAAAACGGCGCGGAGAGAGCGAGAGTTCAGTCGGTGAGCGGCGGGAGAGAGTGAGACCAGAGCTTACTCTGAGTTCGAGACTCTGAGACCAGCGGCAGTTCGGGGTGACGTCACCAGTCAGAAAGTGACGCGGCACAGGGGAGGCAGCTGATTGGTGAGTAGGTTCAGGTGAGTATTTCTACCATTTTACTGTAAGTAAAGTAATAAGAAAGGGAAGGTCTGCAGGTTTTATAGCAGGTAGTGTTTTTTTTTTAGTGAACCTAGGTCCCTAGTATAGTTAACATTTTCTAATTTCTAAGTAATTTAAAAGGGGTAACTAAGCTAAGGCAAGTTATGGAAGCCGACTTCGCACCCGTGATATGCCCCTCCTGCAAGATGTGGGAAGTCATGGACACTACCAGTGTCCCTGCCGACCATGTGTGCAGGAAGTGTGTCCACCTGCAGCTACTGACCGATCGTATCTCGGAGCTGGAGCTGCGGGTGGATTCACTGTGGAGCCTCCGCGATGCAGAGAAACTCGTGGATAGCATGTTTAGCGAGTTGGTCACACCGCAGGTAAAGGGTATACAGGCAGGAAGTGAATGGGTGACCACCAGGAAGAGTAAGAGATGCAGGCAGGTATTGCAGGGGTCCCCTGTGGCCATCCCCCTCTCAAACAGATATGCCACTTTGGATGCTGTTGGGGGGGATGACTTATCAGGGGAAGGCAGCAGCAGCCAACTTCCTGGCACCACGGGTGGCTCTGCTACACAGGCTGGGAGGAAAAAGAGTGTAAGAGCTATAGTGATAGGGGACTCAATTGTAAGGGGAATAGACAGGCGTTTCTGCGGCCGCAACCGAGACTCCAGGATGGTGTGTTGCCTCCCTGGTGAAAGGGTCAAGGACGTCTCGGAGCGGCTACAGAACATTTTGGAGGGGGAGGGCGAACAGCCAGCTGTCGTGGTGCACATAGGCACCAACGATATAGGTAAAAAAGGGGATGAGGTCCTAAAAGCAGAATATAGGGAGTTAGGAGGTAAATTAAAAAATAGGACCTCAAAGGTAGTAATCTCAGGATTGCTGCCAGTGCCACGTGCTAGTCAGAGTAGAAATAGGAGGATATTTCAAATGAATACGTGGCTAGAGGAATGGTGCAAGGGGAGGGATTCAAATTCCTGGGACACTGGAAACTTTTTCAAGTATATAAAAAGGAAGAGAGTAGCTAAAGTAAGTATAGGTTCCTTAGAGGATGAGACTGGGGAAACAATAATGGAAAACAAGGAAATGGCAGAGGCATTGAACAAATATTTTGTATCTGTCTTCACAGTAGAAGACACTAAAAGCAAACAAATAATAGTAGGCAATCAAGGGGCATAAGGACAGGAGGATCTAAAAACAATCACTGTCACTAGAGAAAAAGTACTAGGTAAACTATTGGGTTTGCAGGCTGACAAGTCCCCTGGACCCGATGGCTTGCATCCTATACTCTTAAAAGAAGTGGCTACAGAGATAGTGGATGCATTGGTTGTAATCTTCCAAATTTCACTAGATTCTGGAAAGGTCCCAGCGGATTGGAAAACCGCAAATGTAACGGCCCTGTTCAAGAAAGGAGGGAAACAGAAAGCAGGTAACTATAGGCCATTGGGAAAATGCTAGAATCAATTATTATGGAAGTAGTAGCAGGACACTTAGAGACACAAAATAAAATCAAGGAGAGTCAACATGGTTTTATGAAAGGGAAATCGTGTTTGACAAATTTATTAGAGTCCTTTGAGGAAGTAACAAGCAGGGTGGATAAAGGGGAACCAGTAGATGTAGTGTATTTGGATTTCCAAAAGGCATTCAATAAGGTGCCACATAAAAGGTTACTGCACAAGATAAGAGCTCATGGTGTTGGGGGTAATATATTAGCATGGATAGAGAATTGGCTAACTAACAGAAAACAGAGAGTCGGGATAAATAGGTTATTTTCAGGATAGCAATCTGTAACTAGTGGGATGCCACAGGAATCAGTGCTGGGGCCTCAACTATTTACAATCTATATCAATGACTTAGATGAAGGAAGCGAATGAACTGTGGCCAAATTTGCTGATGATACAAAGGTGGAAAAGTAAGTTGTGGGGAGGACACAAAGTGTCTGCAAAGGGATATTGACAGGTTAAGTGAGTGGGCAAATATTTGGCAGATGGAATATAATGTGGGAAAATGTAAAGTCATCCACTTTGGTAGGAAGAATAAAAAAGCAATATATTATATAAATTGAGAAAGATTACAGAATGCTGTGGTACAGAGGGATTTGGGTGTCCTCGTACATGAAACACAAGAAGTTAGCATATAGGTGCAGCAGGTAATTGGGAAGGCAAATGGAATATTGGCCTTTATTTCAAGGGGTATGGAGTAAAAAAGCAGGGAAGTCTTGCTACAACTGTACAGGGTGCTGGTGAGACCACACCTAGAGAGTACTACGTACAGTTTTGGTCGCCTTATTTAAGGAAGGATATACTTAAGGAAGCATTGAAGGTGGTTCAGAGAAGGTTCACTAGGTTGATTCTGGGTATGGAAAGGTTTTCTTATGAGGAAAGATTGAGCAGTTTGGACCTATACTCACTGGAGTTTAGAAGAATGAGAGGAGATCTCATTGAAACATACAAGATTCTGAGGGGGCTTGACAGGGTAAATGCTGAGAGGATGTTTCCCCTCATAGGGGAATCTAGAACTAGGGGGCATAGTCTCAGAATAAGGGGTCACCCATTTAAGACGGAGATGAGGAGAAATTTCTTCTCTCAAAGGGTTGTGAACCTTTGGAATTCTTTGCCGCAAAGAGCAGTGGAGGCTGAGTCATCAAATATATTCAAGGCTGAGTTAGACAAATTTTTGATCAGCAAGGGAATCAAAGGATATGGGGAACAGGCAGCAAAGTGGAGTTGAGGCCAGAATCAGATCAACCATGATCTCATTGAATGGAGAAGCAGGCTCGAAGAGCCAAATGGCCTACACCTGCCCCCAACTCTTATGTTCTTTAACATAGTAAATCATCCCAAGGC
Organism: Heptranchias perlo; assembly: GCF_035084215.1. Lineage (NCBI taxonomy): Eukaryota > Metazoa > Chordata > Chondrichthyes > Hexanchiformes > Hexanchidae > Heptranchias > Heptranchias perlo. The sequence continues at coordinate 42,335,892 of NC_090336.1, forward strand.
GCTTTACAGGAGCGTTAACAAACAAAATTTGACCGAGCCACTTAGAGATATTAGGACAGGTAACCAAAAGTTTGGTCAAAGAGGTAGGTTTTAAGGAGTGTCTTAAAGGAAGAGAGAGAGGTAAAGAGGCGGTCATGTTTAGGGAGGGAATTCCAGAGCTTAGGGCCTAGACAGCTGTATGCACTGCCGCCAATGGTGGAGCGATTAAAATTGGGAATGCGCAAAAGGCCAGAATTGGAGGAGTGCAGGGATCTCGGAGAGTTGTAGGGCTGGAAAAGGTTACAGAGAGAGGGAGGGCGAGGCCATTGAGGGATTTGAAAACAAGGATGAGAATTTTATAAGCTTTTTTCCTGTTTTATATTTTGTTGGAACTATCAACATGCACTAAATGTTATACTCTGGTGAAAGTTTATTTTCCATTCTACAAATAGGCGCAGTTGTATTCTGCACACCTACACACAAGAGCAAATTTTTTTTGAATGGACCATGGGGATTTTCACTTCACAAATTGGTAATAACTGAAAAATTGATTTTTTTTTGTAGATTAAGATGACAGAATGCCACTCCATCAGGGCTTAAAAGTGTAGTGTACTGGTTAAACATAGTCACATGAGACAAAGTAGCAGAATCATAACTACTTCATCTCCCTGCCCTGGGCAAGCTCAAAATACAACAGGTCAAGTATAAATATATTGTTGCCTGTCAATGGGACAAATTTTGTGAGACTTGCCTGATTAAACAGAAAACATAACCAATTTTGGCTTGTTCCCTGTTGTATCAGCTACATCAATGCAGAAATTTATGACAAGTACAGGATATGCACTTTGAAGCAATCCTGATTTGATGACATGGATGTACTGCTGCTACCTCTCTCCTCGCCAAAAATATATCTTGGGTACAAGGTCGCTATATTCTGATTGAATTTATCCTTCAAAAGAGCTACTCCATTACTGTCATTAATTTTCACAGTGCTGGCTGAGATGGTGCAATGAGGAACCAAATCTAAATCAATACCATCGTGGTCAATTTTAGCCTCAACTGTGGCTTACAAAGTCAACAATTCAGATAATGGTAATTTTTTTTCTATTTTACGTTAAATAATTTTAGTTGTATCTAAAATAGATCAAATTTAACCAGGGGAAATGACTGCTCTCTGGTACTTTTCTCAGGAGACAGGTTTGCATTAGAAGTATGTTCTAATACCTCTTCAGAAGATGATGTTCGCAGAATTACTCAGACTCTTGTCAAGGTGGCAATACCATTGTATACAATTACGCTAGAGAGCACTGGTACTGTGAATGCCCCATGGCTGTATAATCCTATTAGAATTCACTCAGAATAATAAAACATAAGGGTTTGGTAATTATATAATATATCTTAAGTGACCGGAGGGTGAAAAAAAATAATTCTTCCTCGGATGCTGAACTTTGACAGGAAAAATATACCTTGCAACTTCATTTTTCCAATATAGAATGCAAGAATTCCATCATTTTTAGAAACAGGAAAAGACCTTGGGGGTCATTTTCCTCAGGGCTTCTCCCATTTCACTGCCATAACTTCAGTGGAAACCCTGTTTATGGACATAAATGGGGTTTCTGCTGAACTTTTATCGAAGTTACGATGGAGGAGCTAAAGAAGCCTCAAGGACATTTCTGATGCATTATTTCTTTAAAACCATTATGCCCTGCTTCTTTTTCACAGATTAACCCTACATACCGACTTACTTATGTCTCTCAATCCCTTCTCACTTCTTAAATGCATCCAATTGTCTCTTAAAGCATAACCCCAAAAAATGGTGGCACAGAGCATTGCCAGGTACGAGCACGCAGTTTGGGAAATTGGGCACACAGCTGCGCCTGCTCAATCCGCAGTGCAGGTTTGCGAAATTAGGCATGCAGGTGCACATGCCCAATTCGCAGCACGTCGTATGCAGTGGCAAAAATGTCAAGCAAAGTAAGGCTGGATATTTGGCCAGTACAAGCCACATTGTGAGGATGGGTATTCCTTTGGACGTTCTAAAGAGGCTTCACAATCTACATAAGGAACATTCATTCATAAGGGGTAAACTAAAAGTAGGTACAATGACATCTGAGATATTTGGTCTAGTCCAATCATTACATTAGGACTTGCATTTATAGACCCCTCAATCATTACCTGGGCATGTCAGAGGAGACTTGTCTTTGTTGCCTCTTCTGCACAATAGCAGCTGCCATAGAGAGTCGTACCATGCGCTGCAAGATACCTGCAGACAACATCTGGAACAGGGACAGCTCTTCTCATAAAAGGGAAGATTACCACAGCATGAAGCTTTCATGCCATTTCATCCTTCCAGTACATAACATGGAACATATTTTACATCTGGTTGTTTGCTGTACCAAGCACCTGACAAATGTTATGTTTGCAAGGGGCAACACCTTCATTACTTTTCCTGTGGAAAGGAGGCATTAGCTGAACAACTTCCACTGAGTTCCCTCGAGTGGAAGGCACTGTAGATAGCATCCATGCAGGTATCAAATCAACCGTAGAAAAGGTTTGCACTCGATTATTGTTCAGGTGGTATATGACCATATAAATATCATTGTGCATATCAGTACTCTTCATCCTGGAAGCACCCTCGATGCCTTCATTGTTCAATATCCATGGTGCTCACATTATTTCAAGGAGAAGAAACACTAGGTGGATGACTTTTGAGAGAACAGGGCTATCCAGTGCACCCATGGCTGTTGACCCCACTGAGAAACCTCCTAACAGTAAAGGGGGCCTTTGACTTGATCACTCAGCACCTGTTTGCTATTCCTCGGATATCATTTCCACCTTCGAAAAAAGGTCGAAGAACTCTGCAAGGCCAGGTTAGCCGAACTGAACGGCAGGAGCTCATTAACATTTTTTGGTTCCGTTTCCCGCCCAGCGGCCAGCCAAATGAACAGCCTGGCCAGCGGCCATGAGGGAACACCAGCGGCAGGAGGCCACAGCCGGGTTCTCATGGCGACAGTCCCCAGCAATTGGGAAAGGGGAAAGAGGTCGGCAAGCGATCTAGAGGGGGGAGAGAGTTTGGCAAGTGATTGGGAGGCGGAAGAGAGGTCAACAAGCGATTGGGAGGGGGAGAGAGTGTGGAGTTCAAAACCTCTTTAATAAAGGACATTTGAAGGAAAGGGTTAACTGTACCCCCTTTTAAACAAAGTCATTTGAAAACCTGCAAACACAGTAATGTGGTAAACTGTGTTCTTGCAAATCCTGGTTTTATTTCAATGACGCTGATGGCATTGGAGAAGTATGAGTTTTGGGATCGAAGACATTGTACTGCGAATAGATAGCTAGATTATTAAATAAATAAGCTAGATGGATAATATTGAGCTTATGGCTTTGTCAGGCTTTCAAAACATACAGGCTTTTGGAAACACAAGCTTTTCAACACAGCAGGGGGTGATGTAAGAAGAGGCAACGAGGACATACATCAAAGGCTTCAGATCGGGAAAGCAATGATAGGTGTGAAAAGGCATTGGCCCTTTCATTCCTATCTGTTAGTCTGTTCAAAGAGCTGGGAGTTGGGTAACATCAAATAGTATTGCATCCAGCATATGAAGCCATGGAAGTAATCAAAATTGGAGACATCAGGACCATTCAGAATGTCTGGGCGTAGAAATGTGAGGGGTTTTCGTTACATGAAAGGCCATAAACAGAGACAGTAAAGGGGCCTTTCACAACCCATCATTCGAGCACATGGTCTTTTCTACATCAAAGGGTCTTCAGTCACATGATCAAAGCCTAAACTGTCAATCATTGAAGTAAGTTAATGATTGAGGCATAGCAACAGGGAGCGATTGGGCAAAAAGAATGACCCTCCACAATCTTACGCCCTATTGGTAAAAAAACAATATAAAAAGAAGACTTTGAGAGAAAACAGTCTCTTCTCTTCACCACTCGGCAGTCACAAGGTACACACACTGCAGTTGAACATCGCACAAGAAGAAGAGGACCTCGTGGACTTAAGAGCTGATCAACCTTCAGGCCCAATGAGCAAAATCCTTGGTTTAAAGGTTGTAAATGAATTAATGATTTGCCTGATGTGTGTATGAATTGTAAAGTCATTACACAATAATGTTGTGAATTATTAAGTGTATAGCAGGATTTTATAAAGGAAAGTCATATGTATGGTTTGATTTTGCTTCATGAATGCTCGTATGAATGATAACATTAAATAATTAGTTTTGATTCACGAAACTACAGTGAGCGAGGGTGACTTTCTTTGCTTGACTATTCGTCCAGTGTCCAAGAATCACACAAAATAAGGAATTCCCTACAAGAGGTTGGCAAGCGATCGAGGGGGGGGGGGGGAGGGGGGGGCAGAGCGGTTGTCAATTGGGGCTGGGGGGGTGGTCGGCAATCGGGAGGGCTGGGGGGGGGGTTGGAGGCTACCGATTGGGACTGAGTGAGGCCGAAGGCTTCCTTGAGGGGCCGGGGGGAGCACTCCTGCTCCTTCTGGCCCACAAGGAGTGCTGACAAAGGCACTTAACTTGTGGATCCGTCAGCTCCTGTCTCCCTTTCACTGCCGGGTTTCCTGACCTCTGGGAAACCCATGCAGCAACAGTCAATTTTAAATCAGGCTACCAATTGCACTGTGGGAGCCTGATTTTAAATACATTCATTAAGTACACAGCGGAACACTCGGACTCCCCGACATCCATCGCCTTAAAAAAGGCGGCAGGCGCATGTGCGACGGGGTGGGGAACATGATCCCTGTATTTAACTCTTTAACTCTTTATGCGAACTTAATATCGAGGCCATTATTTCAGTTTGGCAGATTGGGGTAGATCAGGGGAACATGTGTTTAAAGTCCACAAATGTAGGAATAAGCTAGATGTTAGGCAAGTCTTCTTTTCCCAGAGCGCCTGGAATGCATTGCCGTGTGCACTGACTCCCTGCATGCCTTCTAGAGGGAGCTGGACTGGTTCTTGGCTGGGGCAGAGATTGCATCACATAGAAGGTAAGTGAATTAACAGCTAACGTAAGCCTGGACCATGTAATTTCCTGGACTGGTTTCAATCGCCTGTTGGGGGAGGGGGGGGTCGGAGAGGAATTTTCCAGAGTTTTTTTTCTCCCTTTTGGCCCTGGGTTTCTCCCTGGTTGTTTGCTTTCTCCCGTGCTGCGGGTGGGGTGAGGGTTGGGATTTGGGGGGTAGGAAGTGCCTAGTCATGAGTCTCCAGGCTTGATGGGCCAGTTGGTCCGTTCCTGCCCATCATTTTTAAAAGAGACGATCAGAAGCCTAGTCCGCTGGTGCTATTGTCAAGAAAACCAATCATTCCACAAAGTGCACGCTTATTTCATTAATACAAAGATTAGCATAGTCTTGTGGGCAACAGGGGAAGAGCAGACCAAATGTCCTTGACAACTGGATAATAAATGTGCAATTTGTTATCAGAGGAAAGCTTGAGTTAACAGAAAGTTGATGCTGTTTCACTCAACACTACAGACTAAGTTCTCACTTTGATCCAAGAACCATAGCCCCCACATGTTCTCTCGTTGAGCCTGCCTCAGTTTCAGCCATATGAGAAGCCTGGTCTCTCGCCACAGGAGCAGCACCAGGCGTACCTCAAAACGAGGTGCCAATCTGGTGAAGCTACAACTCAGGACTACATGCATGCTAAACAGCGGAAGCAACATGCTATAGACAGAGTTAAGCAATTCCACAACCAACGTTTCAGATCAAAGCTCTGCAGTCCTGCCACATCCATTCATGAATGGTGTTGGACAATTAAACAACTAACGGGAGGAGGAGGCTCTATGAACATCCCCATCCTCAATGATGGCGGAGTCAGCATGTGAGTGCAAAAGGCAAGGCTGAAGCGTTTGCAACCATCTTCAGCCAGAAGTGTCAAGTGGAAGATCCATCTCGGCCTCCTCCCAATATCCCCACCATCACGGAAGCCAGTCTTCACCCAATTCGATTCACTCCACATGATAGCAAGAAACGGCTAAGTGCACTGGATACAGCAAAGGCTATGGGCCCAGACAACATCCTGGCTGTAGTGCTGAAGGCTTGTGCTCCAGAACTAGCTGCGCCTCAAGCCAAACTGTTCCAGTACAGCTACAACGCTGGCATCTGCTCGACAATGTGGAAAATTGCCCAGGTATGTTCTGTCCACAAAAAGCAGGACAAATCCAATCCGGCCAATTACCGCCCCATCAGTCTACTCTCAATCATCAGCAAAGTGATGGAAGGTGTCGTCGACAGTGCTATCAAGCGGCACTTACTCACCAACAACCAGCTCATGGATGCTCAGTTTGGGTTCGGCCAGGACCACTCGGCTCCAGATCTCATTACAGCCTTGGTCCAAACATGGACAAAAGAGCTGAATTCCAGAGGTGAGGTGAGAGTGACTGCCCTTGACATCAAAGCAACATTTGACCGAGTGTGGCACCAAGGAGCCCGAGTAAAATTGAAGTCAATGGGAATCAGGGGGAAAACTCTCCAGTGGCTGGAGTCATACCTAGCACAAACGAAGATGGCAGTGATTGTTGGAGGCCAATCATCTCAATTCCAGGACATTGCTGCAGGAGTTCCTCAGGGCAGTGTCCTAGGCCCAACCATCTTCAGCTGCTTTGTCAATGACCTTCCCTCCATCATAAGGTCAGAAATGTGGATGTTCGCTGATGATTGCACAGTGTTCAGTTCCATGCGCAACCCTTCAGATAATGAAGCAGTCCGTGCCCGCATGCAGCAAGACCTGGACAACACCCAGGCTTGAGCTGATAAGTGGCAAGTAACATTCGCACCAGACAAGTGCCAGGCAATGACCATCTCCAACGAGAGAGAGTCTAACCATCTCCCCTTGACATTCAACGGCATTACCATCGCCAAATCCCCCACCATCAACATCCTGGGGGTCACCATTGACCAGAAATTTAACTGGACCAGCCATATAAATACTGTGGCTACAAGAGCAGGTCAGAGGCTGGGTATTCTGCAGCGAATGACTCACTTCCTGACTCCCCAAAGCCTTTCCACCATCTACAATGCACAAGTCAGGAGTGTGATGGAATACTCTCCACTTGCCTGGATGAGTGCAGCTCCAACAACATTCAAGAAGCTTGACACCATCCAGGACAAAGCAGCCCGCTTGATTGGCACCCCACCCACCACCCTAAACATTTACTCCCTTCACCACTGGCGCACAGTGGCTGCAGTGTGTACCATCCACAGGATGCACTGCAGCAACTCGCCAAGGCTTCTTCGACGGCACCTCCCAAACCCGCGACCTCTACCACTTAGAAGGACAAGGGCAGCAGACGCATGGGAACAACACCACCTGCACGTTCCCCTCCAAGTCACACACCATCCCGACTTGGAAGTATATCGCCGTTCCTTCATCGTCGCTGGGTCAAAATCCTGGAACTCCCTTCTTAACAGCACAGTGGGAGAACCTTCACCACACGGATTGCAGCGGTTCAAGAAGGCAGCTCACCACCACCTTCTCAAGGGCAATTAGGGATAGGCAATAAATGCCGGCCTCGCCAGCGACGCCCACATCCCATGAACGAATAAAAAAAGACATGACACCATCACTACCCTACAAGCGACTCTCCCTGTGAAGCACCAGTTCCCCCTAAGTCATTGCCTAAGAGTAGCCATTGAACGGTGAAAACACCCACCCCTCCTCTGCAATCACACAGAATTCCACAACCCAGGGCACATCATCCTTTTTTTTTGCTCATGGAGTATTTGAATAAATTTTATGTAAATGTCTTACTGGATGAGTTTCAATGTTAGATAGCACTAATTATAAACTAAGCAGTTTACTTCAATTATTTGGAGAGCTGCACTGAATTGTCAGAGTAATGGAATGATTGTTATCTTTGGTATTCACCCCATGGTAAGTCATTCTTCGTCTGCAATTAGAATGCATGATACTGTTTTTGGGTGGTTTTCACTAGTAATTAGCACTCCTTAAATATGGGCCACTTTCCTTATGTTTGGAATTGACGAGCTAGCACTCCACTTGTTTTCTGGAAATTCAACGGCAGGCTGTCTGTGTTATTTCTTATTGCTTGAATTCTACTTTATATATGAAACTGAAGCAGCTATCTACTTTTATTCCTGAGGTGTTATTTCTCCAGGTAATGCATTTGGTAAAAGAATATAGATTTTGTTTTTATTGGACTACTTTTACAGACCCCAAAAGAGTAGCTGGAAATCACAATATTTTTGTAGATTTGTGACATTGTAAATAAAGATAAAATGTCCAATCATACTTGTAAAGAAAGCAGGGCAATCTTTAAGGAAAGGTTGTTTGTGATCCATCTTGTAATGTTACCTGAGTCAACAAGTCCAGTAATGAAGTCATTTAAAGCTGTGGTGAAAGATAAAATAAACAGAAGTTCTTTCAAAAGTACTTACTGATTTTATAAAACCATCCTCCCCCCACCCTCCACTTATATCTACTTCTTTAAAAAGTATATCTGAAACCGTTGGACTTCTTCAATTGAACCAAAATTACAGCAAAACATTAGCTTCTAAAGTAACCCTGGAGGAAGTCGTAAACACATTACAACTAGAGCCTGCTGGCCAATTCATCCAACAAGCATGAAAGGAGAGCTGTTAGCTGAGGCCTTTAAGGTAGTAGTTGAAGTCTTTTCAGAGCAATCAAGAGCTACTGAAAATGTAGATTATGATACAGCACACAGCATCTTGTGAAATCAAGTGGGTCATTAGGAAGATGAAATGGCATCACTGGGTTATGCTTATCCACAAAAGCACCCAATTACACAAAAATAAGCCTAAATCATTTTTCCATTGGCTAAAATTTGCTAGTAATCATAGTCAGCAGGGCTCCTCTGGGCTAGTGCCAAAGCCTGACAAATCCAGTTTCTACAGCAGATCCGTGAGCATTCTCAATAAGTAATGTGAATGTTATACGATTAGGGGTATCCCCCTACTGACCAACATCTAACTGTAAGATAGCACAACCCAGAGGTGTAAGAATAATATTCCTTTCCATTGTGAACTGGATATTTGTATCTTTTGCCTGTGTGCTTCTTCAATTGCTTTGAGATGGACTGAGAAAACAGTTGTGAGGTGAGGCCAGCCCCAAATTGTAAACTGTTATATTTCATATTGCATGAACATACAGAGCAACAGTTGTGATTAGACTCATTGAGTTTAATCAGTACAAATTACCAGCATAATATAAAATAATGAACATGCTATACTGCCCCCCATATCTGGAGGTCATTTTGATAGACTTAAACAAAAAGCCTCCGAGCTACACTCCCACTTATAACCGTCTCACAGCCTTAGTTGGGTTTGACTGTCTGCTTGTCATTTTGTCATCCTCTGTTTACAGCCAAAGGGAATGAAATTTCCTAATACAATGAGTGTAAAGTGTTTATTGATTGTTTGAGACAGGCGAACAAAATGTAAATTGTTTACTGTATATGGGGAACAACAAAGTATAACGCATTATAGTTTTAATCACATTGTTTCAGTAACTTTTTATAACTTGTGTGAACGCACTAGGCAAGGGGGGGTGAATCCAATTTATGTTCACCCATTTTTGGGTGTGAAATCATTGTTGGCCTGTGAATTTCGGGTCTGATTTATCCCATAAGTCGGTCACCATCTGGGATCGGGCGGCTGCATTAAAGCAGCGGGGGATCTTATGAATATATTAAAATTAGGATTCTGTGCCTAGTTAAGGACATTTTTGCCAAATTAAACTGTTGGAGCACTGGAAACATTAATTATTAAATCTGTCCACCAATCCTTGGTGCCAATAGGTGGGAAGGAGGTTGTAAAAGTATTCTTTAAAGGGATCCTCAGCTGCATTCAGGTAAACTTTTGGTTAGTCTTTCAAGATGGCTAAAGAGCTTTTAAGCTGTTTTTGGCTGCTCTAACTGAGTTTAACAATTTTGTACAGTGATTTTTTTTTTTGGAGGTGCAGGACAATCTCTTTAGAAGGACTTCTGCCAAAACCTATACTGTGTCAATATGGATGTGCTGCTTGTCTGATGTTTGGGCTGGAGCCTGAGGAGAAGGAAGATCAGAAAGCCAAGTGCAGAGACCTGCAGCTGCTGGGAGAAGAGGGCAAAGGAGGGGATGACGCAGAAAGCCTCACCATCCCTGTCTACAGTAACAGAACATTTTACCTGTACTTAATTGAGGACCAGTGTGTCCAGTGGCTTAACATCACCAGGGAAGCTGTTACGGAACTGTGTCACCTCTTGCAGTACCAACTGCAGCCCAGCAGTAGTTAACACACATCATTGCCTGTGGCTCTGAAGGTGACTGTGGCCCTGAATTTCTATGCCTCAGGGTTATTCCAGGCGGCAACAGGTGACATCAGCAATGTTTGTCAATTTGCAGTGCATTCCTGTACCAAGCAGGCGATGGATGTGCTCCTCGCTAAGTGCAGCAAATTTATCCCCGTGGAGGCAGCAAAACAAGGAGAGCGAGCTCTGGGCTTCACCAGAATTGCAGGCTTCCCACAGGTACAGAGCATCATTGTTTGTACCCGTATAGGCTTGCATGCTCCATAGGAAGAATCCGGAATATTTCTTAACAGGAAGGGCTTCCACTCACCCAATGTGCAACTGGTGCGTGATGACACGCAGCGCTCAGTGCAGGTCTGTGCCCAGTTTACTGGCAGTTCTCTCCCTTCACCCCCTCCCCTCTGTTCCACCCAGACCATCGGATTGAGGACAAGGGCTAACGTTTCAGCACGTGGCTCATGACACCTCTCAGAACCCCAAGCACAGACACTGAGGAGCATTGCTCTGAATGAGCAAGCGATTAGCATTCTCAAACAGAGGTTCTAGTGCCTGCATAGAACAGGAGGCATCCTACAGTGTAGGCCTGAGAGTGTCTCCAGATTTGTAGCGGTATGCCGGGTACACCATAACTTTACCCTACAAAGAGGTCAACCCTTAGATCCACCCAGGAGGAAGTGGAGGCTCAGGAGCAGCAGGATCAGCAGATGAAAAGGAAGAGCAGGGGCCACCAATTCTGCCAGCTGTCAAAGCTCTATGGCAGCGAATCACTGACAAATGCTTCCGTTGAATTAGAAAATGCTGGAAATACTCAGCAAGTGAGGCAGCATCTGTGGAGAAAGAAAGAGTTAACGTTTCAGGTTGATGACCCTTTGTCAGAACTGGAAAAAGTTGAAGATTAAACAGTTTTTAAGCAAGTACAGAGCCAGGGAAAGGGGTGGGGGTTAGGCAGGGGAGGAATGAACAAAAGGGAAGGTCTCTGATAAGCTGGAGGGCAGGAGTGATAAAACTGTTAATTGTATGATTTATATCAATGAGTGTTAATTGTATTCAGGGGGGTGGGTATCAATTGGGGACTCTCTTGTATCCTTTTTATAGGAGAGCTTATCTAGGGTGTGGGGTGTGTGGAAGGGGAATCTCTGTATAAAGGTTGGAAGCAACTAAACACCAGGCTAGTATTCTGTCTTTCATCACATGGCTATCCAACTTTAGCATAAATGACAAAAGGGCTGATGGTGCAAAGCAAGAGGGTGGTAATGGGACAAGTAAACAAGAAACAAAAGATGGGTCTAGAGGAGCTGTAAATTGCAGCATCAGCACAATTACCAGCATCTGCTGCCCAAGGAAATGGGCATTTACCTGAGGAAGGAGGAAGCCTCCGAAAGCTTGTAAATTTCAAATAAAATCGTTGGACTATAACTTGGTGTTGTAAAATTGTTTACAATTGTCAACCCCAGTCCATCACCGGCATCTCCACATCAAGAAAATGGGAGCAGTGGTTATGATCTGAAGTTATTGAAATCAGTGTTAAGTCCGGAAGGTTATAAAGTGCCTAATCGAAAGATGAGGTGCTGTTCCTCGAACTTCCATTGAGCTTCATTGAAACAATGTAAGAGGCCGAGGACGGAGAGGTCAGACTGGAAGTGGGACGGGGAATTAAAATGGCAAGCGACCGGCAGGTCAGGGTCACTTTTGCAGACTGACTGGAGGTGTTCAGCAAAGTAATCACCCACTCTGCATTTGGACTCCCCAAAGTAGAGGAGATCATATTGTGAGCAGCGAATATTGTATACTGAGTTGAAAGAAGTACAAGTAAATCGCTGCTTCACCTAGGAGTGTTTGGGGCCCTGGACGGTGGGAAGGGAGGACGTGAAAGGGCAGGTGTTGCATCTCCTGCGCTCGCACAGGAAGGTGCTGTAGGAAGGAGAATAGATGTTGGAGGTGATGGAAGAGTGGACCAGGGTGTCACAGAGGGAGTGGTCCCTTCAGAATGCCGAAAGACGGGGGGAGAGGAAGCTATGTTTGGTGGTGGGATCGCGCTGGAGGCCCTTACAGGAAGTGGGGTGGGTGGAAGTGTAATCAAGGTAGCTGTGGGAGTTGGTGGGCTTATAATAGATATTGGTTGACAGCTTAACCCCAGAAATGGAGATAGAGAAGAGGAAGAAGGATAGGAAAGGGCAGATTCAGAGATGGACCATGTGATGGCGAGCGAAAGGTGGAAATTGGAAGTAAAGTTAATGAAATTTTCCAGGAAATGGCACTAATACAGTCATCAATTACAGGAGAAAGAGGTGAGGGAGGGGACCTGAGTAGCACTGCAACAAAGAATGGTCCATGTATCCCACAAAAAGGCAGACATAGCTAGGACCCATTTGACCCATAAAAGTGACTCCTTTTACTTAGAGGAAGTAATTGGAGTCAAAAGAGGAGGAGGAGGGTGGTGATGATGGATGGGGACTGGTTGGGCCTCCATTCGAGGAAGAAGCCGAGGGCCTGCAGGCTGTCCTGGTGGAGGTGTAGAGGGACTGGACATCTATGTTAAAAAGGAGACGGTTAGGGCCGGGGAACTCAAAACTGTTAGTGGCGGAGGGTGTCGGAAGAGTTGCGGATGTAGGTTGGAAGAGACTGGACAAGGGGAGAAAAAAGAGAGTCAAGATTAGGCACTTTACAACCTTCCGGACTCAACATTGATTTCAATAACTTCAGATCATAAACACTGCTCCCATTTTTTCAGACAGCAGGTGCTGGTAATGGTTCTGCTGCAATTTACAGCTCCTCTAGACCCATCTTTTGTTTCTTTATTTGTCCCATTACCACCCTCCTTGCCTTGCACCATCATCCCTCTATCATTTAATCATGCCCTCTACCCTACCAGAGACCTTCCCTTTTGTCCTTTCCTCCCCTTCCCTGGCTCTGTACTTGCTTAAAAACTGACAAAAGGTCATCGACCTGACACATTAACTCTGTTTCTTTCTCCACAGATGCTGCCTGACTTGTTGAGTATTTCCAGCATTTTCGGTATTTATTTCAGATTTCCAGCAGTATTGTGCATTTGGTCTTCCATTGAATCATCCTCGCCCCTCTCTCCAACAGTCCCTCCTACCATTACACCCAGTAATTTATTTTCTGTGAATTGCTTCGTGGGGCCCTGAGCACATGAAATGCACTATGTAAGAAAGAAGAAAGAACTTGCACTTATTTAGCACCTTTCATAACCTCGGGATATCCCAAAGTGCTTTATAGCCAATGAAGTACTTTTGAAGTGTAGTCACTGTTTTAATGCATGGAACGCAGCAGCCAATTTGTGGACAGCAATTGATTTATATCAATGAGTGTTAATTGTATTCAGGTGGCGATTGATAAGAGGAATGGCACTGATCCAGGGCCGGGGTAGGGGGTGGAACTGCTCTGATCGAGAGGGGGGACCCATGCCAATTGGGCGAGGGAGAGCACTGGCCGGCAGCGGTCCACGTTCTTTGGGCGGGAGGATCACTCCTGCTGCTCCCAGCTCCACGTTCAGGTAAGTATATTTTTAAAACTTACCTTGTTGATTGCGGCTCTGTTAGGCCGAACGTAGGCCTGGTTTTCCTGAGTTTAACTGGTGCCTGATGCCTCAAAGCAAACTAATCTTGCAGTGGGGCTTCAAACAGGCGTTAGGCCTTTTGCACATGTTTCAGGTGTGGGCACTGTACGCCAATCTTTTGGCCGTTACCACTGCCGGCTCATAATAAGCGTGCGCTTCTTGCCCACCATATTGGAGGCTTCGGTGGCCATTTATGGCCGATTTTCTGGGCCAAAAGCTGGAGGGTAGGTAGGAGAACACATGCTTATATAGCTAAGGTTCAGTACCAACTCTGGTTTGTAAAGAGGCAAATAGCTACTGCTGAAGATGGACACCTCCAACTGGTGGAACCATAATTCAATGAGTAATGTTGTGCATTCATACTATAGTCAGTATGATGCTGATAATGCATTCACGCACCTTATGGTGAGTTGTGCTGTTTATCATACTGCCCTTGAGGAGTTTCTGGTACTTGATATCCAGCTAACGAGAGCTGAAATCCATACTTACCAGTTGCATCATGACCAAGTATTGACTATTCTTTTTCTGGGGGTGGGAAATGGGGGGAGTCTTTGGAGTTGAGATGGCTCTAGGGTGACACCGTATGGCCAATTTGAAAAGGTACATTGACATTATTCATTCTGTTTGTGAGCTACAATGAGACATCTTGGTTGTTTCATTAAATTCCAAAGACATTTCTAAATTCCAAATGAGTTTCCCTGCCTCCTTGCCTTTTTATGCTAACTTAGAAAATTTTTATATTGTTTATGCGATCATACTTCTCCTGCGCACCCCCCGCCCAATTAGAAGATGACAAAAGCCTTGTGGCTCATCTTAATTCATCCATCTAGAAAAGATAACAAAGTTCGCCCTTTGCAGCATCCACTTGTTTGTTGAATGATCCCAGGCTTTTTGCCTTCAATTCTCTTATCTGAAAATCCATTCCATATATTGATCACTCATTGTCTGAAGAAAAACTTCCCAATGTCAGTACTAAATTTGCCTTTTAATAGTTTGACTCTGTGTCCACTTGTCCTATTCTTACAATTTATTTTAAAGTAATTTTCCAGATTTACCTTTTCCATACCATTTAGTACCTTATATACCTCAAATAAAATCACCTCTCAGACATCTCCTTTCAACGCTGAAAAGCCCACGGCCCCGATTTTAACTCCCTCTGCCTGGCAAAAACCTGGGGGGGCTGCAGTTAAATGGAGTGGGGGACTTACCTACACCTTTCCTGTCCGGTTTGACAGCCTGCAATTATAAAGCTGGTGGGGTCCTCTTTAAATATGCAGATCAGGCTCTGTTATAATGCCATGTGATCTTTTACGTCCACCTGAAAGGATAGACAGGACATCGGTTTGACGTCTCATCTGAATGACAGCACCTCCGATAGTGCAACACTCCCTCAGTACTGCACTGGATTGTCAGCCTAGATATTGTGCTCGAGTCTCTGGATTGGAACTCAGATTGCCATTTCTATCAACTAAGTCATGGCTGACACTGTGACATTTTATTCAAAGGGATACTTGTGAAAGACTGCTGGAGTGAAAACAGACATTCACAATAGTTTCCAATTGTTTATTTGCATTTTAACTATCATTTTATTTAAGTGATATACTAACCATGCTACTAAATGCGTCCAAGTATACAGAGGCCATTGACCAGTAGATTTTGAATTTATGAAATTGTCCAATACATCATTAGAAAAGAAATTACAAATTTCAACATAAAAAGCTAAATCTACAAGAAGGGTAAAGCGGCTTAAAAACAGACTCCATTGAAGAGTAGAATTAGAATAAGTAATCTCTTTATGAAATAGTGCAAAACCATTTTGGAGTCATCCGTCACCAACACATAATATATTGCTGTCCTAATGAAGAAGGTAAAATGAATGGTATTGCTCACTGCCTCAGCAATGTGTACTATTTTATCAGATATGTCAGGTCTCACACGTTTGCATTAGTGGATGATGGTTTTTGCTCTAATGAACATTTTTCGTATCACAATATGGTACCATCATTTAATTAAAAAAGATAAATAATAGTCAGCAGAAAATATCGCCAAATAAAAAGCTATTTTACTTTAATTATTTTGCGTCATTATTTTATGAAAGCTTGACTCAGCTGACAAGATTGGAATGGTAGACCGGTTTGGGAGATGATTAATATTGCTGTTCATTGCAAGCTAAAAGTATTTTCCATTGCCTTAAGCCAAAAAACTGTATATAATTTTAAACAGATTTAAAATAGTCATTTTAAAAATTATTATGAGCTTATTATGGTGAAAAATGACCATCATAAATAATTGAACATTATCCTCTTTATATCTCTTATAATGATAATGACTTCAAGATAAGTTCAGTTTCCAGTCCTTACAAATGCCTCTTGTGTTTTCATTTTGATGTTCAAGAATATGATGCATTTGCAAATTATGATTACAAATAGATCTCAAACACACGGATAGATTTCTCTCTTCAACACCTGAGTGGAAATCTGGCAGAGCAGATCACATGCCCATTGTAGAACCTGTCTGATTTTAGTTCCATTTAAATAAATGGAATCAAAATCAGGCGGGTTCTATGAATTGCAGGTGATCTCTCTGCCAGATCACTACTCGGGTGCTGAAGACAAAAATCTATCCCATTCACTTTCGATGTAAGAAAACAAGGGAACTATAATCACAGGAAATCCAATCTTTCATAAACCCCTCCTATAACCTGCAATATATGTACATACTTTATACATTTTACCTTGTACTCTGCCATTATGCTTTACATATATTTTCAAGAATCAAGTACTCAATCTACCCAGAATGATTAATTTGTGAACTTTCTCCAAGAACAGGATAGCCACACAGCCACCATCCCTGTAGATCAAGATTCCTCTATTGCTATGCATTGTATCCTGAAGTAAGATTCTCCACTTCGCATATGTGATCAGATAGCATTAGCAATAGTGTCAGTGTTTTTAACCTATTTTTGATGTAGCTGTAGTTAGTTATATGTTTAGTAGCAGTCAGATTAAATAAAATGCTAATACCAGCATTAATGTTGGTGCTGGACCTTAATATTGCCAATGTATACAATAATTATGTTGTGTAGTGGCTTTAATTCTTTAGGTCAAAATTTCTCCTACTGGGATCAGGATTATTGGATGGTTTATTGAGATGAAAATTTACTTGATCTTAATAAGATAAACATAAACAATATTGAATACCAAATACACCGATATTGGTCAACTATAATCATTGTCCACCTAGAACCAGAAAACAAGTAGGAACCAAGAATGAAGATAGCCTAGGTTACTTACCTGCCCAGGTGCCACCGGAAACTGACCAATCTGAATTTTAACCTTCTCTATTGAGCAGGCAGCAAGGACACCCGCCCAAAGCTGGCAGAGTCCTTCACACCATAATCGGGACCCAACTGCAATTGTAACTGGATGGCCTGAGAAGCTGCTGTGGCTTTTCTGCCAGGTGACAGCAGTGGGAAGTGGAGCCAGGGTCATAAGAGGACAAAACAAGTAGGTTTTTATTTTATTTTTCTGGGCCCCTCAAGGAAAGCTTAGACTTTCCGTACCATGGATTCCCCTCTTAACGAACACGAGACCCCCACGAGATGGCCTTCGAAGCCAATCCTGCCGTCCACCTGGTGTCGGCAGGGGCCTCTGGGCCATGCAGTTTTCCACTGCTTCCCATCAGTTCTGGACCTCATTTCTGGATTAGAGAGTGCGCTTCCAACTCAACTCGCTACTCACCTGCCCAAAACCCACCCGGAGTTAAAATCAAGGCCTGAGAAAGGGTGCATGGTGTCAAGTACTGGCTTTCTCCAGTTCTCTGGTCCCCAAGTCTTGCGACACACGTTGAGAGAAAGAAGAGGAATAAGTGTTCTAATGCGGTCTTCATAACTTTCCGTTGAATGACCAACATGCAAGTGTGCTAGCTGTATGGCTTGGTTCCAATGAGTAAATGAAGGACTAGGATGAGAAAAAAAGAGATAAAGTTTGATACAAACACTGAGCTGAAGCCAAACCTTCTACTTACCGACCCCTGTTTCCTTAATGGTCTCTCTGCTTTCATTCACTTGGGTCACCTCTTCAAATGGGGTATCAGGACCACTGTTCGGGAGTCCTCATTCCATGTGGATTCTCTCCCTCTTCAAATGTGCAGTGTTTTCCTGCAAAAGGCTAGAAGGGTTTGACAAGTGGGTTTGACAAATTTAAATTGCCAAGAGGACATACAGGGTAATCCATATCTCAGCGTGGAGACCATACTGGATGTAATTGCATGAAAGTACATCATGCAGGTACAATGAATGGAGGGATTTGTCAGGGAGAAAAGCAATTGAGGATGCAAGGGAAAAAGCTGCTAAAAGTATGCTGCTGTATAATGGGCATTCATGGGAAAGATTCAAAATACTGTGAGACTGCAATCTACATGCAATGCATACTTAATATCTGGTGTTAATAAATGGTTCTCCTGAGGACTTCTCGCTTGGCACACCCGTTAAGTATATTGAACTTTGTTTTGGCTCTGTAGCCAGGCCTGCAGTGCTGCATTTGTTATGAATATTTTGTCGCTACCTTCTGTCAGGTACCATGAGCCACATGATGACCATCAGCAGGACTGCGTACCTCCCCCATTGCTGCAATAATATTTCTAATAACCATCAATAAGATGCTGCTAGAACAACTATTTGAAAACATGGCTGTACTTCGATGATATTCTGCGATTTCCTGTTGTTGACAGAAACAGATGTGCCATAGAACCGTAGGTGTTGATGGCACGGAAGGAATTCACTTGGCCAATCTTCTTGTTGCCAGCTTTTTGCTAGAGTAATCCAAAATTAATCCCACTACCTCATGCTCTTCCCATTGCCCTGTATCTTCCTCTGCTTTAAATATTTATCCATTTTTTCTTTAAAAGATGCAATCAGCCAATCCTTTTGGTAAAGCATTCTATGCACCAACAACTCTATGCATAAAGAAATTTCTCCTAACTCCTCACCTCACTCTCTAAGTAACAATTTTAAATTGTTGACCCCTCATCACTAATTCCCCAAACATAGAAAATGGTCTTTCCGTATACACTCTATATCTCAACATTTTGAAAATCTCTACTAATCTCCTCTCAGTCTTCTCTGTTCTAGTGGAAATAATCCAAGTACCTCAAGTCTCCCCTCATAACTATTGTTTCCCATTGTTGGCATCATCCTGGTCAATCTATGTTGTGTACTCTATAGCTATAATATTCTTCCTATAATTGGCCATCCAAAATTTTTCAGTAATGCCCATACCTTCAACATTCTTAACACACTTTTCAAAAGCCAGCAATCCTATACTTTGGTATTCTTTCTCTTTACCCCTGATATACAAGTACTTGGAAAATTTCTAATTTCTACTCATTTCCATTGCAATTTTAAATTCATACTTTTGCTTACTTATTTTACAAATTCTTTTGCATTCTCTATATTTTCATTATATTGGTTATGTTGCAGATAGCTTACATTATTTGAATATTTTCCCTTATTCCTAATAGTTACTTCCCAGTTATCCAGGCTGGTCTTCATCTCTCACTATTCTTTCTCAAGCTCCTAGTTATACATACCACAAAGTCAGTTCCATTTAGCTGTCATGAAAACACCTTTTTATTTATCCTATCCCATGTTCCTGTTACCTGACTTCACATCCTCCTAGAATCTGCCTACCCAAAGTTTAAAGGTCGAATACTACTGTTACGCTTTTCCATCCCTTACCCTGAACCTGATGACCTTAATATCATTGTTCCACAGCTGATCCTCAACTCAACTCTTGTCATAATGCCCTCATTATTGGTCAGTACTACATAAAACGACATAGAATGTACAGCACAGAAACAGGCCATTCAGCCCAACTGATCGATGCCGGTGTTTATGCTCCACACGAGCCTCCCACCACCCTTTTTCATCTAACCCTATCAGCATAACCTTCTAATCCTTTCTCCCTCACGTCTAGCTTCCCTTTAAGTGCATCTATGCTAGTCGCCTCAACTACTCCTTGTGGTAGTGAGTTCCATATTCTAACCACTCTCTGGATAAAGAAGTTCCTGTTCCCCTCTACAACAGAGAGTTCCATGTAGCAGTCTTTACCACAAGTAGTGATTCCTAACTCTTTTTGCTCCTAACATTACTCATATTCCATTCAATATCTGGGCAGTTGAAATTCCCCATAATTAATGTATTCTCCTTACTGGATGTTCTCCTTAATTCCCTGTGAAATAGCTCATCAGTGCTCGCAGATGGCAAAGCAGTTGGCAGGAACTAAAAGAAACTCAAAAAAAATCCAAAATTGGTGGATGAATTAGGATTCTGCAAAGTTTTCTATTATTGCTCTTTAAATTAACTTGTGTCTTTTCTTCAGTGCCTGGTGCCCCTTATAGGTGTGATTGGCACTGAACATAAATTAGCAGTAATGGTATGAAATGGGATATATAATATCACCGCATTGTTACTTTCTTATTTAAGTACACCCACTCATTTTAGAATGAGCATTTCCACTGTCTGGCGGAAATGACAGAGGAAAATTAGAATGCTGCTAAAGTGGGTGAGGATTTGGAATAACAGACGATTGTCCCCTATTCCATTTCCACTTGCCCGTATACAGCCCAAAAATCAGGCAACAATTTGAACAATTAGACTTCTGGCTTCAATCGTCCCTGTTCTTGCTGTCGGAAGATGCTTGACCATTCTTAAGAATCCTAAAAGCAGCCAGCTAAGATAAGGAGCTCAGTTGAGTAGAGGAATTGAACGTATTATCCCATGAAATCCAACTTGCCTTTTATAGTTGATTATTTTTTTGAAACTTTTTTCAGTTTCTTTGATCTTACAGGTCAAAAACTGACTACCAAATAAAATTTGAAGACAAACACCATGGGCTCGATTTTCAAATGAAAGTCCGGGTGCTTTGGGAGTGGGCGAGCAGCGAAAATCGGTAAAATCCCGAGCGGGTAAGGAATCCGGCTCCAACCCACTGACTTCCACGTTTCACACAGACGCATCTGTGTACGTGCGCACTTCTGGAATCCGCAAGTCCCGCTGGCAACTAAAGCCGCGGGCTGATATTTAATGAAGCAAAGGTACTTAAGGTACTTTATTTGTTACATAGTAGGTGGTGATAACAATTTTTAACTTACCTGGGCGGCTTTCCCACGGCTTCCAATTTACAGCTGGTGAAGCCAGGCATAAAGGGCTGGATCAGGGAAAACGAAACAAAATAAAATAACATTTCACAAAGTTAAAAAAATAAATAAACCTACCTTTCAAACAATCTCACCTGCATCCCCTGCTCCGGATGTCCAATGTCTCACCCCCCCCGATGTCTCTTCTCTGATGTCTCACCCCCCCGATGTCTCTTCTCTGATGTCTCACCCCCCCGATGTCTCCTCTGATGTCTCACCCCCCGATGTCTTCTCTGATGTCTCACCCCCCGATGTCTCTTCTCTGATGTCTCAACCCCCGATGTCTCCTCTGATGTCTCACCCCCCCGATGTCTCCTCTGATGTCTCACCCCCCGATGTCTCCTCTGATGTCTCACCCCCCGATGTCTCCTCTGATGTCTCACCCCCCGATGTCTCCTCTGATGTCTCACCCCCCGATGTCTCTCCTCTGATGTCACACCCCCCGATGTCTCCTCTGATGTCTCACCCCCCGATGTCTCTCCTCTGATGTCTCACCCCCCGATGTCTCCTCTGATGTCTCACCCCCCGATGTCTCTCCTCTGATGTCTCACGCCCCGATGTCTCTCCTCTGATGTCTCACCCCCCGATGTCTCTTCTCCGATGTCTCACCCCCCAATGTCTCCTCTGATGTCTCACCCCCCAATGTCTCCTCTGATGTCTCACCCCCCGATGTCTCTTCTCTGATGTCTCACCCCCCGACGTCTCCTCTGATGTCTCACCCCCCGATGTCTCTTCTCCGATGTCTCACCCCCCGATGTCTCCTCTGATATCTCACCCCCCGATGTCTCTTCTCTGATGTCTCACCCCCCGATGTCTCTTCTCTGATGTCTCACCCCCCAATGTCTCCTCTGATGTCTCACCCCCCGATGTCTCTCCTCTGATGTCTCACCCCCCGCTGTCTCCTCTGATGTCTCACCCCCCGATGTCTCCTCTGATGTCTCACCCCCCGATGTCTCCTCTGATGTCTCACTCCCCGATGTCTCCTCTGATGTCTCACCCCCCGATGTCTCCTCTGATGTCTCACCCCCCGATGTCTCTTCTCCGATGTCTCACACCCCGATGTCTCCTCTGATGTCTCACCCCCCGATGTCTCTTCTCCGATGTCTCACTCCCCGATGTCTCCTCCGATGTCTCACCCCCCGATGTCTCTTCTCCGATGTCTCACCCCCCGATGTCTCTTCTCTGATGTCTCACCCCCCGATGTCTCTTCTCTGATGTCTCACCCCCCGATGTCTCCTCTGATGTCTCACCCCCCGATGTCTCTTCTCCGATGTCTCACCCCCTGATATTCTCTCCTCTGATGTCTCACTCCCCGATGTCTCCTCTGATGTCTCACCCCCCGATGTCTCCCCTGATGTCTCACTCCCCGATGTCTCCTCTGATGTCTCACCCCCCGATGTCTCCTCTGATGTCTCACTCCCCGATGTCTCCTCTGATGTCTCACCCCCCGATGTCTCCTCTGATGTCTCACCCCCCGATGTCTCCTCTGATGTCTCACCCCCCGATGTCTCTTCTCCGATGTCTCACCCCCCGATGTCTCCTCTGATGTCTCACCCCCCGATGTCTCTTCTCCGATGTCTCACCCCCTGATATTCTCTCCTCTGATGTCTCACCCCCCGATGTCTCTTCTCCGATGTCTCACCCCCTGATATTCTCTCCTCTGATGTCTCACCCCCCGATGTCTCCTCTGATGTCTCACCCCCCGATGTCTCTTCTCCGATGTCTCACCCCCTGCTGTCTCTCCCCTCAAACGATGTCCGATGTCTCCCCCCCGATCATTGTGCCCCCCCTCCACATTTAATCTTCCAGCGCCTGATGAGGTCTCTGTCTCTTCCCCCCCAGCGTTGCAGCTCCTATGACAGCTATCCTGTCAATCAGGCTGGCTGCCAGGCCCGAAACCCGGAAACAAGATTAATGAGCATCAATTACCTCATGATCGCATGGGGAAAGGTAAGTTTTTCCTATTCGGGTTTGCCACGTGCCCACTGACCCCCACCCCCCCACCACCTCACCACTGCCATCCCACCACCCTTTTAAAATTGAGCCCCATAATGTAAATGCTGTGCTAAGGGCTAGCCCAGTAATTTTTGTACTTTTATTTTTTTTAGTCATTCGTTTAAGTTTTGCCTTTTTGTTCACGATCTTCCGTGAGTTTAACATTTGTTTCTAGAAGGTGACTAGTGCTGTGCCTGTAAACTCACAGGGCTGAATTGCAAGATATCAGTGAGCACTGCACCTTTAAAGCCTTCATGAAATAGTGTTTGGCAAATCTTTTTCCATTTGCTTGTAAATACATGATGAGATTACATAAATCATGTTCAAAAGCATCATTACATGATTTGTAGATACACCCACCATTAATGAAGATGATGCATGACTCTTCTCTTTTCCTAAAAGAATAAAAGGTTTATCAAACACTTTTTCATAAAGATGCTTCATTTTCAAGGATAATTATTAGAGGCCAACATATGCTCTTATACTCTGTAATATGCAGTTATTATTCATGAACTGAGTAAAGATCCTAAAATATTTTTATTAAATTAGTCTTGAAACCTCCAGTTGATAATGCACAAATTAATTAGATAGAATAGAAACTGGGAGGGCTTCTTGACCCTTAAGTATCAGTTTAATTGTGTTTTAAGTACTTTTTTATAAACATCACTGCTTGCAAGATCTAAATAAGTGAATAATTCTGTCTAACTTCCAGCTTTCTATTAGGGAACATTCTATCCTAAGACTACCACATACAGAAAAGCTTCCACCTCAACCTGTGCTTATATCAACACATGTAAGGAATAAAATTAGTCACTGTGTTTGTACATATAATTTGGCTTACTATTTACTAAATACTCAAATTAGTGTTTAACTTAATTAAACTATTGTCGTTGACAACAAAAATGTGCTTTGTCAGACCAGATAATTTCAATCTACAGATTTTGGAGCTGATTTTCACTTCAGATGTAAATCATGTTCTAAATAGTTAAGCACTGGTACAAATCCTGCCCAAAAGATTAAGCATAAATGGTTCTCGATTCCCCAGTGTAAGCTCATTTGTATAATTATTCACAGCACCAGGTGCAGACTCAAATGGTTCTCGGGAGGATACAAGCTGGGGGAGACGAAAATCGTGTGCAAGTCAATTTTAAAAGGATGGGGACAAGTAAGGAAAGTGCTACATAGGAATATAGGAACAGGAATGGCCATTCAGCCCCTCAAGCCTGTTCCACCATTCAATTAGATCGTGGCTGATCTGTATCTTAACTCCATCTACCTTCCTTGGTTCCATAACCCTTAATACCCTTGCCTATCAAAAATCTATTAATCTCAGTTTTTAAATTTTGAATTGACCTAGCCTGAACAGCTTTTTGGGGGAGAGAGTTCTAGATTTCCACTACTCTTTGTGTGAAGACATGTTTCTTGACACCACCCATGAATAGCCTAGCTCTATTTTTTATGTTATGCCCCCCTGTTCTGGATGCCCCCACCAGAAGAAATAATTTCTCTCTATCTACTCTATAAATTCCTTTAATCATCTTAAACATCTCAATTAGATCACCCCTTAATCTTCTATACTCAAGGGAATACAAGCCGAGTCTATGCAACCTATCCTCATAATTTAACCTTTTTTGCCCCAGTATAGTTCTGGTGAATCTGAGCTGCCCAGAATTGAACACAGTACTCTAAATGGGGTCTAACCAGATGTAGTCAATTTTGACTCTCTCTTCAATGTTCGAGACTGACAACATAATGGTTAATAGCCATATGACTTTATTTAACACAAGTAAGAATCAATACCTTACATTATTTAAGCAGTAGTTTAGAAAGCACAATTGAAATTATATTGCCCCATTGTCCCTGCCTGGTACTTTCTTTTTCTATCCTCTACCCTGAGTCTGAGTAGGGGCTGGCTACTTATACACTGTAAACAATTTTACAACACCAAGTTATAGTCCAGCAATTTTATTTTAAATTCACAAGCTTTCGGAGGCTTCCTCCTTCGTCAGGTAAATGTTCAGGAGCTCCTTGAAGCCTACGCATTTATACATATAGAACAATACATGGTGTTTACAGACTGCCCCTGCAACTGCCCGTTGCCAAGGCAATCACCGTGTTCAGACAGAGAGGTGTCACCTGCAGAACCCCCGAATACACATTCAACAAAAAAACAAACAGGAAAAAAAAACAGAGAGAGGCAGAGACATCCGGAAGGCAGAGAAAGCCAGCAAATGACCCATTATATTAAAAACAGATAACATTTGTTCGCTGGTGGGGTAACGTGTAGCGTGACATGAACCCAAGATCCCGGTTGAGGCCGTCCTCATGGGTGCGGAACTTGGCTATCAATTTCTGCTCGACGATTTTGCGTTGTCGTGTGTCTCGAAGGCCGCCTTGGAGTACGCTTACCCGAAGGTCGGTGGATGAATGTCCATGACTGCTGAAGTGTTCCCCGACTGGGAGGGAACCCTCCTGTTTGGCGATTGTTGCGCGGTGTCCGTTCATCCGTTGTCGCAGCGTCTGCATGGTCTCGCCAATGTACCATGCTCTGGGGCATCCTTTCCTGCAACGTATGAGGTAGACAACGTTGGCCGAGTCACAGGAGTATGAACCATGCACCTGGTGGGTGGTGTCCTCTCGTGTGATGGTGGTATCTGTGTCGATGATCTGGCATGTCTTGCAGAGGTTACCGTGGCAGGGTTGTGTGGTGTCGTGGACGCTGTTCTCTTGAAAGCTAGGTAATTTGCTGCGAACGATGGTCTGTTTGAGGTTGGGTGGCTGTTTAAAGGCGAGTAGTGGAGGTGTGGGGATGGCCATAGCGAGGTGTTTGTCCTCATTGATGACATGTTGAAGGCTGCGGAGAACATGGCGTAGTTTCTCCGCTCCGGGGAAGTACTGGACGACAAAGGGTACTCTGTTGGTTGCGTCCCGTGTTGGTCTCCTGAGGAGGTCTATGCGATTTTTTGCTGTGGCCCGTCGGAACTGTCGATCGATGAGTCGAGCGTCATATCCCGTTCTTACTAGGGCGTCTTTCAGCGTCTGTAGGTGTCCATCGCGTTCCTCCTCGTCTGAGCAGACCCTGTGTATTCGCAGGGCCTGTCCATAGGGGATGGCCTCTTTGACGTGGTTAGGGTGGAAGCTGGAAATGTGGAGCATCGTGAGGTTGTCCGTGGGCTTGCGGTAGAGTGAGGTGCTGAGGTGCCCGTCTTTGATGGAGATTCGTGTGTCCAAGAAAGAAACTGATTCTGAGGAGTAGTCCATGGTGAGCTTGATGGTGGGATGGAACTTGTTGATGTTATCGTGTAGTCTCTTTAGTGATTCCTTGCCGTGGGTCCATAGAAAGAAAATGTCGTCGATGTATCTGGTGTATAGTGTTGGTTGGAGGTCTTGTGCAGTGAAGAAGTCCTGCTCGAACTTGTGCATGAAAATGTTGGCGT
Source organism: Heptranchias perlo (assembly GCF_035084215.1). Classification (NCBI taxonomy): domain Eukaryota; kingdom Metazoa; phylum Chordata; class Chondrichthyes; order Hexanchiformes; family Hexanchidae; genus Heptranchias; species Heptranchias perlo. Next base: position 42,362,367 of record NC_090336.1, read on the forward strand.
ATTGGGGTGCGAATTTGGTCCCCATGGCTGTTCCGTGTGTTTGGGTAAAGAACTGGTTATCAAAGGTGAAGACATTGTGATCCAGGATGAAGCGGATGAGTTGTAGGATGGCTTCCGGAGATTGGCTGTTGTTGGTGTTGAGTATTGATGCTGTCGCAGCGATGCCGTCATCGTGGGGGATACTGGTGTATAGTGCCGAGACGTCCATCGTGGTGAGAAGTGTTCCTGGTTCAACTGGTCCGTGGGTACTGAGTTTTTGTAGGAAGTCTGTAGTGTCGCGACAGAAGCTGGGGGTTCCCTGTACGATGGGTTTCAGGATGCCCTCGATGTATCCAGAGAGGTTCTCACACAGGGTTCCGTTGCCTGATACGATGGGACGTCCGGGTGTGTTGGCTTTGTGTATCTTTGGGAGGCAGTAGAAGTCTCCCACGCGGGGATTACGTGGGACGAGAGTGCGTAGGATGCTTTGAAGGTCTGGATCGAAGGTCTTGATCAGTTTGTTGAGCTGGTGGGTGTGTTCTTTGGTCGGATCTGCGGGTAACCGTCTGTAGTGTTCCTGGTTGTCCAGTTGTCGGTATGCTTCTTTGCAATAGTCTGTTCTGTTCTGTATGACTATGGCTCCTCCTTTGTCCGCTGGTTTGATGACGATGTTGCGGTTGGTCTTGAGAGCGTTGATGGCGTTGCGTTGTGCTCGGGTGACATTCTGGACTGTCTTCTGAGTGCGGCTGATGAATCTGGCATTGACGCATTTCCTGACAGCTTGAGCATACATGTCCAGCTGAGGGCAGCGACCCTCCGGAGGAGTCCAGTTTGACTCACTTATACACTGAGTTAACCCCTAGCCCCCCTTTTCACTGCAGCAAATTTAAGCCATTTAGATGGCTCCCTTATCAGCACTTTTTGGGGCTATCAATTGTTCTTCCTTGATTCTGGAATGTAGTTGCTTAGCAACATGTTCGGACATACAGGCCCATCCTTTGTTTCACTGTTTTTGCCTCAGATAGCATGGTTGTTTGTTTTTAAACCATGAATTTAACTGCACTAAGGCTGGTTCCTGTTGTTTCTCACCCATAACCCCGTTAAGTCTAATCCTTTGAATTCCTCATACATTTGTGTGAAAACTTTATTTTCTTACACAGAGCTTTATATAACTGTAATATAACTTCCATCCCTTTATATTCCATCCCCCTTGAGCCAAAGGCCAACATCCCATCATTCGTTTAAATTATGTTTTGTACCTATCTACTAACTGTACTCGGACCCCTATATTTCTCTGCTCCTCCACAATTCCTAACTTCTCACCATTTAGAAAATACTCTGATTTATCTTTCTTAGTTCCAAAGTGATGACCTCACACTTCCCCACATTGAACTCCATCTGCCACAGTTTTGCCCACTCACTTACAATAAGAGGAGAAAATTCAAGAAACAATTGGAGCATCTCGAAAGGATTCTCAACTCATTAGAGCCTTTTCAAAGGCTGAAGGGGCAAGGGAAGGCTACAAACAAAAATGAAGAGAAAGGGAACCCTGGGTGCAGGTAAAGATCTGCAGACAGGTGCTAGGGCAGGCCAGCACCGACCCCCTCTTTAATGGCTGCTGAAATGGAAGTGATGCTGCATCAGGTGTTAGCAATGAGGGTTGTCCCCTGTGCCATTCCATGGTGCCATCTTCATAGGTCAGCATGGCAGCATGACTGCAGGGAGGTCACAGCCGACCATCACTCGTCCTTGCATGTGCCAGAACTTTACTCCATCTACCAATGTGCCAAATCTTGGTTGGTGGTAACTTGGCAGTGTGACCAATCTGGCAACACTGGCTATTGATCAGATACCAATAGTAATCATCTTAACTGATGTCTTTGGAAGAAAAGGTGGACATATGGAGGGATGCTGAGATGCACTCTGTACCCTCCCACTTTCACTCACATTTACACAGAGAGATAAATTATATCACCCCTGGCATGCTTTCATTCATGCAGTACCACCTAAATTGGGGTGATTCTTAAGTACCATCCAGCATAATAATCATTCAGGTATGCCTATATTGTAGTGAAAGCATGGAGGGCCTACTGGCAATGCTTCTATTGGCAAGAGGAGTCTCTACCAGTACAATGTCTGCCAAAGTGATGCCAAAGTTAGCAGGAGCACACTTCAGGTGAGACGTCACTTAAATGGCATTGGATTTTACAGGTAGGTGTTCAGGCCATTTGTGGGTTTAGCGTCAGCCTTAGCTCAGTGCTAGCACTCTCGCTTCTGAGTCAGAAGGCTGTGGGTTCATAGTCCCACTCTAGAGACTTGATCACATAATCTAGACTGACACTTTAATGCAGTACTGAGGGAGTGCTGCACAATCAGAGGTGTAGTCTTTCAGTATGAGATCTTACACTGAGGCCCCATCTGCCCATTCAGGTGGATGTAAATGGTCTCATGGCACCATTTGAAGAAGTGCAGGGGAGTTCTCCCTGATGTCCTAGCCAATATTTATCACTCAAACAGATTAACTGGTCATTATCCCATTGCTGCTTGTGGGACCTTCCTGTGCCCAAATTGTCTGCTGTGTTTCCATACATTACAACAGTGACGACAGTTCAAAAGTACTTCATTAGCTGTAATGTGCTTCAGGATATCCTGAGGTCATGAAAGGCATTATATAAATGCAAGTTCTTCTTTCTTTTTGGTTATTTTCTACTGACACTTGGTCCTCATGAATTGTCCTTATTTATTACAGGGCATAATGGACACTAAAATTGGTCTAATCATAAAATAGAAAAGTGCCATTTCAAGGGGGCTGATGGTTAGGAGATAAAACAGTGTGCTTTAACCACAACCTCTTACCATAATGGCATGATTTTCCTTTCATTACATCATCTTCCCACTGAGCAACACTACTATATTAGAATCAAATTATGAAAAGTCTTTTACAGTGGATTTTCCATCCACTCAGAACTGTATTAAGACCATCTAAATCCAAATCACTTAGGACCCTTAACAGCTGTCACAGAGAGAAGACTTCCATCCCATCTGCCTGAGCTGATTAAAGCAAAGATTCCAGGTCTATAAGGGTAACATTCTAATCCTCTGTAACTATGCAATCCCCGATGTTTGAGCAATGTACACAAATACTAAGAGAAAAGCTACTACTTACAGGTCGAAAGAACATGACAATGATGGAATAGACCAGAACATCCTACAGATTCACCTCACACTACGGGAGGACATTTCATCACAAGATATGTAGGCCTGCTAGAGCACAGATTCAATGCACCAGTATGAGCTGCAGCAACTTCTTTTGCAGGGTGTTCTGCAATTTTGTTCCTAATGCATTGAAGCTGGCCTCCACAGCCCACAGCATTTTATTGTCCAAAGCTTCTATAGCTAAAATGAGAGCATCCGTGTGAGATGCACATTCTGTTTATGGTGTCATTCACTGGGGCTGCTACAGCTCATGGCACAGCAGCTGGGACTTGCTGCACCTCAGACATCAGGCAGTCTTGTGCACACACAAAGCGATGGGTTCCTTGATCACCTTACCCATTGTGTTCAGGCTGCTTGAGAAAGACTCATTCAGAGGACTCTGACACACAAAGCTCCCAGTGGAGCCAAATTAGGTGGCTACACTGTGCACATGATCAAGCATTGCTTCCTCATAGGAGTCTGCTGATGCTCTTGAGACACCTTGGACAATGGTTTATGTATGAACATTCATGCTGCTCTTTCTCTTGCTTCTGGGAATCGTTAGAGATTAGACTTGTGAACACATGGGACAACAGAAGGAATGTTAATATTATTATGCAGTTGTGGCAATACATGCTGCATTAATATCTTTACTACCAGGATATTATGATAATTGCCACAGACATACTATGCTCAGTACATGGCACATACAGATTCTCCCACCTCAGATTAATCTAATCCAAGAAGGATCTCACATTTGATGAACTCAACTAGGTGGACAGCAGTGTCTTATCCTGTGACAGTCTCCTCAGGTACCAATTCTGACTCTGATAGGATAAACCAGCTTGTCCTAGAAGGAAGAAAATGTTCTGTTTTAACAAATAGTGTTGATAAAGAAACAGGTAGAGATTTAGCTGTTTTATCTGTATAGCTCAGTCAGGGTCGCACTTTCACATCCAAGCACAACGTGCTATATATACTCTGATCTGTCAAATCATGCATACCAATTCATTCACACCATTTCAAACACAGGACATGAATCACTGTGGCTGTATAAATTTTTTGCCTGTATAATGAATTGATCTCCATTTCAAGAGAGCCTGTCTTTATTGGATAGTCCATGCTTTCCTTACAAATAGGAATTCATATTGGCAACCAGGTTCAGCTTTCCCCATATGCGGGCTCCTCACTATTTGCAACCCATTTGCACTTTATTTTCAACTATCATCCAATAATTGAATTATGTTGTGATGGCAACAGAACATTTATACTTCAAGCAGCTTTTCATAGATGGCTTCAGAGTTCCTATCTGTTCTTTGAACCTTCACTTACCAATTTGTATTAGCTTACCTTTGACTTTCGTGCAAGTCACTGAACTTCATTCTGACCTTGTCCATAGGCCGGAGAGCTGAGGACACAGAATTCACACTGTCAGCAACCTCCTGCCAGGCATGCTGGCAGATGGCCTTGGTGGTGCTAATTCCTGCCAAGACAAAAATAGGGTCCCTCCTTCTCCACAACCCCATTTACAAATTCGAACAGAGGCCCGTCCAAGAAGCATGCTTTTCTTGTGCACATTCTGTCCATTGGTAGCTCAGAATTACATCTGGGTCCTTCAACTGGCATTGGTCCCCAATTTGCATATTATAAATAGACTCCCACGTGAACAGGCGTGCGCCTGGGCTGCCCCGGTGAAGGCATCAGGAAAATGGTGGCGGGCAGATCAGCAGCAGGAACACGCGGTAGGTTCTGTGCCACAATTTTTAGGCACTACAGATCTGTTACCACCAGGCTGAAGCCCTCAAAATCAGGGCCTATGATTCTCCAAGGAGACTGACAGTACGTTGCAGATTTCTACAGCTTGATCAGAAAACCATTTCCAGAACAAAGATGGCTCTGTCAGTAGCTGCCAAGGCAACCACTGTTTTGAATTTCTATGCTACTGGGTCCTTCCAAGCAACAGTAGGTTATATCTGCCAAATCTTCACAATATTTACTAATGACTTAAATGAAGGCATAGAAAGTCTCATATCTAAGTTTGCCGATGACACAAAGATTGGTGGCATTGTAAGCAGTGTAGATGAAAACATAAAATTACAAAGGGATATTGATAGATTAGGTGAATGGGCAAAACTGTGGCAAATGGAATTCAATGTAGACAAATGTGAGGTCATCCTCTTTGGATCAAAAAAGGATAGAACAGGGTACTTTCTAAATGGTAAAAAGTTAAAACAGTGGATGTCCAAAGGGATTTGGGGGTTCAGGTACATAGTTCATTGAAGTGTCATGAACAGGTGCAGAAAATAATCAATAAGGCTAATGGAATGCTGGCCTTTATATCTAGAGGACTGGAGTACAAGGGGGCAGAAGTTATGCTGCAGTTATACAAAACCCTGTTTAGACCACACCTGGAGTACTGTGAGCAGTTCTGGGCACCGTACCTTCGGAAGGACATATTGGCCTTGGAGGGAGTGCAGCGTAGGTTTACTAGAATGACACCTGGACTTTAAGGGTTAAGTTACGAGGAGATATTACACAAATCGGGGTTGTATTCTCTAGAGTTTAGAAGGTTAAGGGGTAATCTGATCGAAGTTTATAAGATATCAAGGGGAACGGATAGGGTGGATAGAGAGAAGCTATTTCCACTGGTTGGGGATTCTAGGAGTAGGGGGCACAGTCTAAAAATTAGAGCCAGACCTTTCAGGAGTGAGATTAGAAAACATTTCTACACACAAAGGGTGGTAGAAGTTTGGTACGCTCTTCCGCAAACGGCAATTGATACTAGCTCAATTGCTAAATTTATATCTGAGATAGATAGCTTTTTGGCAACCAAAGGTATTAAGGGATATGGGCCAAAGGCAGGTATATGGAGTTAGATCACAGATCAGCCATGATCTTATCAAATGGCGGAGCAGGCACGAGGGGCTGAATGGCCTACTCCTGTTCCTATGTTCCTAAATCTCTCAATTTTCAGTGCATAGTTGCACCACACAAGTGAAGAGATGCTTTTCTTTCCAGGCCATTGAATTTATCAATATTATAGAAAACAGGCAACAGCACGAGAAAGCACTGCACTTTCACTATCTGGCTGGGTTCCCCAAGTGCATGTAACTATACAGGTTCCTACCCCCAATGCCACCCACTTCATAAACTGAAATGTGCATCTGGTTTATGAACATAGGTCCTGAATCATGAATGCCAATGCCTCTAACATGGCAGTTGCCTTGATAAATTCATTTTATGACAACCCATTGTGCCACCATTACTTAAAGGTGCAGGAAAATGGATGGACAGCTGCTTGGGGCTAAGGCTACACACTGCAGCTCTAGCTTCTTACCTCATTGAGAAGATTTGAAGAGAGACGCAGTGAGGTGCAGGCAGCTCCTAGGCTTGTGGTGGAGCACACCATTGATATCGTTAAGCAAAGGTTCAGTGCCTGGGCTGGTCAAAGGGAATGTTGCCCTGGAAAGTATTATTGCCTGCCACATCTTACACAGCATCAGCCTGTAAAGTATCTGAGGGTGCACAACTTCCTAATATGCACACCCTCGCATGTGTGCAAAATTTCCACTAGGAGGTTATCACTGCAGTGCTCAGAGTTTCATTGTTGAATATTCTACAATTATTGGCAACTTAATTTTCCTAAGACACCTTGTGCTAAGAAAAGCTTTACTCACTAATATCTTGATTTAGAAACATAAGAATATAAAGGACTGGAAAAAAAACATTGTAATCCATCTGGCTGACTGCATATCTACTAAATATCACATCCCACAATACCTCCATCACATTTCTCTCCAGGAACTTACACTGATCTCTCTTGATTTTGCTGAATCAAATCATCCCTAATGACTGAATTGGCAATCCCTTCACACATTTAGCCTATTTCTGATGCACATTTTAATCAGTCTTACTTGGCCAGAGTCATTTTTTTCTCAGTCTCATTCAACCATGGTCAGTGTGCTGATGCCTGACAACTTTACCATTCATACCTCATCACTAGAATAATTCTAGTTGGACAATTCCTCTCTTGTGGTCCTGGTGTAAGATGTACCATGTATAAGGAAGACCAGAATTTGTATGTATTCAAACAATTCAACGTTGCATCAATTCCTCATAAATGAATGGGAAATTCAATTGATTACTACATGGTATTACAGTGTAGTTCTTCAAATTACGAATCACATATTTTTAATTATACTGTTCATCATGGAACTACATTCAAATATTATGTAGTAACAAAAGTATTACTATCAATGAATATTGTAATGATAAAATTATTGCTTTGCAATTACATTGTTGGTCGCAGCATGTAAAGTATCTTCCCAGTTGATTTGTTTCGGGGGAAAATATTCAGTTTACAGAATTTTGAGAGTAGAAGTGTAAATCTCCTGCATTTTCTCCAAACATACAGTACAATGAATCTGCTTTTGTCCCCTTCCTCCTTTATTAGGATGTACAATATATTCCAGTCATTCACCTCAATATAGAGTTACATATCCCTCCAAGTGTGTTTTCCAGTGGAGCACAAGCGCTGAGAGACTGGAAAATTTGGTTCAGATTCATAAGGCCCAATTTTAGCCTTGCCACCCGAAGGGAACAGGGTGAGCAGTTGGCTAAATTAGTAGTAGAGTACTTACTGATGTATTCCCGACGTGCTTTGGATAAAAAAGGAGAAGTGTTGCAGTGTGCTCTTGTGATTGTATGCTGAAGGATGTGATGGAGGGCTGGGAATTGTTGAGAGTGGTGGGGGGCGTGGGGGGGAAGGGATGAGAGGAGGTTTGTTAGGTGTTGTTGAGAGAGATGGAGAAATGAAGATCTGTACTCACCCTTGCAGCTCTTGTGAGGACTTTGAACCTCTCCCTACACTGAAGCAATGTCCTGGGGATGATGCTGATGGCACTGACCCTGTCAGCCACCTCTGCCCAGGTCTGCTTCATAAAGGCCCTGGGGATGCTCGGAAACAGTACTTCCCTCCTTGACCTGACCTTGCTCCACGTGAACCTCCAGTGAGGTATCAGAAAACCTGCGGGGCATCCCTTCTACTAATTTGTGGTACCAAAATTGTGTGCAGTACTGTTGCAATGAAAGTTCAAGGCAGGGTTTAAATCTTGCTTTAAGAGGTGCATTTCTGCTTTAAATAAGCCTCAGGAGGCCAGCCGGAAATTGCACCTGTGAAGTAGCTAAGCTGCCTGATTCCCAACGCAGACACGCCAATAAGAAAGAAAGACCTTGCTTTCATGACCTCAAGATGTCACAAAGCACTTTACAGCCAATGTAGTACTTTTGAAGTGCAGTCACTGTTTTAATGTAGGAAACATGGCAGCCAATTTGCAAACAGCAAGGTCCCACAAACAGCAATGTGATAATCATCAGATATTTTTTTTTTTAGTGATGTTGGTTTGAGGGATAAATATTGGCCAGGACGCCATAGATAACTTCTCTGCTCTTCTTCAAATAGTGCCTTGGGATCTTTTATGTCCACCTTAGAAGGCAGATAGGACCTTGGTTTAACATCTCATCTGAAAGATGGCACCTCTGACAGTGCAGCATGCCCTCAGTACTGCACTGGGATCAACCTAGATTTTGTGCTTAAGTCTCTGCAATGGGACTTGAACCCACAACCTTCATAACTCTAAGGCAAGAGTGCTACCACTGAGCCACAGCTGACACTATCATATCACTGTGTGAGGTCCAGGTAATTTTAACTGCTGGGCCTCACACCGGCAATGACACGGGGCCTTCCTGCTCACCCAATAATTGAATCAAGTTAAAGTCGGGGCTATTTAGTCAGATCTGCATCTCTTTAGTACTTAGTGCGATTTGTTGGCAGGCATTTTAACTGGCCTAAAGTGGCCATAGCTTCATTTAAATATTATAATACCAATTCATTCACACCATTTCAAACACAGGACATGAATCACTGTGGCTGTATAAATTTTTTGCCTGTATAATGAATTGATCTCCATTTCAAGAGAGCCTGTCTTTATTGGACAGTCCATGCTTTCCTTACAACTGAGGCCTAGTGCAATTTTCCACCGCTTAGGACAAGATTGCAGCAAATGCTCTCTGGCCCCATTTGGCGAGAGGCTTTTTATCCAGTTTTAGGGTACATGTTTAGTAATGTCTTCTGTTTTTTTGTTAGTGTATTTATGCAAATAATTTCCATCAAATTCTTTTTAAATTTGGAAATTTGGAGCAGCAACTTCCAATTAGCATGTTTACCACCTTTCATCTGGGTGCCTCTTTGTTCTAAACGTGTGAGAATTCACATTGCTTTTAAAACCTATCATTAAAAGTAAAACTTTTTCCAACTCCTTTCCAGTGAAAAAATAGTCAAACATATCCAGAAACAGGATAGTCGGGCTGCAGGAGATAGCAAAGTCCGGAGACTACCTCACTGGTGAAACATTAGTGGCAGTAAGAATGGATTCGGGCAGATTGCAGGTGCACCTGCCTCTGCACATTCTTAAGAAAACCTGCCTCATTCTCTAGCTTCCTGAAGTCTAAAGGAATCCTCAGAGTGATGCCAACCCTGTCAGTGTTGGACATTTAAGCTGAGATTGAAACTCCCTGCAATATACAAGGTGAAAAATGAAAGTAAAACAATACAAAATGCAAAAATTAAATGCACAATGGAAGAAAACACAATCCACGAAATTAAAAACAACAAAAGTAACCAAAAAAGTCACAAATATTAGGGGGTTGAATTTCTGTAAAGGTTTTCCTACTTTTCTGTTGGTAACTTTAGTGGAAGAACTGCAGAAACCCCGGAAAAAAGAGTATAAGCACCATTTACACTGTTTTTCCAGGGTTTCTGCAGTTCTTGCACTGAAGTTACAGTGGATGAATGGAAGAACTCCCAGAGAAATGCACCTTCTATGAGCTCACATTGACTCAGAAGCCAGATAAACATCCCTTTAACAAACTCACTCTCAAAGATCAAAAATTGAGTTTGATAGTGTATCTGTTTTACATGGGACTTCAGTGATGAAATTGCATTTATGAGGCAAAGTGTTCAAAATGTAGATTAAGCAAGCCCCTCCCTCATTATAGAGTCGGTGTGCCAGATATGCAAGCTTCTTGCAATATCAATGCAGCTATGAAAAAAATACAGGCAGTGCAATCCCGGCACACCAAGTCGAAGACTTCCTCCCTGTATTTTCACAACCTCCCCCCACCCCCCGCTTGAATTTGCAACCATTTGTGTCCACTGAGTTCCAGCTGACAAGCCAGAGGTTATGATGACCTCACTCACCGAATTACTGAAAATTCCACCAAATTAGAGAAAAAATTCTTACTAATAGAGTGGGGAGAGTAGGGTTTAAAGGTAGTTACTCAAACTAGCAAAAGGTGGGAAGAGGTGTTCTACAAGGGTCAGTGCTGAGACCACTGTTGTTCACCAATAATATATGAACAATTTGGACTCAGGAATCAGAAGTACAGTTTCAAAAATTGAGGCTGACACATAATTGGGGGATATAGTTAATACTGGGGAGAACTGCGACAAAATACAGGAAGACATTAAAAAACCTTGCAGAATGGGCGTGTAATCGGCAAATGAATTTCAACAGAGATAAGTGTGAGATGGTACATTTTGGTAGGAAGAATAAGGGGGCCACATATTGCTTGAAAAATAAGAGTCTAAATGGGGTAGAAGAGCAGAGGGATCTGGGGGTACAGATACACAAATCACTAAAAGTAGCGATGCAGGTTATTAAAAAAAAGCAAACAAAGCACTGGAGTTCATTTCTAGAGGGATAGAATTGAAAAGCAGAGAAATTATGTTAAACTTGTATAGAACCTTGGTTAGACCAAACTTGGAGTACTATGAGCAGTTCTGGTGTCCACATTATAAAAAGATTTCGAGACACTAGAGAAGGTGCAAAAAAGATTTACTAGAATAATACCAGAACTGAGAGGTTATACCTATCAGGAAAGATTGAACATGTTGGGGCTCCATTCTCTAGAAAAGAGATGGCTAAGGGGTCCCTTATACACATCTTTAAGACTATGAAAGGGTTTGAAAGGGTAGAAGTAGAGATGATGTTTCCACTTGCACGGGAGACCAGAACTAAGGGCCATAAATATAAGATAGTCATTAATAAATCCAATAGGGAATTCAGGAGAAATCTCTTTACCCAGAGAGTGGTTAGAATGTGGAACTCGCTACCACAAGGAGTAGTTGAGGTGACGAGCATAGGTACATTTAAAGGAGAAGCTAGATAAACACATGAAGGAGAAAGGAATAGAAGGACATGCTGATAGGGTTAGATGAAGTAGGGAGGGAGGAGGCTCATGTGGAGCATAAACACCGGCATGGACCTATTGAGCTGAATGGCCTGTTTCTGTGCTGAACATTCTATGTAATTCTATATAATGTAATTCTATGATAAACTGCAGTTAAAGTAGATTTCTATGATAAGTTGTTTAGAAACGTGGGCCACTAAATTGGGTTGTGTAGCGCCCGTTGTTTTGGCACATTTCCTGCGTGACGTGCGCCAGACGCCGTCTTGGTACAGGAGTTAGCGCAGGCGTAGATAACAAACGCTGAAATCATGTAGTGAGAAAATGGCTTCAATCAGTGTGCAACGCTGATTTAAAGTGATAGACACCATTTTGGGACGTAACGCTCCACTCAACGCACAGTCTAAGACCATCTGAACGTGTCTTAGAATGGGGAGGACACCCCCACCCCTCCACCGGCGCTATTTAAAGGGACCATGAAGGATTTACAGGTTAATGGCTGGATTATTGCTTCTGGCTGCCAAGGCATTTGTAACTGTTTTTGTAGGCCTCCTAGCCTTGAATACTAGGACGCGGGGACGTGGCCTAACATTTAGAGCCAGGACGTGCAGGAGTGAAGTTAGGAAATGCTTCTACACGCAAAGGGTGGGAGAAGTTTGGTACGCCCTTCTGCAGACAGCAGTTGATGCTAGCTCAATTGTGAACGTTAAATCTGAGATTGATAGACTTCTGTCAACCAAGGGTATTAAGGTATATGGGGCTTAGGAGTTAGGTCACAGGTCCGCCATGATCTCATTGAATGGTAGAACAGGCTCGAGGGGCTAAATGCCATTGCCACTTGCTGCCTCTTGATATGAGTCACCTTCTCCTGCAAAAAAGCGGGACGTGTGTCTGGGTGATGTGCCTGTCATGGTTGAATAGCTGCCAGTGTGTGTGACCTGTGAATTGTGAATGGGCGGCTTGAAACAGTGGTAATGTGGAAGGGTGAGAGGAAGCATCTGATTGGAAGAGTTGAGTACTGATGGAAAGAGTTTATTGGTATGTGAGTGATGGGGTGTGTAGTGCGTGGTGCAGTTGGTAGGAGACGCCACTTGACAGTTAACCTCACTCACCTTGACCACTCATGTCAAAACATTGAACTTCTTCCTGCACTGCATCCATGTTCATGATGCTGTGCACCTGGCATTGACTTCGTCCCCCGTTGCCTCCCCGCCCAATCACCCAACGCCCCTCCTCCACCCCGCGCATGTAGGATGTCCCTCTTTCTGTCCACCTCTTGCACCAAGGTCTCTAGTGCATCAGCAGAGAACATTGGTGCATGCACTCTCGCAGACCTGGTACCAACTCAGATCAGCAGATTGGTGAGGTCTGGAGTGCAGATTGGAGGATGTGGGATTTAGTAGTGTGCAGGCTTTATTCAATGTTTTAACATAACTCATCAGTGTATAAACATAGGGATGGGTCCTGTATCTGTGTTTTACATGTGTGATGCCGTGCAGACAGTAGACTATTATTTTCAGCAAATAACAGGTACCAGCTACCTTTACAAAATTTCTAAGAAACACCCTCCTTTTTAGAGATTGAGCCCCCCCACCCCCGCTGGTGGAAAGTGTGAATTGCATTGATTGCACGTGCAAGGCCTGGAATGGAACACTGATTGCAGGTAAGTCCTCCGGTGGGCCATAACTTACGTGCTGCCTGCGGAGGAGCCATTGGGCATGAGGTAATAGCACATCACGCTACCTACGTCCAAAACGGCCCCTATCGAATTTTTTTTCCCCCATAGAAACATAGAAAATAGAAGCAGGAGTAGGCCATTCGGCCCTTTGAGCCTGCTCTGCCATTCAATATGGTCATGGCTGATCCTCTATCTCAATACCATATTCCCGCTCTCTCCGCATACCCCTTGACGCCTTTTGTGCCTAGAAATCTATCTATCTCCTTCTTAAATATATTCAGTGACTTGGCCTCCACAGCCTTCTGTGGTAGAGAATTCCACAGGTTCACCACCCTCTGAGTGAAGAAATTTCTCCTCATCTCAGTCCTAAATGTCCTATCCCATATCCTGAGACCGTGACCCTTGTTCTAGACCCCCCCAGCCAGGGGAAACATCCTCCCTGCATCCAGTCTATCTAGCCCTGTCATTTTGATGGTATTTAATTTTCTCTGACAAACAATATTATAATCTGCTGTTTGATATATTTTATCAGTATAGTTTTATATATCACCTTGAACAACTGTATTGATTTTTAAACACACATTTGTCCAAAAGGATGTTTTTAGGTCTTGGATGCTTAGCAACAGTCAAAGCCTATGAGAAGTTCCCACACCTCCTTGAATTGAAGATTTCTTCAGTGATTTTTATCTCCAAGTTATGAAAATGTGGACAGTTATACGCCCATTGAAAAAAATCCTGCCATTGTTTACACTGAAAGCTATTGAGGTGGAAAAAGCCATTAAGGGCCAACAGGGAGGTCTGCTGCCTGTTATTTAATTCATTCTGGCCTATACATCTGATTCATATTCTTTCAGATTGGCCTTTCGTGCCTAGTAAAAAGCCACAAAGCCATTGACAGCAAGACTGACTGCATCACAAGTGCTGCTTTCTCATTTCCATCCCAGATCCCCTTAGAGGCCTACTTTATTATCAAGTCAATTGCAATTTTCGCGCTCGCCATCATGTTCCCAAGTGGTTGCATAATCTTCTGATGTTGGTACTTGATTGCCACAGCCATTCTTCATTTTCATTTGACCTCATCACTGTGACTGTCTTCTTCAGACCCGCCTCCTTTAGTAAACTGAAATTTACATTCATGGAGAAGACAGTCACCTCCTTTTTAGGCCCCATATACTTTAGCACCAATACACAGTATCGTACAGTAAGCCACTCAGTATGGCAGCCTCTGATGCTCTGTGCCCTTTAATATAGCATACATTGTTAATAGCTCCCTTATTAATAAGGAAAAGGCACACGGTGCTTCTTCTGAGTATTCCTCTCAAAGCAACATAATTTTGTGCAAATCTCAGAGAGAATTATAGGTCCTCCCTCAGCTGATGAATCAGTCCTCCTCCATGTTGAACACCACTTGGAGGAAGCTCTGAGGGTAGCAAGGGCACAAAATGTACTCTGGGTGGGGGACTTCAATGTCCATCACCAAGAGTGGCTCAGTAGCACCACTACTGACCGAGCTGGCCGAGTCCTGAAGGACATAGCTGCTAGACTGGGCCTGCGGCAGGTGGTGAGCGAACCGACACGAGGGAAAAACTTACTTGACCTCGTCCTCACCAATCTACCTGTCGCAAATGCATCTGTCCATGACAGTATTGGTAGGAGTGACCACCGCACAGTCCTCGTGGAGATGAAATCCCGTCTTCGCACTGAGGACACCATCCAACGTGTTGTGTGGCACTACCACCGTGCTAAATGGGATAGATTCAGAACAGATCTAGCAGCTCAAAACTGGGCATCCATGAGGCGCTGTGGGCCATCAGCAGCAGCAGAATTGTATTCCAGCACAATCTGAAACCTCATGGCCCGGCATATTCCTCACTCTACCATTACCAACAAGCCAGGGGATCAACCCTGGTTCAATGAGGAGTGTAGAAGAGCATGCCAGGAGCAGCACCAGGTGTACCTAAAAATGAGGTGCCAACCTGGTGAAGCTACAACTCAGGACTACATGCATGCTAAACAGCGGAAGCAACATGCTATAGACAGAGCTAAGCGATTCCACAACCAACGGATCAGATCAAAGCTCTGCAGTCCTGCCACATCCAGTCGTGAATGGTGGTGGACAATTAAACAACTAACGGGAGGAGGAGGCTCTGCAAACATCCCCATTCTCAATGATGGCGGAGTCCAGCACATGAGTGCAAAAGACAAGGCTGAAGCGTTTGCAACCATCTTCAGCCAGAAGTGCCGAGTGGATAATCCATCTCAGCCTCCTCCCGATATCCCCACCATCACGGAAGCCAGTCTTCGGCCAATTCGATTCACTCCACGTGATATCAAGAAACGGCTGAGTGCACTGGATACAGCAAAGGCTATGGACCCCGACAACATCCCAGCTGTAGTGCTGAAGACTTGTGCTCCAGAACTAGCTGCGCCTCTAGCCAAGCTGTTCCAGTACAGCTACAACACTGGCATCCACCCGACAATGTGGAAAATTGCCCAGGTATGTCCTGCCCAGAAAAAGCAGGACAAATCCAATCCGGCCAATTACCGCCCCATCAGTCTACTCTCAATCTTCAGCAAAGTGATGGAAGGTGTCGTCGACAGTGCTATCAAGCGGCACTTACTCACCAATAACCTGCTCACCGATGCTCAGTTTGGGTTCCGCCAGGACCACTCGGCTCCAGACCTCATTACAGCCTTGGTCCAAACATGGACAAAAGAGCTGAATTCCATAGGTGAGGTGAGAGTGACTGCCCTTGACATCAAGGCAGCATTTGACCGAGTGTGGCACTAAGGAGCCCTAGTAAAATTGAAGTCAATGGGAATCAGGGGGAAAACTCTCCAGTGGCTGGAGTCATACCTAGCACAAAGGAAGATGGTAGTGGTTGTTGGAAGCCAATCATCTCAGCCCCAGGGCATTGCTGCAGGAGTTCCTCAGGGCAGTGTCCTAGGCCCAACCATCTTCAGCTGCTTCATCAATGACCTTCCCTCCATCATAAGGTCAGAAATGGGGATGTTCGCTGATGACTGCACAGTGTTCAGTTCCATTCGCAACCCCTCAGATAATGAAGCAGTCCGAGCCCGCATGCAGCAAGACCTGGACAACACCCAGGCTTGGGCTGATAAGTGGCAAGTAACATTCGCACCAGATAAGTGCCAGGCAATGACCATCTCCAACAAGAGAGAGTCTAACCACCTCCCCTTGACATTCAATGGCATTACCATCGCCGAATCCCCCACCATCAACATCCTGGGGGTCACCATTGACCAGAAACTGGACCAGCCATATAAATACTGTGGCTATGAGAGCAGGTCAGAGGCTGGGTATTCTGCGGCGAGTGACTCACCTCCTGACTCCCCAAAGCCTTTCCACCATCTACAAGGCACAAGTCAGGAGTGTGATGGAATACTCTCCACTTGCCTGGATGAGTGCAGCTCCAACAACACTCAAGAAGCTCGACACCATCCAAGATAAAGCAGCCCGCTTGATTGGCACCCCATCCACCACCCTAAGCATTCACTCCCTTCACCACCGGCGCACTGTGGCTGCAGTGTGCACCATCCACAGGATGCACTGCAGCAACTCGCTAAGGCTTCTTCGACAGCACCTCCCAAACCCGCGACCTCTACCACCTAGAAGGACAAGGGCAGCAGGCGCATGGGAACAACACCACCTGCACGTTCCCCTCCAAGTCACACACCATCCCGACTTGGAAATATATCGCCGTTCCTTCATTGTCGCTGGGTCAAAATCCTGGAACTCCCTTCCTAACAGCACTGTGGGAGAACCGTCACCACACGGACTGCAGCGGTTCAAGAAGGTGGCTCACCACCACCTTCTCGAGGGCAATTAGGGATGGGCCATAAATGCCGGCCTTGCCAGCGACGCCCACATCCCGTGAACGAATAAAAAAAAACAGAATGACCAAAATAAAAGTTGGAAGAGATTTGTCACTTGCAGCACAGAATATGTTAATGAGATCTATTTATTTTAGAAATTCAGATTGCAAACAATATAATGTCACCAGGATAGTTCATAGAAGTACAGACACTGCGTTCCAGCAGAACACTGTTGAAAGTGTTAAAGCTATAATGTCCATATTTGTTTCCTGAATAGATGAAAATAACCATGAATAAAGGGTGCGAATCCTTTTAATCAATCCAACAGGTTAAAATAAACTTAGAAACTTAGTGGATTTGACATGTTATTAAAGAGTAACTCTGTTCCAATTCTACATCTGCAAATTTCAAGGAACTTTTAGAAACTTTGAATTGACTGACTTGCAAAATTGTTTATTTTTAAATTAGGACTAGCTATGATTATAATGCAATTCAGTTTTAATGAACATTGCTTGTAGTGATCATTTGGTTGTAATCATAACCTTTCCTTCCTAAAGTACAAGCCATTTGTATCTGTATGATGGCATTCACTTGTATTGATCAAAATAAGAATGCAATACCAAAAACCTAAATACTGCAGATGCTTGAAATATGAAACAAAAACAGAACAAGTTGGAAACACTCATCAAGTCAGGCATAGATCTGTGGAGAGAAGCGACAGATCAACATTTCAGGCATTACAGTTGAACGGCTTATAAAAAGGAACAGAGTGAGGGAAAAAAAGTAAGAAAGAACTTGCATCTTTCCCCACCTCAGAACGTCCCAAAGCACTTTACGGCCAATGGAATAGTTTTGAAGTGTAGTCACTGTTGTAACGTAGAGGATCACTTGAAACACCTACCCTCTCAGGTGGACGTAAAAGATCCCGTAGCACTATTCTAAGAAGGGCAGGGAAGTTCTCCCAGTGCCCTGTCCAAAATTTACCCGATAACCAACATCACTAAAAAATAGATTATCTTGTCATTATCTCATTGCTGTTTGTGGGACCTTACTTTGTGCAAATTGGCAGACCCATTTCCCTACATAACAACAGTGACTACATTTTTTAAAAAAGTACTTCATTGGCTGTAAAGCACTTCAGGAGATCTGAAGGTCGTGAAAGGCGCTATATAAATGCAAGTCCTTCATTTTTTCTTTCATCGTGAGAGTTGCAGTTTTCACACCGCCTAGAATGCACCACGACAACCCACATCACGTGAAAACCATGTGGAAAATTTACAAATAACAGTTAAAATTCAAGCACCAAACAAAAATAATTTTTTCAGCATTTTATACTGGACATTCTATGAGCAAAACACATTTGGGATGAAGCTTTTTTATGTCACTGACGGGAACTTATGTTTGATGGATGCTGAAGTGGAGATGGCACTGAACAAGATATTTGCAAGGAGGGCTTCCATCTGTGCGTCTTCACAGCATCATCCCCAGATGTGGAGCCATGTTTCAGGCTGCGACTGACTGTTACTGTCATTGGATGTGCCAGCCCTATGACGCAGGATGGCTGCAGATGTCCTTTCAGTAGAGGGCATAGGTCTGCATCTGACTATCTGATGACCCAAACCCTGTATAGATGTGTCCCCATGGTCATTGCTTAATTGGTGTGCCAGGGCTTGCAGATATTATTGGTGGTATTTTGGTGGGTACAGATCAATGATGGTATGGCAGCTGTTGATCACCCAGGCCTGTCTTCTGTCATGCAATCCTATCAAAAGCGTGACACACTGTTATTGAGTACTTCCAAGGAAGTATCCAACATTTCAGTTAGTCTCTTTTCCAAACCGTAACCCCCATCTTATTGACGTTCCAATGAATCTGTGCTTCCCCTTTCCCATTACTTTTATGTCCTTCCTATAACGCAGTGCTCAACATCACAGACTAATCCAGTTGCAGCCTAAGGTTTTGTTCAAGTTCAATATTACCTCCTTGATTTTGTATTCTATGGCTCTAAATACAAAAACCAAGGATCATAAAATCATAGAAAGTTACAGCACAGAGAGAGGACATTTGGCCCATCGTGTCCGTGAGACCGAAAAAGAGCTCTCCAGCTTAATCCCACTTTCCAGCATTTGGTCCGTAGCCCTGTAGTTTATGGCACTTCAAGTGCACATCCAAGTACGTTTTAAATGAGTTGAGGGTTTCTGCCTCTACCACCCTTTCAGGCAGTGAGTTCCAGACCCTCACCACCCTCTGGGTGAAAAAAATTCTCCTCAGCTCTCCTCTAATCCTTCTACCAATTACTTTAAATCTATGCCCCTTGGTCACTGACCCCTCTGCTATGGGAAATAGGTCCTCCTTACCCACACTATCTAGTCCCGTCATAATTTTATTTACCTCAATTAAATCTCCCCTCAGCCTCCTTTGTTTCCAAAGAAAACAACCCCAGTCTATCCAATCTTTTCTCACAGTTAAAATTCTCCAGTCCTGGGAACATCCTCGTAAATCTCTTCTGTACCCTCTCTAGTGCACTCACATCTTTCATATAATGTGGTGATCAGAACTGTACGCAGTACTCAAGCTGTGGCCTAACCAATGTTTTATACAGTTCTAGCATAACCTCCCTGCTCTTATATTCTATGCTTCAGCTAATAAAGGAAAGTATCCCGGATGCCTTTTTAACCACCTTATCCAACTATCCTGCTATCTTCGGGGATCTGTGGATATGCACTCCAAGGTCCCTTTGTTCCTCTACACCTCTCAGTATCCTCCCATTTATTGTGTATTCACTTGCCTTGTTTGCCCTCCCCAAATGCATTACCTCACACTTCTCTGGATTGAATTCCATTTGACACTTTTCTGCCCAACTGACCAGTCCATTCATATCTTCCAGCTTTCCTCCTCACTATCAACCACACGGCCAATTTTTCTATCATCTGCAAACTTCTTGATCAAGCCCCCCCCACATTCAAGTCCAAATCATTAATATATACCACAAAAAGCAAGGGACCTAGTACTCAGCCTTGCGAAACCCCACTGGAAACAGCCTTCCAGTCGCAAAAACACCCGTCAACCATTATCCTTTGCTTCCTGCCACTGAGCCACTTTCCCTTGGATCCCATGGGCTTTTACTTTTTTGACCAGTCTGCCATGTGGGACCTTGTCAAAAGCCTTGCTAAAATCCATGTACACTACATCAATCGTGTTACCCTCATTGACCCTCCTTGTTACCACCCTTTTATGACCTTACCTACTTGCACTGCAACTTGAGTGACCTATGTGTCTGCATACCTAGGTCTCTCTGCTTCCCTGCTTCATTTAAAACTTTAATGCAATATTCATAGATTTGTTGTATTACAGTGATGAACAAACTGCTGTCATGGTTACGGATGATGCAGGTCCACATGAGAAGCCATGCTCCAGATCTTGGGCTATCCATGAGCAGCACCACAGGAGCGCGACTAGTTTCAATTAAAAATTGGTAGCAGGATAAAGTACATTACAATTAGACAGCAAGGCTCTCACACACTTGTCAGAAAATAATGAAGTTCATGTCTGCAGCAGTGGTAATCCTTTGTGTCAACAAGAGTTAACAAGCTCCAACTTCAGGGGGCACTTGACATTAGTTCTTCTAGTTCCAAGTAGAATGAGTCGTCTTATTATCAGACTAAAAGATAGAAATTGGACTTAAATAAAAGCAAAATCAATTAACGTGTGAAACTGAGAAAAAAGCAGATGTGCTGTGAAGAAAGTAGAATAATGTAAGAGGCAGAATGCAAAACAGGGAGGATTAAAGATTAACTCAAAGGTCAGAGCTGTTAATATGCTAATGTATTGCGTTGGTTATTCAAATGCTTATGGTTAGATTAGTTGAACATAGAATCATAGAAAGGTTACAGCACGGAAGGAGGCCATTCGGCCCTTCGAGTCCATGCCGGCTCTATGCATGAGCAATCCAGCTAGTCCCACTCCCCTGCCCTATCCCCGTAGCCCTGCAATTTTTTTCCTATCAAGTACTTATCCAGTTCCCTTTTGAAAGGCACGATTGAATCTGCCTCTGTCAACCCCCACCACCCCACGCCCCACTTCTCTGGAAATGCATTCCAGACCATAACCACTCGCTGTGTAAAAAAGCTTTTCTTCATGTCACCTTTGGTTCTTTTGCCAATCACCTTAAATCTATGTCCTCTGGTTCTTGACCCTTACGCCAATGGGAACAGTTTCTCTCTATCTATTCTATCTAGATCCTTCATGATTTTAAATACCTCTATCAAATCTCCTCTCAATCTTCTCTCTTCCAAGAAGAACAACCCCAGCTTCTCCAGTCTATGCACATAACTAAAGTCCCTTATCCCTGGAATCGTTCTAGTAAATCTTGTCTGCAATAGGTTTATTGATTGTGCTTTAATGGTTGTATAGTTACCTAAAATTTAGGATTGGAATGTTCCTACATATACTTTGTTTCAATGTTTTGGTGTCTGACACTATTGAGCGGCTTAAGCAATTGCTCATGTTCTATGTCCTTTTTACTCAGGTAATCCCTATTTTGATAGCATTGGCTCTCTTGGTGTTGGAACACTCTTGGATACAATTTCAACATTCTTGATCTACACAAGCACTGAGCCTCTGATTGAGGCCGGTCTCCTTGCATATTGAATTCAGGTTAGCTGTGAAATAGAATGGGACTGGTTGGATGGAACAAAATGAAAAATGGTCTGATGTTTTGGAATTCTGATCATTGTATGGTTAAGTTGTTTTTAGAGTTATGTTTTATCACCATCCATTTATTGAGGTATTCGAAGCGAACAAGTTTTCCACTATATCAAAATAATACAACACATGTAAATGAAACTAACTATAAAAACATAAAAATAAATATCTTTTAAGGTTTAGATTGCCAGTTATTATAATGCTGTACATTTCCTCTTAAAATGGGCTTAATAGCTAATAGTTTACTTGAATTTGACTGTAGTCTATTTTCATTCAGGTCTATATTTTAACAGATTATTACAGCAAGTCTGCTATCCACCAGGTTCACATATTGAAGCATTTACCAAATCTGTCTGCATTCAGTAATCATGCAATGAATACTTAATTTACAGATTTTATGGTTCCTTTGTATTAAAGGACAATATGTAGAATTTAAGGTCATTAAAGGAGTGAAATGGTTTCCTGATAGTGCAGGGTCTTTGAACCCCACTGGTGGTGAACAAATAGAGAGAAGTAATTAAAACTAAATATTTATTGCTCATTTAAGAAACCCTTCAATATAAGAACAAAGCCAAATTAAATAATTATGTCCATTGCTGCAGAGTATTTGAAGCATTAAAAGCCTCCCACGTGCTGACATTTATATAGCGATGTCAACCAACTGACTAAATTCAAGTGGCTTAGTTCAGCTCAATTAAACTCACTAAACTCAACGGAAGTAGGAAGTTTGAAAATCATTCTCATCCCATCTGTACTGCTGTAGGAACGTAGAAATTGCCAGACAAAAAAGGGCACGGTCCATCTCGTTCGCCTTCTACCATCCCGATAATCACATGATAAAATGATAATGGAGTTATTGACTAATCATGGCTATTAATCTCTATCAATTAGTCTACAACAGACCCACACATGAGGCAAGGAAACCCCCAGTGATGGAAAGCTTTGGGAACCATAGGTCCAATGTCACCTGTTCCTCTCAAGCATGCTACACTTATCACATGTCATGTCACAAATTACTCATGTACTGTATCCCAAAATATTATTTTCTGAAAGAAATCTAGTCAATTTGCATTTGGGTGAATCAATGCTATCTACTTCCACCATATCCCGAGGGAGTCATTTCCATAGCTTTACCACTTAGTCAGTAAAATTTCCGCAGATTACTTTGGATTTACCCCCTTCAAGCGCAGGCCGTGTCCTCTGGTTCTGCTGTTCTGGACAAGGTGAAATAGCTTGTCATGGTCTACATTATCTAGTCCCTTTAGAATCCTAAAAACAGCAATCATATCACCTCTCAACCTTCTCTTGTCTAGTGATAACATGCCCAATTTACATAATCGCTCCTTATAATCCAATCCCTCCATCCCCTCAGTCATTCTGGTAGCTCTATTCTGTATCCTTTCAATAGCTGCAATATCCTTTTGTTCTGTGGCGACCAGAACTGTACACATTGTTCTAAGTGCAGTCGCACCAATGATTTATAAAGTTACAGGGTGACCTCACTATTTCAGCTCAATAATGCCATTTTAATACATCCCAACATCTGATTTGCTTTATTAAAAACAGAAAATGCTGGAAACACTCAGCAGGTCAGGCAGCATCTGTGAAGAGAGAAACAGAGTTAACGTTTCATGTCGATGACCTTTCGTCAGAACCGGCAGATATTAGAGATAAACTGCTTTTAAGCAAGTACAGAGCCAGCGAAAAAGGGGCAGGCAAAGAACAAAAGGGAAAGGCCTGTGACAGGGTCCAGAGGGGATGTAAATGGTTACAGCAGAATAGCAGAGGGGGAGGGAAGCATGGAAAATCTGGCCAAGAGAAGGCTCTCGTGGCACAGGAATGTGGCGGAAGAAAGGCAGGTATAATCTAGGGCTGCAAACCACCCCATCAGCCGATAACCAACAGGGGATCCCCACCCCAAGTATCAACCCATACCTCCTCCACTTCTAGTGGCTTTGGTGCAGCCATCCTCCATTACCAGTAAGTGCTGTCTGAGAGGAAAAGGGAGTGGTGGTTAAGGTCTAAAGTTGTTAAACTCAGCGTTAAAGCCGGGCGACTGTAAAGTGCCTCGTAGAAAGATGAGGTGCTGTTCCTTGAGCTTGTGTTGAGTTTCATTGGAACCATGTAGGAGGCCGAGGACAGATAGGTCAGAATGGAAGTGGGATGGATATTAAAGTCGCAAGTGACCAGACGCTCAGGGTCATGCTTGCGGACTGAATGGAGGTGTTCAGCAAAGCGATCACCCAATCTGCATTTGTACAGGAGACCGCAATATGAGTGGTGAATACAATATACTAAATTGGAAGAAGTACAAGTAAATCACTGTTTCACCCGGAAGGGGTGTTTGAGGCCCTGGAAGGGAGGAGGTGGAATGGATGATGGTGCATCTGCTGCGCTTGCATGGGAAGGTACCAGTGGTGAAGCAGAGCAAGGGTTGGGGGTGATGGAAGAGTTGCTTTGCTCACAACCACCGAGCGTTGTTGTGATAATTTAAATGTATTGTCAATCAGGACCCACAGATCTTTTTCATTTTCCAAGCACATTATTTTCATTCCATTTAAGTAATAGCCCTTCTTGGATTTTTTGTCCCCATGTGAAGCACTTTGCATTTCTCGACATTGAATTTCATCTGTCTGCCCAATTCCCAAGTATATTTAAATCATCCTGTAGCTTATCCTGTTCAGCTTTGGGGTCTATCACCATCTGTGTTTAAAAAAATCCTGTTAACCTCAAAGAGAAGACATATACATTGGACGTTAACTTCATTAATAATGCCCTGGAGTAGTGAAGGCCAGCCCAGTTCGGCATAGACCTGTTGGGCATCCTTCCAGGGTGCCACCGGGGACATCGCCGACGTCTCTCAGTTATCTGCTCAAAAGAGCCCTGCAAATACACCTACACCCACTCTGCAGTGACACAATGGGTGGCATCAGTTGTGGGTCTTCATAGTGATCCTCAGGAAAGGGCATTATAGCACAAACCAGACAAGATTCGCGAAGACATGGCAGTAGTGGTGCCAATATAATATGTAATGTGAGTTGATCAGAAATTAAATATAAGTAAAAACCATGACAAACCCTCAAACACCCTTGTGCATTCCCTTCATGCTCACGACACATTTGCCTTACGTTTCCTACTGCACGTATGTGATGCATGCCCTGTGACTGCAGCACAGGTAGTGGCAGGTTGAGTGAGGCTGACTGTGAAAGAGATGCACAAGAGGGTGAGTATGAGATAGAGCCATGAGATTGTATGAGGATTGGGTTGAGTGGTAGTGGCGGGATGAGTACTGACGAGGTGAGTGAGTGCAGGTAAGATGAGGATTAGCTTTGAGTGGGTGTGAGGAGTGATGTGATAGAGAAGTGTTGGCAGTGCAGAAGGAGATGTGGGGTGGGGGCGGTGATGTGGCAGATGGAGTGTAAATGAACGAGTAAGTGTACTCACCTCGGCTGACCTACTTAGGTCATTGAAGCGCCTCCTGCACTGTATGCAGGTGCGTGATATGTTGGTGGTGCAGGTGACCTCCTGTGCCACCTCGAGCCAGGCCTGCTTGGTGGCAGAGACAGGCCGCTTCCTCCCGCCCGCCGGGGGGGAAGATCTCTGTCCTCCCCCTCCTCCTCACCCCATCCAATAATACCTGGAGTGAGGCATCATTAAACCTGGGAGCAGCCTTCCCCCTGGACTGCTCCGTGCTATAATTTTTCCTATTTCCTGCAGCAGTCAGTCAGTGGAGGACTGCCCCTTTAAATAGGGCTCCTCCAGCTGACAGCCTATGATGCCCATGCGTAGTCCGCCCGCTGCACAGCTTTCCAGCATGAAACCCGGAAGCAAAGGTAAGTGGCTCCAATTAGCCTGCGATTCCGTGCGGAGCACACTGATTTCACCGGACGCGTTACCCACGCGCCCAGTCGACCCCCTGCTGAGAACCCGCCGCCCTCCTAATATCGGGCCCTAAGTTTACCTCCCCCAACAGAGTGTGGTCATAAGATATATGAAATAGAAGCACAGGACTGTGCAAATGTTAAAATTGGATCTTGAACACAAGTAGAAAGCAGACTGGAAGTGTTTGACTTATGATGTTACAAGTGTGCAGTTTCATGTGCAATATGCTGAAAATTAGTTGAGCAAGAAGAATATCTAATGAGCAGATCCTTGAACACAAGAAGAGAGAAGTGGTGAGGCTGATTATCATAAGATAAATGGCATACCAAGGGCACATTATTCAAGAGTCAGAAAGAAAGTTGTTGGGATTGTTTCTGTGCAGAAAAATTGATAGTATCAGATTAAAGGGCAGACAAAGAAAAATGTGGATAGGTGATGTGACGGAAAGAAGAATTACTTATTTTCAGTCATGTCTTCTTAATTCTTTGAATGATGCATTCTCCACACACTGCGTCAGTTTGCCCCTTATCCTATTGGTTTTGGAGAATCATGTGATTGACTTGAAAACCACAATGCCATTAATTTGTTTTTAACTCATCATTGACTGCTTGCATCTACTGTAAAAAGGCAGACAGTGTATCTGATCGTCAGTCCATTTTCATCTATGGTACAGTATTTGAATACATAGTACACCATAGTTTTAAATAAAAATACTGTCAGCAAAATGTCACTTTTGAAGAAACGAGGGGAATTCTGTCGCTGAAGACATTTAAAGGAGGGTTTTCCGTTCGTTATCCTGGACACAATGGGGTAGAACTTAGTCATTCTGGACGCCGTTCCTCAATGGCATCCACTTCAAACGCTGACGAATCCATCGGAGCAAGTTCGCGAATGCGCACATGTGCAGTAAAACCCCGAAATCGCGAACTTGCTCCGATTGGTTCACCGACATTTTTGACAGTTCGGAATTAAAGGGCTACAATCAATACAATCACCAAACAATCGTAAACTTACCCATCTGCCCAGCTGGAACGAAGATACTTATGCCACGAGAAGGTACGCTTGAAAATACCAGCCTTACACTACTTTTTAAAAGCGCGGAGACTTATAATGATGGCAAAACATCAAAAAATTATATTTTAAAAATGTGGAATGTCTAATTATTCCTATTTTTATATTTTTTGATCATTAAAAGAATTTACTAAAAATATTTTTTTAACTTTTAATTTCTGAATGTTTCAGTATTTTATAATAAGGTATGTTATTATGTTACATTTTTATTAAGACTAACATAGGGAATGTCACTTTAAATTAATGAGTATTACTTGCCTGCTTGTGGATGGGGCTTCCATTCTCACAGTCTTTGCATGTGGCCTGCGCTGATCTCGGAGCGCAGCACTGAAGAAGATTTCAACATTAAGCAAATGGACATCGTGTCCTATGCAGTGAGTATATTCGTATTTTTTATCCGCAGGATGTGCGGAGAATCTTGCCATGCCGGTCGGAGCAATTTCCGGCCCAATATCAAAATTTACCTCGATATCAGCCAATGAATATACTCTTGAAGCTGTAAGGAATGAAGGGAAAGGAATGCTGTGTGTGAAGAATGTACCATTCAAAGAATGAAACAGACATGACCAACATTAACCTATCCCACTTCTTTATTTGCATTCTCCACAATCCGGAGAGCACACCAAAGCAAGAAAATTCAGGAAGAGAAAGCCCTCTGAAATGGGTTTTAGTACTGTCCAAGATGAGATTCTGGGAGGAAATAAAGCAAAATACTGCAGATGCTGGAAATCTGGAAAAAAAAACAGAAAATACTGGAAACACTGCATGGAGTCAGGCAACATGTGTGAAGAAAGGGAAATATTAATAATTCAGGTATAATCCATTGTCAAAACTGGGTAGTTGGCATGACTTATGATACTGCAATTTGGTGTAAAGCTGTAGAGCTGTACATACTGTATCTAACTAATGAAGGCAACATTGTGATTTCAGTTTGTAAGAGGGAGATAAAATGAGTGAATAATAATCTCCTGTGCTAAGTGCAAATGGAGGTCAATTTTTGGAAGCTATTTAGTGTCAATTGTTAAAACTATCTGGCTGGGAAACCATAACCTATATGGCTCATTTATAATCAGGGCTTGTAAACCACTAACACTGCATGAGGACATTAATGCTAAAGCTGTATGGTTTCCTACAAAAGGAATTTTAATTTTAATTCATTTCAAAATGCTTTTGTCACATCGGGACTCAACTATTCCAGGCTTTCCTGGCTGACCTCCCATCCTCTACTCTCCATAAACCTGAGCTTATCCAAACTCTGATGCTCGCATTCTAATCTGTACAATCACCCCTGCGCTCACTGACCTAGATTGGCACCTGGTCCCTCATCCAATTTAAAATTCTCATCCTCGTGTTTAAATCCTTTCATGACTTCGCCCACCTCCTATCTCTGTAACCTCCCCAGCCATACAACCCCCCCCCCCCTCCACCCCCCCCCCCCCCAAACTCTCTGTTCCTCCAACTCTGGATTCATATGTATCCCCCTTCCCTTGGCAGCCATGCCTTCACCCATCTAGGCCCTACTGTCTGGAATTCGGTCCCTCAAATTCTCCATCTTTCCACCTTCCCCCACCTGCTTTAAGACCCTCCTTAAAACCCAGCTGTTTTACGAAACTTTTAGTCATCCCTCCTAATATCTCCTTTTTTGGCTCTGTGTCCATTTTTGTCTGATTACACCTACGTGAGTCCCCTTGATACATTATTCTACCTTAGAGGCACTAGATAAATGCAAGTTGTTGTTATTGAAGAGTTTTGAGCCCATTTGTTGGGATTGGAAGGGAAAATAAACAAACCAATCAATAAATTGTTCTGAAGTAGGGAATGGAAAACAGTGAGGGGACCAATCTCTCACAGGTGGTAGAGACTGCATGAGATTTTTTTTTTCTTTAAAATATACTTTATTCATAAAATTTGCAGCAATACATATAATACAGTTGTCATATCACATTCCAAACATACACAATACAGATTATACAATTTGCAGGTTACATCAAGTACAGTTCAATGAACACATTGTACATAATTACAGTTCATGACACTCTAGGGTGCCTCATTGCATTGCACTCAATACAGATTATTGATTACAGATTCATTACAGGTACATTACAGTTTCATTTCAGGTACATTACATCTCATTACATCAATTTGAATTTTACATTCTGCCCGAGGGGGTTTTTCCCTGATTGCATCCCCTCGATATACAACGGCGGGAAGGCTCTAAATGGTTGCCTTTCCCCACAGAGCCTTTGCGGCGGCCGTACCCGTCCTCAGTGCGTCCTTCAGCACGTAGTCCTGGACCTTAGAATGTGCCAGTCTGCAACACTCAGTTGAGGACAGCACCTTGCACTGGAAGACCAACAAGTTTTGGGCAGACCAAAGGGCGTCTTTCACCCAGTTGATGGTCTTCCAGCAGCAGTTGATGTCCGACTCTGTGTGCGTCCCCGGGAACAGCCCGTAGAGCATAGAGTTCTGTGTTACGGAACTGCTCGGGACAAACCTGGACAGATACCACTGCATCTCTCTCCAGACCTTCTTTGCAAAGGTACATTCCAGAAGGAGATGGGTGACGGTCTCGTCTCCACCGCAGCCTCCTCGGGGACAGTGCGCGGTGGCGCTGAGAGTCCTGGAGTGCATGAAGGATCTGACGGGAAGGGCCCTTCTCACCACCAGCCAAGCTATGTCTTGGTGCTTGTTTGAAAGCTCTGGTGATGAGATGTTCTGCCAAATGACATTGACAGTCTGCTCGGGGAACCAACCGACAGGATCCATCATCTACTTTTCCCGCAGGGTCTCGAGAACGTTACGTGCAGACCACTTACTGATCGCCTTGTGGTCAAAGGTGTTTTTTTGCATAAACTTTTCGACGAAGGACAGGTGGGGGGGAACGGTCCAACTGGACAGAGCATTCCGTGGCAGCGTGGCCAGGCCCATCCTTCTCAACACCGGGGATAGGTAGAACCTCAGCACGTAGTGACACTTTGGGCCTGATTTTAGCACCCGCTACCGGGTGCGTTCTCGGCGGGGGGGCCCCGAAAATCCCGAAATCCAGGTGCGGGACCGGATTGCGCCTCGATCCCGCCCACTTCCGGGTTCCCCGATGACGCGCCGGCGTGCGCGTGCAGCCCCCGCTGGTGGGAATCCCGCAGGCAATTAAAGCCAGCGGGATGCCACTTGAGTGTATTTACTTTGCTTGTTCACGTCATTAACTGACCTGATTAAGGGGCTGTGTGTGATTTTGGATAAACATGGGACTGTTTCACACACTGGGGGAAACACTCCCAGGTCGAATGGACGTGTTGCAGCTGTCAGCCTGTGGCAGCTGCAAAGGTCCATTTGACAGGTGGGGGGGGAGACCCTCAGCCATTGCAGGAGGCCGCTCTGTCACTTGGGACAAAGTTTGGCCTCCACCACCCTCCTCCTGATGGTCGAAGTCACCAACCTGCACATTTACCCCGGGGTCCGGAGACATGTACCTACCTTGCGGACCCCCTCAGATGTACATCTTGCGGATGGGAGCCGCCGTAGCTGCAGTCATGACCTCCTCAGAGGGTGAACAGCATCACCAGCCTCGCCAGCCTCGCCATCCACGCCGTCCACCTCTGACACCTGGAGCTCCACAACAGAGTGCTGTAACACATCCACCTGTACAGCAGGAGGGAGGGCTACCGCAGAGAGAGATGCGTTGCAGAGGGCACTACCCTCTCCACACGTGCCACAGACCGAGGCTCAGCCTCCTGGACCTCTCTGAGCAGCAGTGCACACGGAGGCTCAGAGTCAGTCGACATGTAGCCGTGGATATCTGCAGCCTCTTTCATGCCGAGCTGCTCCTGGCTGGCCCATGCACCATCTTCCTACCTGTTGCTGTCAAAGTCACCACTGCCCTCCTGAACTTCTGCTCCACAGCCTTCCAGGCTGCAACCGGGGACATCCCCGATGTCTCTCAGTCGTCTGCGCAGAAGAGCCCTGCAAATACACCTACACCCACTCTGCAGTAACACAATGGGTGGCATCAGTGGTGGGTCCTCATAGGGATACCCAGGAGCGGGCATTATTGCACAAACCGGACACGTGAAGACATGGCAGTAGTGGTGCCAATATAATGTGTGATGTGAGTTGTTCTTTAATTCAATAGAAGTAAGAACCATGACAAACCCTCAAACACCCTTGTGCATGCTCACGACACATTTGCCTTACGCTGCCTACTGCACATATGTGATGCATGCCCTGTGGCTGCAGCACAGGTGGTGGCAGGTTGAGTGAGGCTGGCCGTGAGAGAGATGCATGAGAGGGTGAGTATGGGATAGAGCCATGAGATTGTATGAGGATTGGGTTGCGTGGTAGTGGCGGGGTGAGTACTCGCGAGGTGAGTAGGTGCAGGTAAGATGAGGATGAGGTTTGAGTGGGTATGAGGGGTGATGTGACAGAGTAGTGTTGGCAGTGCCGAAGGAGATGTGGGGTGGGGGCAGTGTTGTGGCAGACGGAGTGTAGGGGAAAGACTACGTGTTCTCACTGTGGCTGACCTACTGAGGTCATTGGAGCACCTCCTGCACTGTATGAAGGTGGGCGATATGTTGGTGGTACTGGTGACCCCCTCTGCCACCTCGAGCCAGGCCTTCTTGGTGGCAGACGCAGGCCGCTTCCTCCCGCCCGCCGGGTGGAAGATCTCTGTCCTCCCCCTCCTCCTCACCCCATCTAATGATACCTGGGGTGAGGCATCATTAAACTGGGAGCAGCCTTCCCCCTGGGCTGCTCCATGCTGTAATTTTTGCTGTTTGTGGCAGCATCTGTCAGTGGAGGACTGTCCCTTTAAATAGAGCGCCTCCAGCTGACAGATCTTACTGCGCATGCGCAGCCCGTCCGACGCGCAGATCAGCAGCGGGGAACCCGGAGGAGCAGGTAAGTGGATCCAATTAGTGTGTTGCCTGCTACGATCGCGCAGGCAACCCATTAATTTCACCGGGCGCGTTGAAAACCCGCACCCCTGGTAAAATCGGGCCCTATTGGTCGAAACACTGGTTTAACACCCCGCACGATTTTACTCTCCATTGAAGTCACCTGACCGGCTAGTTAGGTAAAAATTACCCCCAATATACCAGTTGCTGAGCATTGTGACGCCTTTTAAAATGCTTATAATAATTCATTTGGCAACTATAACCTTTTACTATAGTAAATATATTCGATGTTTGAATATTTTTCATCCTCTTTCCTTTTTTTTTGGTCTGAAATGAGCACAAGTGGCTTATAGAATGAATCCAGTGAAGAAGATAAAAATAAACTGATCTGGGGCAGGTTCCAGAATGAGGCAACTTGTATAGTGTCAAGTAATAGAAGGAGTTGGGGAGAAATGAACTGACGATTCGGTGTACTGACAGCCCTTCTACAAGGGACACAAATAGCCAATCAAACGTTGAGAACAACTGTATTACATCATGATCGTCAAATTTATGGCATTATTCCCAAAGACCAATAGCATAATGGGTAAATTCCTGCAGTGTGTGGAGAATACAAATGAGGGAAAATGGCAGATGTTAACATCAGGGGTTAATTCAATGCCCTTTGTGGAAATGATGTGGAGATGCCGGTGATGGACTGGGGTTGACAATTGTAAACAATTTTACAACACCAAGTTATAGTCCAGCAATTTTATTTTAAATTCACAAGCTTTCGGAGGCTTCCCCCTTCGTCAGGTGAACGATGTGAAATGTAATGGAAGAAGTAGTGTAAAACTGAAATAAAATGAAGGAGTCACCATGTGTAAGGGATAGTGGATAAATAATGCAGAGGTTCAGTAATGTTCTGAAACAGAGGGCTCATAGGTAACCTCGTCAGACACGGGTGAGGTCACTACAGATGCCAATTAACAAACAATGGGTCAATGGATGAAGTAAGATGTAAACTAATCAAGAAGATGGGACAGGTTGTAGAATAGGATAAACTAATCATCAGGGCGCAGGAAAAGGGAACAAATGTGTAATCAAGGAGATGGGACAGATTATAGGATAGTATAAACCAGGAGGAAAAACCCCAGATAGCAGCGAGAACCTTGGAGCAACACTCGACAGCAGGGACCTGGGGACAGAAACCCTACGTAGAGGTTTGGACAGAGATCGATCACCTCGGACCAAATCGGGTAATATCAATATAAGTTGTGAGTCTTATATTTTGGAATTGTACTTTAAACTACGAACGGTGTTTGTTAAGCATTTATTAAAGATAAATCTTTGTATGCGAAATCTGTTGCCGGTGTGTTTGATCAGCCCAAACTTACATTTGAACCCTAAAAGGAGAGGTTGCTAACCTATTTGTTCGATCTTTCGAACATCTAGCGAAATCGGAGCAACACTCTTGTTCAGAGATTGAAAAGTATGGTGTGCATTGATGGCCAACTACCAGGGTGAAAAAGGCACTTAAAGGTTGAAATTCTGTCCCTAGTGCATTGGTGGGGCTAGTGCATTTTGCCTGCTGCATTTTGCGCTGCTGGTGTACAGGGGGGACTTCCCTGGGTTTTCCATTGTCCCTTTAGATAGCATTAGTGCACACCTAACATGATTTGCACAATGCATTGGAAGCACAGAGGTCAGGAATTCTTGGGCAGGAGCAAAAATGTGCTGGTCCAGTTTCTATAAATTGGCACCCACACTTGCTGCTGGTGGCAAAATTTGAAATTGGGCATTTTGCTGAGATGAGGCAAGAGACTGCTAATATCCAGGGATAGGAAGGACAGCCCATGTCAGAGAAGTTCGAAAATCATGGGGAACAACAGTAAAATTAAAACCAAACAACAGTGCAATGCCAAGAAACCAAAAACAGCAAAATAACTAGGATTAATCACACCAAAAGGTCAGTCCAGACAGTTTTACAACTACATCTGATTGCTGTGTGTCCACAGGAATGCGGTTTTCTCCAAATTTTGAAGGTGCACAGTGCTGGCCTCTTGTCAAGGGCGCAATCCAAAGGAATTCCAAGGGCAACAAGGAGACGCCGTCTCACATCCCCAAATGAATGCTGTGATGAGGCTTATGCCACAGAGCAATGCAAGGCTTCCGTGGCCCAAGGGTATGTCCATTTGAAAGACCTGGTAAATCAGGTGTACTGACACTGACCCCAAGTTTCTGCTTCCTCTGTGCCCACTACACTTTTTTTATTCGTTCATGGGATGTGGGCGTCGCTGCCAAGGCCAACATTTATTGCCCATCCCTAATTGCCCTCGAGAAGGTGGTGGTGAGCCGCCTTCTTGAACCGCTGCAGTCCGTGTGATGAAGGTTCTCCCACAGTGCTGTTAGGAAGGGAGTTTCAGGATTTTGATCCAGCGGCAATGAAACAACGGCGATATATTTCCAAGTCGGGATGGTGTGTGACTTGGAGGGGAACGTGCAAGTAGTGTTGTTCCCATGTTCCTGCTGCTCTTGTCCTTCTAGGTGGTAGAGGTCACGGGTTTGGGAGGTGCTGTCGAAGAAGCCTGGCGAGTTGCTGCAGTGCATCCTATGGATGATACACACTGCAGCCACGGTGCACCAGTGGTGAAGGGAGTGCATGCTTAGGATGGTGGATGAGGTGCCAATCAAGCGGGCTGCTTTGTCCTGGATGGTGTCGAGCTTCTTGAATGTTGTTGAAGCTGCACTCATCCAAGCAAGTGGAGAGTATTCCATCACACTCCTGACCTGTGGCTTGTAGATGGTGGAAAGGCTTTGGGAAGTCAGGAGGTGAGTCACTTGCCCCAGAATACCCAGCCTCTGACCTGCTCTTGTAGCCACAGTATTTATGTGGCTGGTCCAGTTAAATTTCTGGTCAATGGTGACCCCCAGGATGTTGATGGTGGGGGATTCGGCGATGGTAATGCCGTTGAATGTCATGGGGAGGTGGTTAGACTCTCTCTTGTTGGAGATGGTCATTGCCTGGCACTTGTCTGGCGCAAATGTTACTTGCCACTATCAGCCCAAGCCTGGATGTTTTCCAGGTCTTGCTGCATGCGGGCACGGACTGCTTCATTATCCGAGGGGTTGCGAATGGAACCGAACACTGTGCAATCATTAGCGAGCATCCCCATTTCTGACCTTATGATGGAGGGAAGGTCATTGATGAAGCAGCTGAAGATGGTTGGGCCTAGGACACTGCCCTGAGGAACTCCTGCAGCAATGTCCTGGGGCTGAGATGATTCGCCTCCAACAACCACTACCATCTTCCTTTGTGCTAGGTATGACTCCAGCCAGTGGAGAGATTTCCCCCTGATTCCCATTGACTTCAATTTTACTAGGGCTCTTTGGTGCCGCACTCGGTCAAATGCTGCCTTGATGTCAAGGGCAGTCACTCTCACTTCACCTCTGGAATTCAGCTCTTTTGTCCATGTTTGGACCAAGGCTGTAATGAGGTCTGTAGCCGAGTGGTCCTGGCGGAACCCTAACTGAGCATCGGTGAGTGCAGGTTGTACAATCTCGCTACAGAAAGTCACAATAAGAATAAAACCGGACGGACCACCCGCCATCGGACACGACAAAGGCAAACCAAGCCCAGTCGACCCTGCAAAGTCCTCCGCACTAACATCTGGGGACTTGTGCCAAAATTGGGAGAGCTGTCCCACAGACTAGTCAAGCAACAGCCTGACAGCCATACTCACAGAATCATACCTTTCAGCCAACGTCCCAGACTCTTCCGTCACCATCCCTGGGTATGTCCTGTCCCATCGGCACAACAGACCCACCAGAGGAGGCGGTACAGTAATATACAGTTAGGTGGGAGTCGCTCTGGGAGTCCTCAACTTTGACTCCAGACCCCATGAAATCTCATGGCATCAGGTCAAACATGGGCAAGGAAACCTCCTGCTGATTACTACCTACTGCCCTCCCTCAGCTGATGAATCAGTCCTCCTCCATGTTGAGCACCACTTGGAGCAAACACTGAGGGTAGCAAGGGCACAGAATGTACTCTGGATGGGAGACTTCAATGTCCATCACCACGAGTGGCTCGGTAGCACCACTACTGACCGAGCTGGCCAAGTCCTGAAGGACATAGCTACCAGACTGGGCCTGCGGCAGGTGGTGAGCGAACCAACACGAGGGAAAAACCTGCAGGCATGCCTGCACCACTGGCATACTGGCACAGAATTTCACCCCAACACCGAGAGAGAACAGGAGATGCTTCATAAGGCTCTGTACCATGGAACAACTGACATGAGCTTCAACCGCCAACATGAGAAATAACACTATGATGTTTCAGACATCAGTCCATAAGATGATCTATATCACAGCTTGGACACACTTTGAGGATTATATGGTTCATAGAGTCATAGAATGATACAGCACTGAAGGAGGCCATTCAGCCCATCGAGCCTGTGCTAGTTCTTTGAAAGAGCTGTCCAACTATGGTCACTGTATTTTCTTTTCTCAGTTACAAATTCTATAAATTATTATAAATGTCCATACATTTGTTGGAGTTATTCTCACCGAAGCCTAAGCAATTATAAAAATTGTAGTTTCTGCAGAAAGTAGCAGTGTCACTCAGAAAATTGGAGTGCAGGTGTATGTAATCAGATAAGATTAGAACCTGCCAGCATGAGTGAAGTAATGGACCCCTAACACAACTCACTGCGGTAGAAATTGTATCTCATTGCATCCATTTTACAGGCGTAAGACGGGCAAAACGAGGGCCAATTTCGGGGACCAACATTCCGCCCCTAAAGAGCCTGAAAGACGTCTGACCCGATATTGGGTCGGGCGATTTTTCAGGCATCTCCGGTAACCGCCTAAAATAGACATTAGAGTCTTTACATACAAATGAGGGATTTAACACCCGTTTTAGGCCCCCCTCCGCTAAATTTGATATCGCAGAGCGACCACCAGCAAGAGGTAAGCATAAAAACAATGTTTTTAAATCCTTCCAGTGGAGTCAGGAGGAGCAGTCCACAGTATCCTGATCGAGCTTTCCCCCCACCCCATTGCCAATTCACTCCCCCCCACAGGACTTACTTTCGGGCCACTGCTGGCAAGCTAGACGGCACGATATTCGTTTCTTCAAATGAGCGAGCTGCCTGTGGAGATGCCGAGGTGCGCTAACAGCTCACCCAATTAATATTAATGAGGCCCAATTTCAGGCCGGCCTCAGGCCTCTCAGTTTGTGCATGCATTGTGGGCTCACCATTGCCTTCACATCCCAAACCGCGTGCCGACAAATTTATACCCCTCCATATCCAGAATATATATACAGATTTTTCTAAAATTATAATAATAGCTAAAAACTACACTGTTCCTCTGGAACTATCTAACTCAGATCTATTTTAGAGGGTTATGTTTGTAAAACAAAGTATAATTTGATGTATGCAAACACAGTCAGGGATTAGACTTTTTTTTTACTTCTTTCAATTTACTTAATAAACAGGGAGGTAGATTTTCAACATACCGTCTAGGCGCAAAACTGGTGATGTGGATCAGCCGTTCGTTATAGAAACCTTCTGATTTCCAATGAAATGTAAATCGGACAGTATCTATGATGGGTGGTTGATTTGCAATGTTAATCTTAAACCCGGGTAGCAAGTTGAAAATCTACCCCAGCATGTTCTAATTTAAATTAAAGGCCACTTGTGTTTTTGAACACAGATGGTTCACATTGGTCTGCTTTTGTTGAAAAAGACCTCCTGGCCAGCTTCATCCCCAAGGTTAGGGGTGCAAGCTCTCTGCTGTGTAAGTCACTCTCCTCTAACCCACCAGTGAGCATTTACTTTCTTCAGAATGTTGGCCGATCCAGCCTGTATTATTCTATGTAATACTTCAAATATAAAAGAAAGAAGTTCTCAGTCTATCGAAAAAGCAATCAGTCACTGTAAGTATTCATCATTGTGCACTAACACTAGCTCTACTGCCAAACTTGAAACTGAAGGTTTAATGTTATATATTCCTACTGAGTGTAGTCTTCAGTTTGTTTACATGTGGCATTAAGTGTCGGTTCTTGAGGGAAGGGGATGTGGCGGGGGGAGAGTAAAGGTCCCAGATCTAGGTTTAGCAAACATTGAGGAAGATTGAGTGAACATGCTGAGAATGTTGAATCCAGCCAAATCTACGACTATTGTTCACCCTCACCCTTGCTCAATGTCAAAGTGAAAAACGTGGCTCAGCTCCAAGATTTCACTTTGATATTAGAGAACAACAAAAAGCGCAGCAAAGATTAAATGAGCCAAAACCTGGCAATGTGAGGATTGCTTCAGTTCTGTTGAACCATATAATTGAGATAAGTTGCGATAGGTTTTTGCTCATTCACGCTGATCATCACGAATGGACAAAAAATGAATAAGAATCTGTTGCGGATTTAGAAATAAGTTGGTTTATAGATGGGATAATGTCTGCCCTTATAACTAATGCAACACATTCCCATAGTATAATTCACATAGCCAGGCAAGTAACTGCCAGAAATTGGACTTTTGTCCCCTGTAGGCATCCATATCATGTTATAGTCTGTCAGGGTTTGATTCTGTTCTGATCAGATACAGCTTCACTCAATTCCAGTATATAGGCCTGAAAATTGGTTCACGCTCGACTTCAGGTGCGAATCCAGTGTCAAATGCAAACCGCCGCGCTGAAACTAATGAGCAAGAGGACTGTGTGACTGGCCTGCTGGAGACGGCAGTTGCGCCCCAAGAGACAGCGCGCCGTTTGCGAAGATGATGAAGATCGGCTGGCGGGACGCCAGTACTAGAGCTACCGTGAGTCCGGGAAGTGGGGGGTGTGGTTTTGATGATCTTGGAGGGTGGGGGGTGTGGTGAGCAGCGGCCTGCAGCAGCCTGCAGTTTTAATGTGGAGCCAGAATGAGCACTCCTTCTCCCGGTTCCACATGCGGGTAAGTAGAGAATTTTTTACTTGTCTTTTAGGTGGCAGCTTCCAGCGGTCCCTTTAAAGACTGTTAGTATGGCTGCTCTGTGCCTAAGAAAACTGACCGCAGCGTGCATGGCGCGTGCTTTGGCAAAACATCAACCAATTTCGGGAATGAGCCTGAAAGAGGCATTAGGCCCATGTCCTGTGTGAGCAATGGGCCTAACACCTGTTTTAGGCAGGGGCCCTGGACGACTACAGGATGTCCTAAACAATGTGGCATGCGACACATACCCTGCACGGATTGATCCCAGCAGTGCCTGTTTTTCACCTGAGAAACGGCCACCGCGCAATCCAGTTTCTCGGCCAAAGTGTCATGTATTGTTACAAAAGATTTTCAAATACAATTACTTCTTAAATTTGCAAAAATAAATCCTTTGAAACGAAATCCATTCCCACTTAAAACAAACTTGAAGAATTGTTTTCCATTTTTTTTATTCACAATAAAACTACATTGTTTTATCACATGACAGAAACCCGAAACATGCTATCTTAGCATAATATACCTTTTAACTTCCCCACGGCTTTCTCTTAATTGCTTTTTTGTTGCCTCAGTGCTATTATTATTACATTATCCTAAGATGTTTTTATCATCCTGTTCCTGTGGTTCATAATTTGTTGTTTGTCCATAGGGGCAGCATCTAAAAGCTGTATGGCAGTTCTTATTAATGTGTAAAAGAAAAATTAACTCATGCATACATGTGCATATTTTATAGGTTTAAGATACACGAGAGACTTGCTGTAGACAGATACTTTGAGGAGAATAATCACGTAGTTAATAAACCAATATTTGAGTATCGAGTGCAATGCACGTTGTCATTCAACACATGCTAAAAGTGTATTGTACATTCCATCATGCACAATTTTTTTTTCAATGTGCATCCTCAATCTGCAAACTAAGCAGTAAGCCTGAGGATTGGGAGCATTTTAGAATTCATCAGAGGAGGACCAAGAAATTGATAAAGAAAGGGAAAATAGAATGAGAGTAAAGTAACGAGAAACATAAAAATGAACTGTAAAAGCTTCTATATGTATGTAAAAAGGAAAAGACTGATGAAGGCAAATATGAGTCTCTTACAGACAGAGACGGGAGAATTTATAATGGGGAATAAAGAATTGGCAGAGAAATTAAATAAATACGTTGTGTCTGTCTTCACGGAAGAAGACACAAAAAACCTCCCAGAAATACTAGAGAACCAAGGGTCTGGCGAGAATGAGGAACTGAAAGAAATTAGTATTTGTAAAAAAATAGTACTAGAGAAATTAATGGGGCTGAAAGTGAATAAGTCCCAAGGACCTGATGATCCACATCCCAGGCTATAGATATAATGGATGCATTGATTGTCATCTTCCAAAATTCTATAGATTCTGGAACAGTTCCTGCAGATTGGAGGGTAGCAAATGTAACCCCACTATTTAAAAAAGGAGGGAGAGAGAAAACAGGGAACTGCAGACCTGTTAGCCTGACATCAGTAGTAGGGAAAATGCTAGAATCTATTATAAAAGATGTGATAACAGAACACTTAGAAAATAATAATAGGATTTGGCAGAGTCAACATGGATTTATGAAAGGGAAATCATGTTTGACAAACCTATTGGAGTTCTTTCAGGATGTAACTAATAGAATAGATAATGGGGAACCAGTGGATGTGGTGTATTTGGATTTTCAGAAGGCTTTTGATAAGGACCCATGCAGGAGGTTGATGAACAAAGTTAGAGTGCATGGAATTGGGGGTAATATACTGGCATGAATTGAGAATTGGTTAACAGACAGAAAACAGAGGGTAGGAATAAACAAATCTTTTTCAGGTTGGCAGACTGTGACTAGTGGGATACCACAGGGATCGGTGCTTGGGCCCCAGCTATTCACAATCTATATCAATGATTTGGATGAGGGGACCAAATATTATATTTCCAACTTTGCTGATGACACAAAACTAGGTGGGAATATGAGTTGTGAGGAGGATGCAAAGAGGCTTCAAGAGGATAGAGACAGGTTAAGTGAGTAGGCAAGAACATGGCAGATAGAATATAATGTGGAAAATGTGAAGTTATCCACTTTGGGAGGAAAAATAGAAATGCAGAGTATTTTTTAAATGGTGAGAGATTGGGAAATGTTGATGTTCAAAGGGATCTGGGTGTCCTTGTACATGTGTCACTGAAAGCAAACATGCAGATGCAGCAAGCAATTGGGAAGGCAAATGGTGTGTTGGCCTTTATTTCAAGAGGATTTGAGTACAGGAGTAAAGATGTCTTACTGCAATTATTATAGGGCCTTCGTGAGACCACACCTGGAGTATAGTGTACAATTTTGTTCTCCTTACCTAAGAAAAAATATACGTGCCATAGAGGGAGTGCAACAAAGGTTCACCAGACTGATTCCTGGGATGGCGGGATTGTCATATGAGGAGAGATTGAGTAGACTAGGCCTGTATTCTCTAGAGTTTAGAAGAATGAGAGGTGATCTCATTGAAACATACAAAATTCTTACAGGGCTCGACAGGGTAGATGCAAAGAGAATGTTTCCCTTGGCTGGAGAGTAGAACCAGGAGTCACAGTCTCAGAATAAGGGGTAGGCCATTTAGGACTGAGATGAGGAGAAATTTCTTTATTCAGAGGATGGTGAATCTTTGGAATTCTCTACCTCAGAGGGCTGTGGAGGCTCAGTCATTGAGTACATTCAAAACAGAGATCGATAGATATGGGGATGGTGCAGGAAAATGGTGTTGAGGTAGAAGATCAGCCGTGATCTTGTTAAATGGCGGAGCAGGCTCAAGGGGCCAGATGGCCTACTCCTGCTCCTATTTCTTATGTTCTTAAGTATTCGTTCCCTT
This sequence comes from Heptranchias perlo, assembly GCF_035084215.1. Classification (NCBI taxonomy): domain Eukaryota; kingdom Metazoa; phylum Chordata; class Chondrichthyes; order Hexanchiformes; family Hexanchidae; genus Heptranchias; species Heptranchias perlo. Next base: position 42,403,646 of record NC_090336.1, read on the forward strand.
CTCTTTCCATTTAGGTCCTAAAGCTTTATTAGTTAAGAGAAAGGATTGGCCGTGAAAATTCCCTAAATGAGTGGAGGTGGACATACCAAAATTGGTATTTTGACTTAAATATTCCAGTAGCATCGCCAATTTTCCTACATTACAACTGTGACCACACTTCAAAAGTACTTCATTGGCTGTAAAGCACTTTGGGATGTCCTGAGTGTGAATGGCACTATATAAATGCAAGTTTTTCTTTCTTTTCCTTTCTTTCTTGTTTGCCTCTGCTGGATAGCAAGTGGAGAATTGTGTATGGGATCATTTCTATGAAGGAGGTTCATTTCTGCTGATGCTATTTGGCAATAAATGAATGAAATCCTGTCTTGCTGAGGACATTACAACATTGATGAGGTGTCAATGGTAATGCAGGCAACTACGATGCTGGGTATGAAGAACAGCTTCTGCCTGGCCTTGCTTCTTCTATCAACACTGAGTGAAAAATTAAATTGCAAAAACTGAGCTTCCATCTACATTGAGCCCTGTGGTCAAATTGAATCACTGTTGGAAATTAAGTTATACTGTTACCAGTAGGCAACAAACAAAAACAAATCAGGTTACTATTAGCAAGTTAATTCTGCCCAAAACTGTATAAACAGAATACGCAATAGAGAACAATAAATATAGAATTTATTCATTTGTGTCCAGGACTTTTATGCGCCTCTCCCTAAATAGACAGCATCTAGGAAATGACAGAGTAATAGCTTTGTTCACTGGTCCAGTTCCAGGCTGTCACTTTGATTGCCCTGACCTCTGCTTCAATTGTCCAGACTGCCACCTCTCACCTCGACCCCCATTCTGAATAACAAGGCCTCTCCTAGACTATTACTTCTTATCATGAATTGCTACCACAGACAAGTCAAATCCTCTCTTCTCACTGGGAACGGCAGCTTCACCTTGGAAGGTTTTCTAGATGACAGTGTCTCACCTCAAGATCTTTAGGCTTGACCTATCAAAGTCCATTCCATCTAAAGCGAGCAATTTAATTTGACTACAACCCAGATTGAAATTAAATGCAACTCTTAATTCAATAAAAAATATTTAAGAACCGGAAATTAATTGTGTGTTATGTATTTATAACTATTTGATCTGATTTGTATTCAACTCATTGCTGCCCTGCATAACTCATATGCAACTTTATTACTATTTACTCCTCCTGAATCTTGCAATCAGTGACATTTGTGGGATAAAGAATCTATAAAACTGTTGCACATGTATTAGGTTCTCACACATGCTCTTTATGCCACATGTAATTTATGGAACGGCTTGATTGTACCACTGTCACTATTAGCACTGGTTGTAGCATAATGATAATAGCCCTTTGTTGTTGTGCTGGATTACAACAGAGCTATTTATAAACATCACTGCCACATCACTGAGTAGCACTATTTAAATGTGTACATTAGGCAGAAATTCAGCTCCAGTCATTCTGACACAGCAGTACTGGTATTACCATTGCAACAGTTGTAACAAAAAAATACGTTCTCCTCAGCAAAGCTATATTACAATTCATTTAAGTTACTTAAAAACATATTCCGGTGTATTGAGGGGCTCCTGTCCTTTTAGAGTCAGAGTCCCATATTCTTGCTTCTTTCTTGTGCTGCTAGCTCATATGCTGAAGTGTTCTTTGTAGAGTTGCATTGTAACTACACCACCAAAAACATGGTGCTCATTGGTCAGTAACAGCATGGAAACTATTCAACAGCATTCTGTGTTTCCAGTAAGGATAAAAAAGTTCATAGCACTAAAACACAGACACTAAAAATACTTCCAATTCTAGCGGATCTTCCACAGCACATTTCATGGTGAGTCAGAGAGTGCACTGTTTTTTAACAATAGTGGTGAGATCCATAAATTGTGATAGGGAAAGTGTTCCAAACATACAAACATATGAAAACAAAGGAGAGGAAATGACCAGCTGGGTTTGTGTGGCATTTCCAGGAAATATGCATCATATGTAAGACCTCTAATATACACCCAGTGAAAGGCATCACTCATTAGCAGCAAGCAGTAGTTCAATAAATGGGATGTAAATTTTGCACTCGGTAGTGGGCCTCTGTTGGGTGTGGGACCAGGAAGGAAGCGATACAAAGGGAAAAGTAAACCGAAGCAAAGCGGGGGACAACATAAACATAAAAAAGTGCACATGACAAATTTTGGGTTGTGGGCCTGAGGTAATTGTACGTGGGGGAAGGGCGCAATACCAGGGAAAAATGAGGAATGATGTAGCAGAAGATTATTTGCAAAATGAAAACTGTAAGCAAGATTTTTCAATAAATGAATACATGGGTTTCATAAATTGAAAGAAGCTTTACAGAGAATGAGGAGAAATGGCAGGAAATAAATTAATTAAATAGCATCAGCAAACAATCTAATTAAATAAAGTCAGCAATTGGCAGAAAGTTGGGAAATTAAACAAATAGCAATGGATAATATATTCATTAAATAAAGTCAGCACTTTGACATCAACTCATGAAAATTAATGAAATAATTATGTGGGCTTCATGAATGGAAAGCAGCCTTCCAGAGAATGGAACAAATAGCATCAAATAAATTAATTAAACTAAGTTGGCAGCGGTTTTGGGAAAACTGTCTTACACAGAATTGGGAGAAATGAAGTAAAAATGGGGCATGATACTAGGAAAATGAATTAAATACATGGGCTTTGTGAATTAAAAGAGACCTTAACTATATAAATACAGTCGGCAAAGGAGCACAAAGTCAGTAAAATTAATCAAATAAAAACTGATAGTAAATAAATTAACTGAATATAGTCGGCAGTTTGGCACCAATTGGTGAAATTAATTAAATAACTATATGCGCTTGTCATAAATCGGAAGCAGCTTTCCAGAGAACGGGGAGGAAGAGTGACAAATAAATGAATTAGTGATAAATAAAGGCAGCAATGGGGCGCAGAGTCAGGAAAATTAATTAAATAAATATTGGCAATGGCAGCTGGCCTGTTCCACCAGATTCCATTACTTAACACCGTATATTAATGCTGGCTTGCCCCATTGAAGTTAACTGGATGTCTTGAGGCCATATTTAATTACTTGTGCAAATTACACATGGTAGTGGCTGTGGCAGCTTTTATGCGGTGTATTTTGTATTGAGCTGAATGGATGAATATTAAAATGTAAATCTGATTACAACTTACAGGGTGAACACAGTCATACTTATATGAACACAGGTTTGATACGGAGGGGGTGAAATTGATCTTGAGCGTTAGAGTGAAACGGGCACTGGTGAATCGGCAGTCCGTTTTAGATCCCACCCAAATATTCTTTTCCGCTGATGGTGTAAAACGGGCTGCCGATTCACTATCGCCTGTTTTGCACCACTGCCCAAGACCAATTTCACCCCCTGAGTTATTTCCTACAAATCCCTTATATAAGCAATCCTTCTATAGGCAATTGGGACTAGCTTAGTGGTATAAACTGGGCGATATGGACATGTTGGGCCGAAGGGCCTGTTTCCATGTTGTAAACTTCTATGATTCTATGATTCTAAGCAAATTGCGACAGGACCTAATTTATTTCTGATCCATTCTGATATATTCAGACCTGGTTATAACGACCATAAATCTTTGAGTATAAGACACCACCCCCCACCACCCAAAAAAAAATTCCAAAATGGGAGCAATGTTTTATAATCAGGACCACGTTATATTCAAAGATTTACTTTGAGTATAACATGATTCACATTGATTCACAGCAGTGGTATTTGTGGGATTGAAAAATCTTTTGAAATCCATTTGGTCCTTCAGGGAAATGGCATAGTTATTTCAGTAAATATAAAAAAAATATATATATAGCAATAAGTAATGAGCGATTTCAGTTTTTTAGCAAAAATAAATGGTGATGTCATTGCGCATTGTTTGATCTGATACACTGGTTGTATAAGTCATCGAAACACTGATCATACTGATGCAAATAGAAAGGAAGAGTAATCAGTGGAATATTTCACATGCATTACCTAGCAGTTGGCTCAGAGCAGAAATGGAGGCAATCTCTTTACTGTAGCTCGTGAATAGCTCAGAACAAATGCAAGTATGTTATTTCTAATAAGGTCTTGGGAACACTGTGCATATTTCAGTATGAACAAAATATATATTAGTGAAAATGTAAACATTATGTGTGGTATATTAGTATTTTGAATGGAGATAAAATTTAAATCTCCAGGAAAAGAAAACAATACATTACCATTAGTGTCACAGCACAAAATTCAGGTGGTTCCCCTGAGAAGGGAGGGTAAACCGAAAGCAGGATCAGCCTTATCCACTCTTATTCACCTCCTCAGCAGCATAGGTAGAGGCCCAGGAGAAAGTTGCTTGGCTCAGATGAGGATGGTGCTAGGCATGAAGAGATCCAAAGGTAAGGCTAAGAACGCCATTAAAACTGGCATCCTCAAAAAAAAAGAATTGGAAACAATTCTCAATAAATGAATAAGCACAGCAACATTTAAGAACTATCTTCTGAGGGGGTAAATTCCCTTGCCACTTCTGGCCCACTTACCATGCAGGAATGACATTATCTACGAGGAAATTTGGGTGAAAGCCTTTTCCACCTAATTTCTGCCTTTAAATTGCTTCCCCGGAGTTTCCTTGTGCTTCTGCCGCTCTCTCACAATCTGCTCATTGAGTCACCACTGGCCTCCTTTGAATATGTCAAAGTGGGAGCCAACGGTGAAGCAGTTTCACGTACCCTGGACTTGGAGTGCTGCTATACCTGGCGTAGTTCCATACAGTTTAATGAGGTGCAGCAGCTGTCAGGATCAAAGCGGAAATGACGAGTTTCTGAAATGGAAGAATCTAGAGATCTTGTAATTCAGATTTCTGAAAGTAGGAAATTATTTTAAAATCTTTTTTTTTAACCATTCTGCCTGCAGACGTCTGTTCTTGTTTCTGACTGGTTGACCACTGGCAGATTTTTGAACCACACCACTTTCTAACAGTCAGGGCTTCTCAGAAGTACGTAAGGCATTCCTTAAGGGCACCTATTCTCGTGCTTCTTCCACGTGCCACTTGAGGGCCAGAATTGCAGGTTGGCGGCTGAGGTTCCACAAAACGCTCACAGGACTGAGGTGGCCCTTGTCTCATGTCAGCTTGCTCCTTGGCTGCTTAGTCTTGCCTCCCATGTTTCACTGGTGTAGTGCTACGAGTGGGATGACTGGAGGCCTGGCATGTGCAGCTGTCCTGAGAGATGGCCGTATCATGCAGCTGCTGGGGTCAGGCTAACAGTTGAAGAGTGCCAAGCAGTTTGGGAGAGGTGAAGTAAGAGATGTGGGGAATGTGATTGTTGAAGTGGAGGAAGGGGTTTTAGGGTCTTGCATGTCAGTAATTGCTGTGAAGGAAGCTGGGTAACCGTAGTGCAACATGCTGAGCTCAAGTCCTCCTTAATCAGAGTGCATTGTGAGAGGTTAGTTGGCCAAGTGTTGCTTTATGAGGGTGAAGAGTATGAGAGCACCCAGAGTGAGCAAGGAAGTAAAGGGGAAGGTGTGCATTGCATTATCATGCCTGCCCTGCCGAGGATGTGAAAATTTAGGCAGCGCTGTTCTGCAGTTCTGGGGGGGTGAGGGATTGGCAGTCAGTGCCAGTGTCACCTCCTTCCAAGTGGCACGAAGGATAATTCTATGTGATTTGGTGACACCAATACCCAGGAGTGCATTTGTCCTGCTTTCAATGCCCCCCAGGAGAGATTGGAGATCTTAATGTGTGAAATTTGCAACAAAATGGACGAGTTAACGGCACAAATAACTACGTATGGGTATGATCTTGTGGCCATTACAGAAACATGGCTGCAAGGTGACAACGACTGGGAATTAAATATGCCAGGGTATTTAACAATCAGGAAGGACAGGCAGGAAGGAAGGGGAGGTGGGGTGGCTATGTTAATAAACAAAGGAATCACTGTAATACAGAAAAATGATATTGGGACAAAGGATCAGGATAATGAAACAGTTTGGGTAGAGATAAGGAATAATAAGGGGAAAAAACACCAGTGGGCGTAGTATATAGGCCTCCTAATAGTTGCAACGCTGCTGGAAGAAGTATTAATCAGGAAATAGTCGGGGCATGTAATAAGGGAACAGCTATAATTATGGGGGATTTTAACTATCATATTAACTGGACAAATCAAATTGGGCAGGGCAGCCTTGAGGAAGGGTTTATTGAGTGAATTAGGGATGGATTTCTTGAGCAGTATGTAACTGATCCTACAAGGGGGAAAGCAACCTTGGACCTGGTCCTGTGTAATGAGTCAGGATTAATTAATAATGTCCTAGTTAAGGATCCCCTTGGAATGAGTGACCATAATATGGTTACATTCCATATCCAATTAGAGGGTGAGAAGGTTGGTTCTCAAACAAGCGTACTGAGCTTGAATAAAGGAGACTATGATGGTATGAGAGCGGAATTGATTAAAGTGGACTGGGAAAATAGATTAAAGGGTAAGACGGTACATGAGCAGTGGTGTTCATTCAAGGAGTTATTTTACAACTTTCAAAAAATATATATTCCACTGAGGAAAAAAGGGTGTAAAAGAAATGACAGTCATCCATGGCTAAGTAAAGAAATTAAGGACAGTATCTGACTAAAAACAAGGACATATAAGGTAGCCAAACTTAGTGGGAGGATAGAAGATTGGGAAGTCTTCAAAAGAAGGCAAAAAGTAACAAAAGGTTTGATTAAGAAAGGGAAGATAGATTATGAAAATAAATTAGCAAACAATATAAAAACAGATAGCAAGAGTTTCTATAGTTATATTAAAAGATAAAGGGTGGCTAAGGCAAACATAGGTCCCTTAGAGGATGAGAACGGGAAATTAATGGTAGGAAACATGGAGATGGCAAAAATGCTGAACAAATATTTTGTTTCAGTCTTTACGGTAGAGGACACTAAGAATATCCCAACACTGGACAAACAGGGGGCTCTAAGGGGGGAGGAGCTAAATACGATTAAAATCACTAAGGAATTGGTACTCAGTAAATTAATAGGACTCAAGGCGGATAAATCCCCTGGACCTGATGGCTTACATCCTAGGGTCTTGAGGGAAGTGGCAGTATGGATTGTGGATGCTTTGGTAATAATTTTCCAAAATTCTCTGGACTCGGCAAAGGTCCCGGCAGATTGGAAAACTGCTAATGTAACACCCTTATTTAAAAAGGGTAGTAGGCAGAAGGCTGGAAATTATAGACCAGTGAGCCTAACATCTGTGGTGGGTAAAATTTTGGAATCTATTATTAAGGAGACAGAAGCGGAACATTTGGATAAACATAATTTAATAGGACAAAGTCAGCATGGCTTTACGAAGGGGAAGTCATGTCTGACAAATTTGCTTGAGTTCTTTGAGGACATAACGTACAGGGTGGATAAAGGGGAAGCAGTGGACGTAGTGTATTTAGACTTCCAGAAGGCATTCGACAAGGTGCCACATAAAAGATTATTGCTCAAGATAAAGAATCACTGGATTGGGGGTAATATTCTGGCATGGGTGGAGGATTGGTTATCTAACAGGAAGCAGAGAGTTGGGATAAATGGTTCATTCTCGGACTGGCAACCAGTAGCCAGTGGTGTTCCGCAGGGGTCGGTGCTGGGTCCCCAACTCTTTACAATCTATATTAACGATTTGGAGGAAGGGACCGAGTGTAACATATCAAAGTTTGCAGATGATACAAAGATGGGAGGGAAAGTGGAGAGTGAGGAGGACATAAAAAACCTACAAGGGGATATAGACAGGCTGGGTGAGTGGGCGGAGATTTGGCAGATGCAATACAATATTGGAAAATGTGAGGTTATGCACTTTGGCAGGAAAAATCAGAGAGCAAGTTATTATCTTAAAGGCGAGAAACTGGAAAGTACTGCAGTACAAAGGGATCTGGGGGTCCTCGTGCAAGAAGATCAAAAAGTTAGTATGCAGGTGCAGCAGGTGATCAAGAAGGCCAACAGAATGTTGGCTTTTATTGCTCGGGGGATAGAATATAAAAACAGGGAGGTATTGCTGCAGTTATATAAGGTATTGGTGAGACCGCACCTGGAATACTGCATACAGTTTTGGTGTCCATACTTAAGAAAAGACATACTTGCTCTTGAGGCAGTACAAAGGTTCACTCGGTTAATCCCGGGGATGAGGGGGCGGACATATGAGGAGAGGTTGAGTAGATTGGGACTCTACTCATTGGAGTTCAGAAGAATGAGAGGCGACCTTATTGAAACATATAAGATTGTGAAGGGGCTTGATCGGGTGGATGCAGTAAGGATGTTCCCAAGGATGGGTGAAACTAGAACTAGGGGGCATAATCTTATAATAAGGGACTGCTCTTTCAAAACTGAGATGAGGAGAAACTTCTTCACTCAGAGGGTAGTAGGTCTGTGGAATTTGCTGCCCCAGGAAGCTGTGGAAGCTACATCATTAAATAAATTTAAAACAGAAATAGACAGTTTCCTAGAAGTAAAGGGAATTAGGGGTTACGGGGAGCGGGCAGGAAATTGGACATGAATTTAGATTAGGATCAGATCAGCCATGATCTTATTGAATGGCGGAGCAGGCTTGAGGGGCCGATTGGCCTACTCCTGCACCTATTTCTTATGTTCTTATGTTCTTATGAAATTGCACCTTCTACTTTTCTGGCTTGCTGCCATACCGTACTGCCCTCTGAGCATAGATGGTGTTTGAGTCATAATTTTGTGCAAGTGTAATAAAAATATTGCGAAGATGTGCAGTGAAATTAATAGAGAGTGAAGTGAAAGAGCTAAGTACTGTTGCTCTCCTATTTGTTTGTCCCCCAATCTGCTGCTGAAGAGTGCAGGCTGAACTGTCTTTTTTAAGGCTGCACAGAGGTTTCCAGGTCGTTCAGCTGCTTACACCCATTTTACACCAATGCCTGCACCACTTGGAATACAAATGAGCAGACCCAGGAAACTCGTGTGTAATTTACTCCAGAGGTCATCACCGGACACAACACTTTTTTTTGAAAAGATGCATCAGCGATGTAATTCATTTCAAGGAAATTCTAGATCTAAGTTTCTCCATCACAAGTCGTTAATGAAAGATGAGAGGGTTAATAAATCTTTAAACAAGCTTACATTTTCTTCCACTTTGGAAACAAAACAGCATTAGGTCAATTAGAACTTAATATTAATGACAGGTAATGAATTTCAAAAATCAACTGCTAGATGTACACATTAGAAGGTGAAATGGTAGATAGCAGAACGGACAAGTGTTATTATTTTCCATCTGGCAGAATTATAAAACAAGAAGCTGTCACACTTTGACTTCCCCCAAGTTCACGCATCTTTCAAAGCATTGTTAAACAAACCCCTTGTACAGTAGTCACCATGGAGACCATGAGTGGAGAAAGCAGAAAAAGACACACAGTCCTGCTTTACATGCACAGCAGCCACTGTGCTCAGTTTATGGGGATTACTGCAATTTCCGATCTGACACACCCAGGGTAAAATTCTCTACAGTTTGAAAACAGCTCTTGTAAATAAATCTCTCAGCCAGCTGGTGCATTGCCAATGCACTACGGTGCGTTCATTTTTTTTAAAACTAAAAATTCTTGGAAAAGCAATTATAGCCATTGTATTGCAAAATGAAGGAAGCAATTTGTTAAAATTTAGATAAAGAGAGTTTCTGTGTAACACAATACACAATGGCCAGGAATTTCCTCAGAGCTGCTGCCGCTCCACCATTACAACTTCTCTGTAAGTGTGGCCCTAACGGGGTTTCCATCTGATGAAATTACGGCAACAGAGTGGGAACAGCTCTGAGGAAATTCCCTGCATATAAATCCTATCAGAAAAGTCCTGTAAATTGGAAAATATCAGCAAAGAGAATATTTTGCACAGCTACTGAGGCTACCAGCGCCTTAGTGCAAAATTAACTTAGCTACGGGACATTTAAGTGCAACATTTTGCTGAGAATCTTTTGGTCCATCAGGAGAAAGTAGCAAAACTACTTGCTGCACTTCTCACCTCATTGAGCTCAATTGGAGCTGATCAGGTTCAGTGTGCAACTTGTACAATAAGCAGATAAAGTCACACTTCCTGCAGGGTAGGAAAAAAAACAGGCTTTTTGACTAAATTGACGAAACAAGATGAATCTTGATAAAATTTCACAGACTGCCTGGTGTATGTTGTGAGTTTGATTAAGATTTAAGTATGTAGGGACAACATTCTGTACTAATATAGTAAAACAAACAAACTTGCATTTATATAGTACCTCACATATTCTCAGGATGTTCCAAAGTCTTCACAGCGAATTAAATCCTTTTGAAGCATGAACATTATTGTGATGTAGGCAAGCTGAGCAACCAATTTGTGCACAGTGAGGTCCCACAAACAGCATAAGATGGATGACTAGAAAATCCATTTTTGGTGGTGCTGGTTGAGGGATAAATGTTGTCCAGGACATTGCGAGAACATTCCTGGTCTTCTTTGAATAGTGCCATGGGATCGTTTACATCGACTTGAGCAGGCAGATGGGATATTGGCTTACTGGCTCATCTGAAAGATGACACCTCTGACAGTGCATCACTCCCTTGGTACTACACTGAAGTGTGAGCCTAGATTATGTGCTTAAATCGCTGGAGTGGGACTTGAACACACAACTGAATCAAAATGTAATTGATAGTGAATTTTCTTTGTTTACAGCGCAAGTGGAGATGTCTAGACTATTCTGGTGGGGCAGCAATTTGATGCAGTAACACCATGGAATAGTAGAATACATGTTTACTCATCTCTTCTTCCTTCATTCTTCACAGGGAAAGTTCCCAAACTCAATCATTGATGGAAGTACCATAGGGAGGTCAGGCACTTGTCCTAAATCAGAGAAGGAAATTCAGAAGACAAATTAATCCAACCAACTCTGAGACATCCTCCAGGTGCCAATTCAGTGCTTTAGAAGCCTTGAAATAGGTCATTTCCTGTGACCAATGCATCATTCATGCTCAAAGTCAAGGAACAGTTTTGTATTATGTATGTAGAATTTCCAATTGAGTTCAGAGTGAATTAGGGACAACATTTTACTTCTGTATCATGGAATGCTTTAATGAGAGATAGAACTGGACTGATTCAGGTTGAAGGATATTTGAGAAAAATTATTCAGGGAGAGTTGAGATCACTGAGAAATCATGAAGAATAGCACAGCAGTGATAGTATTCACTGGTGGTAATCACCAAGTATGATAATAGATCAGGAAACCAAAAGCTATTTCCATTTGAATACTGTTTTCTAAAGTGGCATTCCTCTGCTATATTTTCTCCAGTAAGTGCTGTGAAATGGACTAAAGCCGTATCAAATCATAAATGAAATGTGTTCTCAGGGACAAACTACAAGCTTCTCATATGAATGCACTATATAAGTAAATGTTTTTGTTATCCAGAATTCTACATATCTGTTAAAATTCACTGGGCTATAAATTGGGCCGTGTAGCACCCATTGTGTAGGGGCTTGGCGGCCTCCTAAGGACCCAAAATGGTATTCGGAATGCGCACGCACACTTCTAGCGTGACGTGCACTGGATGCCACCTTGGTAAAGGCATTTGTGCATGCGCAGATAACGAACCATGTAAAGTAGGGAGAATATGCAGTAGATCAGTATGCAACACTGACTAAAGGGACAGATGTGATTTTGGAATTCAACGCTCCAGCCGAACAGGTCGTAGATGGACTGGCGGACCCCCCCCCACAACCTGCGCTGTTTAAAGGGGTCATTCAGGTGTTGCAGGATAGTTGCTGGATTATTGCTTCTGGCTGCTGGTACAATTGTACGTGTTTGTTGAAACTTCCTATACTTGTAGAAAGTTGTAATATTATATAGAGAGTGGTCTGGCAGGTCCTGCATTTCTGTTGGTGGCATTTAAAACATTGTGCTGAACAAGGTTTCTGCCAGCTATGGGTGGCCTGCTCGGGCTCCTGCTGGGCATCTGAACACGACTGGGAGCATGCAGAGAGGCCACTGAGCAGGAGGCCATATCCAATGAGGACCTTCAGGGACCAATTCTCTTACCTCAACCTGAGTGAAGATCAGTGCATCCGATGGCTGCGGTTCACAAAAGAGGTCGTGACGGAGATTTGTCAACTGCTGCAGCCACAACTGCAGCCTCAGAATGGGGCAAGGACAGCATTGCCTGTGGCTGTGAAGGTAACCATGGCGCTGAACTTTTACGGCTCTAGAACCTTTCAGGTCGCTGCAGGCGACATGTGCAACATCTCACAATTTTCAGTGCACTGCTGCATAAGGGAGATCGCGGAGGCACTCTACGAGCTCCACAACATATAACATTCTCTCTTGATAGGGAGAGGCAAAACAAGCAAGCATGAGGGTTTGCTTGCATTGCAGTCTTCCCCATGGTGCCATTGACTGCATGCATATTGCCTTGCCTGCTCCACAACTCAACTCGGCCACCTTCATGAACAGAAAGGGGTTCCACTCCCTCAATGTGAAGCTGGTGTGTGACCACACGCAGCGTATCATGCAGGTCAATGCCCGCTATCCTGGCAGCAGTCATGATTCCTTCATTCTGCAGCAGTCCAACATCCCACCTATCTTTCAACTAACACGGCAAGACAAAGGCTGGCTACTGGGCGACAGGGGCTATCCCCTCATGAGCTGGCTTATGACTCCAGTCAGGCCTAAAATGAGAGGCATGCGGCCACACATAACGTCATCGAGCACACCAAAGGCATCCTAAAGCAATGCTCCCACTGCCTGGTCTGTTCTGAAGGAACCCTGTAGTACTGCACTGAGTGGGTGTCAAGATTCGTCGTTATATACTGTATCCTGTACAACCTCGCCCTTATGAGAGGACAGCCCTTGCCACCGCCTGTCCGGCAAGATCCTGAGCCAGAGGCAGAGGAAGAGGAGGAAATGGAAGAGACGGAGGAGGAAGTGGAGGAAGAGGCAAGGAGGCAACAAGGTGCACAGACCCTGTCTGCCAGGACTCTGTGTGCTCACCTTATTAATGAGTGATATCAGTAACCTCAATGACACCTCCCAACTCACCAACAGTCCTATACTCCTCACCTTTCCTCTCCCACATGACCATCAAATCGTCCTCCTAATGATTACACATTGCTTCCTCCCTCAGCTCATCGCATAAATAAAAATCACCACCACCTGCTACTTCAAATACAAATTTATAAACTAACACATGAAATCATGTATACAACATTACTCTGTTCACCCTTGTGCACTCCCTTCGTTTGTGCCTTTTTCTTTCCTAGTGCTCCTACGAGGTGCATCCCCAGTGGCTGGAGCATAGGTAATAGAAGGTTGCTGACCTTCGATTGAGGAGAGTGCAGATGGTTGTGGAGGATGACCTCGAACAGCTCTGGGATGGGAGGGCCCGGTCTCAGACTGCACCATCTCGGCATGGGCTACAGCAGTCTGGCCTGGCTGGCTGATAGGCAACAGCAAGTGCAGTGGCGGAGCGGCAGGTGTGGGAGCTGTCATCCTGAGAGAGGACAACAGGTTTGACTGCCATGGCGCTACTGCCACTCGCACAGGGCAGTGCCTCAGCAATCCTGGTGATCTGCTGGAGAACTGATTGCTGGACCTCTGTGATGCCCTGGAAGCCCCATTCCACATTGGAACCCAGAGCCACGATAGCAGCAGTCTGAGCTCCAAACACAGCAGTCAGACCTTGGATGGCAGATGTTTGTGCTGCAATGGAAGCTGTGACATCAGTCATCAGACGCTGTGTCATGATGGGTTCCACAGGTGTGCTGATGGATGTGCCCACCCGTTCCATGTGGGAAAGGATGAGCTCCAAGCTCTGCGCAAAGCCCTGTACCAAGTTGGAGCTGGCCCCCTCCATGCCCCTTGACATTGTGCGCAGGCTTTCTGGCAGGCTTTCCAGGGCATCAAGCATTTGGCTTTGTAGGCCCATCAGCCTTCTTCTGTAGTCAGGCCCATCGAAGTCATCATCTAACTCCTCAACAGCAGAACTAGTGAGCGACCTCACCCTCCGGCAAGCTGGCACCTGTGGTATCCTTTCCCTCACGCCAGCTCCTACGCACTTGTGCCTGGTGTCTCACTACGTGCAGATCCCCCCCTCTATCATAGCCTCTACAGGACGCGCAGTATCGGTATCTGAGCTGGTGGATGCTAGTCTCAGATCAAGTGACAGTGTGGCTTCATTGTCACTGTCTTCCTCCTCGTCCACTTCTGCCGATGTCAGCTCCAGTTCTTACCTACCTGCAATGACAAAGGGAGATGGGTTGAGTTGCAAAACGGGAGTGGAGAAAGTAAGATGTCCGTGCTGACGTGGGTCAGAAAAGATTGTAGGATGAGGGAGATGTGGGAAATGAGAAGGAGGATTAGGGATGTAGAGACCCTCATCGTTGAGACCTCCAGCGCCACCAGTGGCCACGGCCGCAGCAATGGCTCACCCCATGATCCCCAGCACTGTCTCCTCTATGGGGGTGAGGAAGTGTAGGCATGCCTGTCCTCCCCCCAGGTTTTTCCTGCTGCCGGCTGTTATGCACCACCTTCTCCTGCAAGACAGAGGCAAGTGTGTCAGTGAGTGTTCTGCAAGGTGTTTGGGTGATGTGGCTATCATGGTTGAATAGTTGCCAGTGTGTGTGACCTGAGAGTTGTGGGTGTGTAGCTTGCAAGAGTGGTACTATGTGAGGGTGCGATGCAGTGTCCGAAGTGCAGCGTTGGATGGAAAGCATTTGTTGGTGGATGGGTGACGGGGGGTGGCAGGTGTGGAGCAGTGGTGCAGTTGGTAGGATGTGTCACTTGATACTTGCATTCACTCACCTTGACCACTCATGCCAAATCATTGAACTTTGGCCTGCACTGCATCCATATGTATGGTGCAATGCTCCTGGCATTCACTTCCAGCGCCATTTTCTCCCACTGCTTCCGCAGCTGGTGTCTGGAGGGCCTCTTGCCACCCTGCGGACACAGGATGGCCCTCCATGTATCCACCTTGTCCACTGAGGCCTCTAGTGCGTCATCCAAGGATCTTGGTGCACTCTCTCTCGCAGGTCCAGCTATTAGGTTTTTCTTCCACCACCGATTGAATTGACAGTGCACCCCCTCCCCTTTAAGAGTTGCTGGCTACCTTTAAATCGTACTGGCCACACCCCATATCAAGGCCCCGTGCTGCTGCATGCAGCCACTCAACAGTGCAGGTAGCGCTGGCTGCACGCAGCAATCATGGAATCTCACGTACTGCCTGCATCTCAACGAGCGGGCGCAGGTTAATCGTGCACTGCGACCCCCGCACCCAGTTTCAAGGGTTATGCAATTTAACTCCCACTATTTTGCTGCTTCTTGAGGCTGTATTGATATGTAAATAGTTTTTATTTTCCTGATCTATGAACTTAAAAAATATTCTTCCATAAAATCTAGCTTATTTCACTTCATTAATGCAGCAATAAAGTGCAGATCAAATGATACGAATAACTTAAGCATGCAAATTAAAAAAACAAAGGATCTTAGTTGCACTTATGAAAATTCTTCAGGCTCACAAGTTATGTAACCAATATCTCAGAGGTTGATTTTTCAGTGAACTGAGTCAAGGGTTAGCATTCATAGCGTGCAGTTGAAGGGAGTTCCAGCATTTTCAAAGATATCTTCTGCAGAAATACAATCATTTATGGAATAACCACACTACACAGAGGTCTTGTGGTCCCTTCAAAAATAACAGTCCTTTTCCCAGTATGTCATGGGTGCATTTTGAGCACTGTGAACAAAAAATCCCGCAATATTTAATCTTGAGAGCAGATAATTTTCAGTCTCCCAGTGTCTTGCTCTTTCTTTTGGTTATGCAATCATTATTTTCCATTTTCACTACTTTGTTATGGAGATACCATTTTATTGCGAATAAATCAGGAAACCAAAAGTTATTCACATACATGGCTGCTTAATTAATATTTCGAAGCAGCAAGACAAACCCCATTACATCGAGTTACATCGAAAGTACAACACAGAAACAAGCTATTCGGCCCAACTGGTCTATGCCAGAGTTTATGCTCCACACGAGCCTCCTCCCTCTCTACTTCATCTAACCCGATCGGCCTACCCTTCAATTCCTTTTTCCCTCAGGTTCTACCAGTCTCCCACCTTAACTTCAGTGGAAGTCTGGCAGAAACCCCAAGGAAACAGTGTTATTGGTTGCTTACCCATTTCCCTAAGGATACTGCAGTCTCCTAATGGAGATACAGTGGGAGATCAGTAGAACTCCCATGGAATTTCATGATCATAATCTGTTAAGAGTGTCCTTAATCAACTTATGCAATGATTGAGTGCTGAATGTAATTCATGGCACCATTTAGATTGTAGACATTTGCAGAATCCATTTTGAAATCAGGTAGAAGTGTTAGAGAGTAATAATACCAATAAACATTGTTAATTGTATTGTTTTTCACTGTTACTTCCAATGCCCAATTCAGACTTAAACTTTCTGTAATATATTGGAATTCCTGTAGCTAAGTCAGTGATGCCAATGCCTGATGTGTCAGGAATAAATTGATGCGAGGCAAACTATCCCCTATCATTAACTTACTTTAATATATTTAAGAAGGAGCTAGATAGATTTCTACACACAAAAGGCATCAAGGGGCATGGGGAGAGAGCGGGAATATCGTATTGAGATAAAGGATCAGCCATGATCATATTGAATGGCGGAGCAGGCTCGAAGGGCCGAATGGCCTACTCCTGCTCCTATTTTCTATGTTTCTATGTTTATAATTCATTTCTATATAAAGGCAAAAATGCACCTATTGCTTTCAGCATCAGATTGAGTGCCAAAAACAAATCTAATTCTAAACACTAAATTTATTGACAACGCATTGATTTCTGCATCACTGGATGATTATGAATATTGCAATTTATATATACTTTCCATATGCTTATGTTAGAGCGATTATTGATATACTGTAACTTTGAGAAGGGTATCCACCCATAACTAAAAATACCTTGAATTGGACAAAAGTAAATCAATCAGTAAAATCTTTGAAAACAAGTCACAAGTATTTAGACAGTTTCGAAGTTTTATTCAAAAAGTTTACCTTTGAGCTCCATGGTCGGCTGTTATTTTCAGAAGAGAAAGATTTTTTAATTGTATTTGGAGCCAAAATGAAGAGGGACGGGGGGAGTTGCCATAATTCATGTAGGCAGCTGCCAATCAGGCAGAACCTAAAATTTAAATTTATCTTCCAGGTAGATTTAAATCACTTGAGCAAAAAAAAACTGAAATACTATTTCATTTTTCCACTAGAAAAGATGTGATGCAATAAACAAGCTTTCCTTCACTTTCTCAGTGTCAACAAAAGAAACCACAAGCATTGTTAATTACAAATGTTGTCGAACTGTTTGTGAGGTAAAAAATGAGCAGTGCACAATAGAAAAACAATATTTTAAAATAAAACTTTGGAGACTCAATGGTCAGTTTGTTTTCAAAACTGTTTGGAAAAGATCAAGAAGCTTACAATTTCCAGTAGGACACTGGTGTATGCTCTCCAGAAGTTATAGCTAAGCTACATTTCAAGGCAGGGCAAAGGGAGTTTTACTCTGCATCGGGTTCTTGTAAATTAGATGCTGACCTGAGAGTGCTCAATACAGACAAAGGGTTGGATATTGCAGCGAGCGGCAAACAAACGGTGCCCGCTGTTTTTTTATATTCGTTCATGGGATGTGGGCGCTGCTGGCAAGGCCAGCATTTATTGCCCATCCCTAGTTGTCCTTGAGAAGGTGGTGGTGAGCCACCTTCTTGAACCGCTGCAGTCCGTGTGGTGAAAGTTCTCCCACAGTGATGTTAGGAAGGGAGTTCCAGGATTTTGACCCAGCGATGATGAAGGAACGGCGATATATTTCCAAGTCGGGATGGTGTGGACTTGGAGGGGAATGTGCAGGTGGTGTTGTTCCCATGTGCCTGCTGCTCTTGTCCTTCTAGGTTTGTTGGACTTGCCCTTGCCCATCGACTTTCTATGAGCTTTTGCACAGCAACTTTCTCTAAATTAAAGAGCCAAAAAGCACAGCACCCTCTACAGGGCATCTGGGACCTGTGTGAACAGGGTAAGCAACTGTCTATCCCCTTAACCAATCAGATTGAAGCATCGTTAATAAGCCGCGCAGGGACTGAATCAGGAAGTGTAAGTTAGAATAATTAATTCAATGTCAAATCAGGTTCAGAAAGCAAAATAAAGGAGGGTAAGAAATATTGAATTGAGATAAAAGAGACAGAAAGAAAAAGTAAAAAAAAAATAAAATTTATTTAAGTTTTTTTAAATGTCCAACAACAATTAAAATCAGAAGGAATGAGATGCCATACTTGTTAAAGTTAATTTTCAGTGCCAGAGAGGTTGATTGGCAGTCATTAAGACTGACCACGCTGTTAAAAGAGTACTTACATCGGAATGGACAATCCCTAACTTTTTCTGAGATTAATCCGTATCTACAATGTCAGTGCAGGAATTTCACGCTGTTCCAGTCATTTGAATGGGGAGCCAGCTGGCGAGATGCCATTTTCGTGGAGCTTATGGAGGAGGATCACATCTCGTACAGCAACATCCAGATTTCCGCGTTTAACTTTGCATGTGTGCGTGCTGGAAGTTGCTGTCCGATTTGCACAGAAGTTAACGGTGAGCGCTGTTAGCCTCACTGTTATTTTGACAGCAAAATCCAGCCCAATGAATATCAAAAGTGGAAAAATATTCCATTCCCAGCATTGACATCCTTCAACATAACAACTGACAATTCACCAAAACTAGAATTAAGATAAAAATGGTGATGCAAAACCAATCCTCGCCACATCCTGAGGGACATAAGGTTCTAGACCCGTATTTCACCAAATGAAAATTAAAACACAATGGCTTCTTCCCTCAACAGGCAACTTTATTCACCTTTTGAAATGGGAAAATGTAGTTTTTGTTGAATTAGGAAGGATTAATGTGTTTAACTGAAGGGGGTTTCCAAAGCCATCCATAGTGGTATGACATCAAAATGGTGAACTAATGCTAATTAGAACAATAAAATTGAATTGTGTACTTCAGAAGTGCTTGCAGTAAAAGCTGGCTAAATATTCAATACTATTTATTTATATATACATATGTGTATATATATATATATATATATATATATAAGACATTCATTGTAACTACTTAGCTCTGATGATAGAAGGACTTTATATATAAAACATAACACACAAGACCGAAAAAAAGTAGATTTTCTAAAGAGTTAATTGAGTATCAGCAAGCAGCTTTCATGCTCAAACCTCTTGTGTGTTATGTTTTATATATAAAGTACTTCGATGATAATATCTATACCTCCTGGTCAAGTGACATCAACATCTCTGCACCAATAACATCTGTGTCCACAATGAGCTATTTAAATACTTATGGATTTGATTACATTTATTAAGTAGTTTCATACCAAGGGTTATAACATGGCTGCTGGTCAAACCCAATAAAGTGAATTGAAACAGAAATTTGAAAAAAAAATCTCATCTTCTACTCTCCATAGTTGCAGATAGTTTTGTCAGGTGTGAGCATTAACTTTTTTTTAAGCATGAGAAACTTTGTCAAGTACTCCTGACACCCATTACCATCACTGTCTTAGTGCATCCTTTAATAATGAACTCTGGTTTTGTTAACCAAATACTTTTTTGCCCAGGTGACCCTTCAGTAGTATTTTAAAGATTAAATCACAATTTCACCTTCTGTGTAATGTGTGTGCAAT
This sequence comes from Heptranchias perlo, assembly GCF_035084215.1. Classification (NCBI taxonomy): domain Eukaryota; kingdom Metazoa; phylum Chordata; class Chondrichthyes; order Hexanchiformes; family Hexanchidae; genus Heptranchias; species Heptranchias perlo. The sequence goes on from NC_090336.1 coordinate 42,423,373, forward strand.
ATCTAATGTTCAAATAATTAATAACGGCCATTTGTGGTCATTCCACCAGTCAATTAGATCATCGCTGATCTGTATCTAAACTCCATTTACCTGCTTTGGTTCCGTAACCCTTAATACCCTTGCCTAACAAAAATCTATAACATGTGGGTCATCATATATAAGGCAGACTATATCATGTTTTAGCCCTGACATTGTCATTCAATCTACATAGGAACATAGGAACAGGAGTAGGCCATTCAGCCCCTCGTGCCTGCTCCGCCATTTGATAAGGTCATGGCTGATCTGTGATCTAGCTCCATATACCTGCCTTTGGCCCATATCCCTTGTACCTTTGGTTGCCAAAAAGCTATCTATCTCACATTTAAATTTAGCAATTGAGGTAGTATCAATTGCCGTTTGCGGAAGAGAGTTCCAAACTTCTACCACCCTTTGTGTGTAGAAATGTTTTCTAATCTCACTCCTGAAAGGTCTGGCTCTAATTTTTAGACTGTGCCCCCTACTCTTAGAATCCCCAACCAGTGGAAATAGTTTCTCTCTATCCACCCTATCCGTTCCCCTTAATATCTTATAAACTTCGATCAGATCACCCCTTAACCTTCTAAACTCTAGAGAATACAACCCCAATTTGTGTAATCTCTCCTCGTAACTTAATCCTTGAAGTCCGGGTATCATTCTATCATGAGCCAACATAATGATTATCAATCAGTTCTTCAAACATGCATCTACGTTGAATGGTTCACTACTGTTCCCTGTGGCTCAGAGAGGCATATAAGCTGATGCTACCTCTATCATCACTTCCAGCCTTACAACACCTTCACCTTTTCTCAAACTCTAATTTCCAGCCTTATAAGAACCTCCATACTAAACATCAATCAAACTATGTAAGTTTAAAGTAAACAGCATAAACAAATTCAATTTTAAAAAAACAATAATTTTAATGAAAAAGAGCAGAAATTGTGCAACAAAAAAAAATCTTACTGCTATTTGTCTGTGAATTCCAGCTAAAGTAATAACCCCACTTATTCAATTAAAGGACTTGGACTATATTAGTCTTTGGAGTGCTGCTCTCGCTTTGGGACTAACGCTTTCATAATAGAGACTGAAAGAACTTGCCTGAACATCTGCTCCTTTATCTCTGCTTTACCTTCAAGCCTCCAAATGCCACTGCGAGTCTTGTGTACTTTCTTGCCAATGACATTAGAAATAAATGAAGACCTAATGTTTTTAAAGCTGAATTATGTGCGTCACTGGGTCAGAAACTGAAACATCGTGATAAGATCATCCACGCTGCTTCAGGTCAGTTTATTTGAATTCTCTCCACCCTGTGGTGGAAATGTGGTTAAGTAGATAAATTTACATGGTGGAGCGAACAACTAAATGTCACTTAGCCAAGATTTAAATCTGCTTGGGTAATGCTGCATTTTAGTTTGAAGTGAATTATAATGTAGTTGCTCTCCCCGGATGGTTTAGTTGGTAAATGCATTTGTGGTGTGATACGAAGTCTTACAGACCAGGAATTTCCCAGGTTGGTCTGTGCCGAGTCAATACATTTCAGTAGCACATTGTTGTCGAAGATTCAATTGACCTTATTGTTCCCAAGCTAGGGAGGGAGAAAGCAGCCAGGTTTCCACTCCGAGTCACTATCAAGCATATGTGCTTGGAAAGGCAGCTGGTAAGAACATGCTCCAGCTTGGCAGTGATCATAGTAATTATAAACAGATTGACAACACTCACTGTCTAGGCTAAAACTTGAATACCAACTCATGTGAGGGCTGCCACCACCTGTGAAACCATACCCCAGCAGGGTTCACTGCTTTAAGGGGAGATCAGGGGGAAAACTGGGCTGGGATGGGGGTTACATGAACCAGTGCAATCTCGACAGAGTAGCTTCTGAAAGCGTAACTGAGAATACTTACATGAAAAGAGAGCCATAGATCTAAGTTTGCTGATGTCACAAAGATAGGTGGCATAGTAAATAGTGTAGACAGGAGCACAAAGTGACATTGATAGATTAAGTGAGTGGGCAAAATTGTGACAGATGGATTTCAATGCAGGTAAGTGTGAGGTCATCCATTTTGGACCAAATAAAGAATAGATCCAAGTATTTTTAAAATGGTGAAAAGCTAGGACCAGTGGAGGTCCAAAGAGATTTAGGGGTCCATGTACACAGATCACTAAAACAAAATAGTCAGGTACAAAAAATAATCAAAAAAGCTAATGGAATGTTAGCCTTTATAACTAGAGGGCTAGAATATAAAGGGGAGGAAGTTTTGCTACAAATATACAAAGCCCTGGATAGACCACATCTGGAGTGCTGTGAACAGTTCTGGGCACTGCACCTTAGAAAGGATATATTGGCCTTGGAAGGAGTGAAGCACAGATGCTCAGGGCTCCAAGGGTTAAATTATGAGGATTACATAAACTAGGCTTGTATTCCCTGGAATATAGAAGGTTAAGGAGTGATTTGATTGAGGTTTTTAGGATTTTGAAAGAAATTGATAGGATAGAGAGAGGGAAAATTTTCTGCTGTTGGAGGAGTCTAGGACAAGGGGACACAATCTTAAAATCAGAGCCAGGCCATTCAGGAGAATAGTTAGGAAACAGTTCTTCACAAAAAGGGTAACAGAAGTGTGGAACTCTCTCCCACAAAAAGCAGTAGATACTAACTTAATGTTGACACACAGGAAGTTAGGCCTGTGTGTCAATATTTTTCTGCCTGTAAACAAGAAAGGAAGAAGTTTCATTGTTTCCAGTTTTCTAAGTGCACGTTCACGGAAAAAATACAGCAGAATATTTGATGAACAGAAGAATAGATACTTTTATTTAGATTGCACCTTATCGTGTGTCACCAAAACACCTCAAAATATTTCACACAATGATTCATTTTTTAGAGTGCAGTGAATGTTGTTATGTAGGCAAACATGGCCGGCATTCTTTGCCAGCAGCATCCCACAAACAACAATGGCTGGGAATTTCCTAGGAGCTAGTCTCGCTCTGGTACCTTAACTTTGCCAGTAGTATGGCGGAACCCCGGACACACAGTTAAGTGGGGATTCCACCACACCTCCAGTGGAGTAACGAAAGCTGAGCAGGAGCGAAACCAAGGAATTTCCTGGCCAATGAGATGAATGACCAGTTACTCTGTTTCTTTTTGGTGGTATCAGTTGAGGGGGGAAATATTAATCAAGACACAGGAAGAACTGCAGATGGGAGGTCAATTTAATGGTGCAGATTTTTCTCTTTAGTGTTCGGGTTCCAACAATGAGGCAGTCCATCAATATTGCATTGTATCAGCCTTGAATATCATCTTACATTCTGGTGTGCGGCTTGAACCCACAAACTACTGATTCTTCAAGAGATATGATCAAAATATAGAAGCACTGCATTATTATTCAATTCGAATAATCATGAAGATCCAGAGATGTCTTAATCCAATAACGTACCCTGTAGTTATCTTGTCCACTAACACATGCTCATTTAACACTCCCGTACAACACAGATGAACCTATAAATTCGGCCGTGCAGCGTCTGTTTCTTGGGTGCTAACTGGCCTACTGAGCATTCCAATAGAACAGGAAGGAAGTGCATGTATGTTTCCAGCTGGAAGTGCACCGCCCACAATTTTGTGAAAGGAAAAAAATTGTCATGCAGTTCCCATGCCTGAAACAGGTGAAAGGCCCCTCGCATGTGCATTAAGGAGCCTAACGCTTGCTTGAGGCTCCGATTGCAATTGGTTTGCCCTGAGGCAGTCACCACTAGACCTTGGGACTGCCTGCTACCAAAAAGGTAAGTTTTTGAAATTTACTTACCTGAATGTGGAGCTGGGAGGAGCAGGAGGGGCCACCGCGCTCCCCCCCACCACGATCGCAGCCGTTCCCCCTTGACCCAGTTTCCGACCCCCCACCCCGCTGCGAGCCTCCATTTCTTCCTCCCTAGCTCTCATGTACCTGAGGGCCTCTGCGACACTAGTAATGGCCCGATCTTCATTTACTCTTCGCTGGCTGGCTGTCCACGCTACGCCCGCTTAATGTTAATGAAGCCAGAGGCCAAATATCAGGGCAGCCTCGAGCTTCACCATTCAGGTACAGGGATATTACCCTGCGCACCCAGCAATGGGCTTGCCTGAATTTCTACCCTATGCTTTCACTTCCAGTGGAAAAAGTGCAGATAAAAACTGGTTAAATGTTTTGTATAGTCACTTTGCTCAATTTCTACGTTCTATTGAACTGTGGACATTTATAGTGACTGTACTTATGTATGATTAGACCTCATTGAGTTTGATCAATTTTTATCATCAAACCTTTGTCCTCATATTTTAAAAATACTGTATTTCTCTCATAGTATCCATCATTTTAAAGGCCATATCTTCCAGATCACTGTGATTTATTTCAGGCTTTTTTTTGCTTCAAGCAGTAGTTTCTAAAGCAAGAACCTATTTAAAACAAGCATATGTGCTCACGCAGTTCAACGTGAGTAATCAGCCTTGCATGGAGAAACTGAAAGGTTTCTGCCCTTGGGTTCCTTGGTGGCCTGCAGTCAGGTGGGAGCTGCTGTCTTTGTGAACATCTTACAGAAAAGCCTCCAGTAACATAACTATGTGCTACTATTTGTTAAAAAGAGAGAAGCAGAGAAAACCAGACAGAAACAGACTCTTGAACCTTTGTGTAACTGTGTCAAGAATTCAATAAAACCAATCCAACCCAAGCCTAAACTCAATTTATGTTAAAGTCCCCTCCCTCTTCCAGCATTTGCCACTGCTATCTAAATTATAATTGTTCTACTGGCTCCAAAAGTGCAACATTAATTAAAGACTTGATTCAAAATTGATGTTTCTTCGTCAACAACTGAATTTTGCCCATTTTGGACCATTTCCGAAGCATGTGGCTAGTCCTTTTAAAAATTGAAGTGAATGCAAAAAAAGATACTGAATGTGCTTCTGTGCACACCTCACTTTCCATATCTCATTTTGTATTCTTATGTCAAAATTCACCTCAAACATTTTAACTGGAGACTGCCAATGTGGACACATGCCATTCATACTCCAAGGAACTTCCAAATAGCAGCAGACCATAAAATGCTAAATAGGACAGTTTTATCCTAGCAATGGGGCAATTTTGCTCAAAATGTAGCCCCTGCAGAATAATACTCTATGCCGTGGCATATAAATGAGATTTAACAACATAAGAACATAAGAAATAGCAGGAGTAGGCCATATGGCCCCTTGAGCCTGCTCCGCCATTCAATCAGATCATGGCTGATCTTCGATCTCAACATCACTTTCCCGCCCGATCCCCATATCCCTTGATTCCCATTAAGTCCAAAAATCTATCCATCTCAGCCTTGAATATATTCAATGACTCAGCATCCACAGCCCCCTGGGGTAGAGAATGCCAAAGATTCACAATCCTCTGTGCGAAGAAATTCCTCCTCATCTCAGTCTTAAATGGCCGACACCTGATCCTGCAATCATGCCCCTTAGTTCTAGACTCTCTAGCCAGCGGAAACAATCTCTCAGCATCTACCCTGTCAAGCCCCCTCATAATCTTATATGTTTCAATGAGATCACCTCTCATTCTTCTAAACTCCAGAAAGTATAGGCCCATTCTACTCAACCTCCCTTCAAAGGACAACCCTCTCATCCCAGGAAGTAATCTAATGAACCTTCGCTGCACTGCCTCCAAGGCAAGTATATCCTTCCTTAGATAAGGAGACCAAAACTGTGCGTGGTACTCCAGGTGAGGTCTCACTAAAGCCCTATACAACTTCCTTACTCTTGTACTCCAACCCCCTTGCCATAAAGGCCAACATACCATTTGCTTTCCTAATTGCCTGCTGTACCTGCATACTAACTTTTTGTGTTTCTTGTACAAGGAGACTCAAGTCTCTCTGAACACCAACATTTAATAGTTTCTCACCATTTATAAAATATTTTGTTTTTCTATCCTTCCTACCAAAGTGAATAACCACACATTTCCCCACATTATACTCCATCTGCCACCTTCTTGCCCACTCACTTAATCTGTCTATATCCCTTTGCAGACTCTTTGTGTCCTCCTCACAGCTTACTTTCCCACCTAGCTTTGTATCGTCAGCAAACTTGGATACATGACACTCAGTCCCATCATCTAAGTCATTAATATAGATTGTAAATAGCTGAGGCCCAAGCACTGATCCTTGCGGCACCCCACTAATTACAGCCTGCCAACCTGAGAATAACCCGTTTATCCCTACTCTCTGTTTTCTGTCCTTTAACCAATCCTCAATCCATGCTAATATATTACCTCCAACCCCATGAGCCCTTAACTTGTATAACCACCTTTTATGTGGCACCTTATCGAATGCCTATTGAAAATCCAAATATACTACATCCACTGGTTACCCTTTATCTACCCTGCTAGTTACATCCTCAAAAAACTCTAATAAATTTGTCAAACGCGATTTCCCTTTCATAAAACCTCTGTATGCCTCCGAAGACCCTGATTGTAATCAAGGAATAACTATAATGAAGAAAATGCTTCAGCACAGAAGCTATAAAAAAGTCAATGTGGGATTCGAAGCAATAGATCAAGCTTCACTAATCTTCTGGAATTCTTTAAGGAACTAGTTTAAATGTTAGGTGGTACTTCTTTTCACAGAGAGCCATTAACCTCTGGAACAACTTGTCAGCATGTGAAGTGAGTGCAGATTCACTGCAAGCAGTCAAAAGAGAGCTGCATGAGCTCCTTAATGTGGCCAGCATTATTGCATATAGAAGGAGGGAAGGAGTTGGGGGGGCGGGGGGAGTGGGTTATTGGACGATGCGTCTTCCAGACCTTGTTTGATCACCTTCGGGGGTGTGAAAGGAATTTTTCCTAAATCGACCTAGGATACTTTCTCTTTTGTTTGCCTCTCCCAGGAGATTGCTTGGTTGATGTTGGTGGTTGTGGTTGAAGGGGATGGGGGGTGGGGGGAGTTGGATGGAGGTGGTGATGTGTAGAAGTCACAATATAGGACAGGGTCAATGGACCAGCTGCTCTTTTCATGTCCTTTGCTCTTGTTTGGTTTTATATTCATAAGAATATAACTAAACTTGTTTGTCAGAGGATATAATTTACTTGGATTTTTTAGAAGGCATTTGATAGAGTTCCACTGTGAGATTTATAAAGAAGGTTAAAGAAATTAATAACAAATTAGTTAGCTGTGTTGAATACTGACTTGGCAATAGGAAGTAGAAGGAAAATGACCTGTTTGGGTGTGGAGATGAGTGGCATTCTGCAGAGCTCTGTTCTGGTTCCTGCACTGTTTATACATTTAATAAATGATTTACAAGAGATTATTTATCAAAAGCAATCCTGCACTTTGAGTGGGAAGCCACACTTGACAGGAATATGAGTCAGAGAATTAAGGCTGCAGTGTTGCAGCCTTATTTCTGACCCATGCTCTCTTCAGGCTCAGCTCTCATTTGGGATCATGGAATCATTGACTCCCCAAAGCCTTTCCACCATCTACAAGGCACAAGTCAGGAGTGTGATGGAATACTCTCCACTTGCCTGGATGAGTGCAGCTTCAACAACACTCAAGAAGCTCGACACCATCCAGGACAAAGCAGCACACTTGATTGGCACCCCATCCACCACCCTAAACATTCATTCCATTCACCACCGGCGCACTGTGGCTGCAGTGTGCACCATCCACAGGATGCACTGCAGGAACTCGCCAAGGCTTCTTCGACAGCATCTCCCAAACCCGCGACCTCTACCACCTAGAAGGACAAAGGCAGCAGGCACATGGAAACAACACCACCTGCACGTTCCCCTGCAAGTCATACACCGTCCTGACTTGGAAATATATCGCCGTTCCTTCAAGGTCGCTGGGTCAAAATCCTGGAATTCCCTACCTAACAGCATTGTGGGAGTACGTTCACCGCATGGACTGCAGCGATTCAAGAAGGCAGCTCATTACCACCTTCTCAAGGACAATTAGTAATGGGTTATAAATGCTGGCCTCGCCAGCGACGCCCACGTTCCATGAATGAAAAAAAATGTCTTTAATGAGCAAGTTTTATATTACACTGAGATATGTGGTCAGCGAACTAGCAGTATTAAAAAAGAACTGATTAAATGAATGGGCTGAGGAAAGACATGTGGATTTTACTGGCGATAAGATAATAAATCCAATAAACCTATATGCAATGAAAGCATATCCATTAGCAAAAGTGAAAAAGGTAAAAGACTCGTCCATTGCTGATTCTGCACTGAAACCTTCCAGTCAATGTGAAGCTGTTATCCACTAAATAAATCATATCCTAAGACACATCACAAGAGTTATTCTAAGTTTTCAATCATTAGTAATACTATACTAGAATCATCACGTGTAGTGTTGGGTATACAACCATTAAAAGGACATTGATGCATTAGAAAAGGTTCAGAGAAACACGATAGGTACGATGGCTGTCACAAAGCTCGAAGTTATGAATAGGCTCTCACAGAGTTGAACTTATTTTCATTGGAGAAAAGCTAACTTACAAAAGACATGATGCAGGTCTTTAAAAGGCAATTGTGGGGTGAGGGTGGTGATGGCGTTCAGAGTGGGGGAGGGGGTCGAGTTTGCAATCAGAGGGGATTGAGCAGTGGCTGGAAGCGGCCCACAGTTTTAATGTGGGGTCGGGAGGAGCACTCTTGCTCCTCCTGGCTCCACATTCAGGTACCTTTTTGGTGGCGGGCTGCAGCAGTCACTTTAAGGACCGCCTATTAGGCCGCATGTAGACTTCGTTTTCCTGAATGCAGCTGGCAGCAGCGCTGGCTCAGGGCAAACCAATACTGCAGAGGGGGCCTGAAACAGTCGTTAGGCCCCTTATTTGCATAAGCAAAGGGGCTGTAGCCTGTTTCAGGTGCAGGCCCTGGATGCCTGTTGGTTTGCCTGTACCAATAAGGCGGGTGGCAGACTTCCGGCTCGTAATGAGCTTGCGCTTCCTGACCACCATATTGAAGGCTTAGGTACCCATCTCGCACCCAAAAAACAGGTGTGGCACCATCAGTCAATCACTTACCTCTCCTCTATGATCCAGGAACCCTCTCTTCCTGGATGATATGAACTTGAGACTTGAAGAAATAATGCCAGGTTAATGTTCCTCACTCTCTATGATTAATTTTCCAAGTTCCTTGTGAACAGTACTCCAAACCTCCTCTATGACATAGAATCATAGAAACATAGAAAATAGCAGCAAGAATAGGCCATTAGGCCATTCGGGCCTGCTCCGCCATACAAAATGATCATGGCTGATCGTCTAATTCAATACCCTGTTCCCGCTTTTTCCCCGTATCCCTTGATCCCTTTAGTATTAAGAAATATATCTATCTCTTGAATATATTTAATGACTTGGCCTCCACTGTCTTCTGTGGTAGAGAATTCCACAGGTTCACCACCTTCTGAGTGAAGAAATTTCTCCTCATCTCGGTTCTAAATGGCATACTGTGACCCCTGGTTCTGGACTCCCCAGCCATCGGGAACATCCTCCTTGCATCTAGTCTGTCTAGTCCTGTTAGAATTTTATATGTTTCGATGAGATCACCTCTCATTCTTCTAAACTCTAGCGAATATATGCCTAGTTGACCCAATCTCTCCTCATACGTCAGTCCTGCCATCCCAGGTAACAGTCTGGTAAACCTTTGTTGCACTCCATCCATGGCAAGGACATCCTTCCTCAGATAAGGAGACCAAAACTGCACACAATACTCCAGATGTGGTCACACCAAGGCCCTGTACAATTGCAGTAAGACATCCCTGTTCCTGTATTCAAATCCTCTTGCAATGAACGCCAACATATTATTCGCCTTCCTAACTGCTTGCTGCACCTGAATGCTCGCTTTCAGCGACTGGTGTACAAGGACACCCAGGTCTCGTGGCACCTCCCCTTTTCCCAATCTATCACCATTCAGATAATAATCTGTCTTTCTGTTTTTACAGCCAAAGTGGATAACCTCACATTTATCCACGTTATACTGCATCTGCCATGTTCTTGCCCACTCACCAACTTGTCAAAATCACATTGAAGCCTCTTTGCATCCTCCTCACAGCTCACATTCCACCCCAGCTTTATGTCGTCTGCAAACTTGGAAATGTTACATTTAGTTCCCTCATCCAAATCATTGATATATATTGTGAATAGCTGGTGTCCAAGCACTGATCCCTGCGGTACCCCACTAGTCACTGCCTGCCACCCGGAAAAAAACCCGTTTATTCCTACTCTCTGTTTCCTGTCTGTCAACCAATTCTCAATCCATGCCAGTATATTTCCCCCAATCCCATGTGCTTTAATTTTGCACACTAACCTCTTGTGTGGGACCTTATCAAAAGCTTTCTGAAAATCCAAGTCCACCACATCCACTGGTTCTCCCCTATCTATTCTACTAGTTACCTCCTCAAAAAACTCCAGTAGATTTGTTAAGCATGATTTCCCTTTCATAAACCCATGCTGACTTTGTCCAATCCCGTTAATGCCTTCCAAGTGTTCTGTTATCACATCCTTTATAATAGACTCTAGCATTTTCCCCACTGCTGATGTTAGGCTAACTGGTCTGTAATTCCCTGTTTTTTCTCTCCCTCCTTTTTTAAATAGTGGGGTTACATTTGCCACCCTCCAATCTGTAGGAACTGTTCCAGAGTCAATAGAATTTTGGAAGATGACCACCAAAGAGGGGAGAGATACAAAAGGGTCCAGAGGGGCAATTTTTTCACTCAAAGGGTGGTGAGTGTCTGGAACGAGCTGCCAGAGGCAGTAGTAGAGGCAGGTACAATTTTGTCTTTTAAAAAGCATTTGGACAGTTACATGGGTAAGATGGGTATAGAGGGATATGGGCCAAGTGCAGGCAATTGGGACTAGCTTAGTGGTATAAACTGGGCGACATGGACATGTTGGGCCGAAGGGCCTGTTTCCATGTTGTAACTTCTATGATTCTATGATTCTATAATGCATCCACTATTTCCAGGGCCACTTCCTTTAGTACTCTGGGATGTAGATTATCAGGCCCTGGGGATTTGTCAGCCTTTACCCCCATTAATTTCCCTAGCACTATTTTTTTGCTCATACTGATTTCCTTCAGTTCCTCCTTCTCACCAGACCCTTGGTTACCTAACATTTCTGGGAGTTTATTCATGTCCTCCTTTTTGAAGACAAAATCAAAGTATGTGTTTAATTGTTCTGCCATTTCTTTGTTCCCCATTACAATTTCCCTCATTTCTGACTGTAAGGGACCTACATTTGTCTTCACTAATCTTTTCCTCTTGACATATTTATAGAAACTTTTACGTTCCCTGCTAGTTTATTCTCATACTCTATTTTTCCCCTCTTAATCAATCTCTTTGTTCTCCTTTGCTGAATTCTAAACTGTTCCCAATCCTCAGGCTTGCCGCTTTTTCTGGCAATTTTATATGTCTCCTCTTTGGATCTAATACTAGCCCTAATTTCTTTTGTAAGCCATGGTTGAGCAACCTTTCCTGTTTTATTTTTGCGTCAGACAGGAATGAATAATTGTTGTAACTCCTGCACACATTCTTTAAATATTAGCCATTGCCTATCCACCGTCATCCCTTTTAGTAAAGTTCCCCAATCTATTATAGCCAACTCCCACCTCATACTTTCGTAATTTCCTTTATTTAGATTCAGGACCCTAGTTTCGGATTCAACTACTTCACTCTCCATCTTAATGAGGAATTCTATCATGTTATGGTCGCTTTTCCCTAAGGGACCCCACATAACAAGATTGTTAATTAATCCTTTCTTGTTGCACAATACCCAGTCTAGGATCGCCTGTTCTCTCATTGGTTCCTTAACGTATTGGTCTAGAAATCCATCATGTACACACTCCAGGAATTCCTCCCCCACAGTATTATTGCTAATTTGGTTTGACTAATCTATATGTGAATTAAAGTCACCCATGATTATAGTTGTACCCTTCTTGCATGTATCTCTAATTTCCTGTTTAATGCCCTCCCCTACATCTCCACTACTGTTTGGGGGTCTATAGACAACCCCCACCAACGTTTTCTGCCCCTTGGTGTTTCTTAGCTCCACCCATACAGATTCCACATCGTGATTTTCCGAGCCAATATCCTTCCTCACTATTGCATTGATTTCCTCCTTTACTAACAACGCGACCCCACCTCCTTTCCCTTTTTGCCTGTCCTTCCTAAATATTGAATACCCCTGGATGTTCAGTTCCCATCCTTGGTCACCCTGCAGCCATGTCTCCGTAATCGCAACTATATCAGAACCGTTAATATCTATCTGCGCTGTTAATTCATCTACCTTATTGCGAATTAAGACACAATGCCTTTAGACTTGTCTTTTTAAGATTGCTAGTCATCTTAGTTTTATTTTGCACTATGGCCCTATTTGTTTTTTTGCCCTTGTTTTCTCTGCCTTCCACTATTGTTTCTTCCCTTTCTGTCTTTTGTTTCTTTCCTTGTTTCCCCCGCCTCTGTCTCCCTGCTCAGGTTCCCATCCCCCTGCCACTCTAGTTTAAACCTTCCCCAACAGCACTAGCAAACACCCCCGCGAAGACATTGGTCCCGGTCCTGTTCGGGTGTAACCCGTCCCGCTTGTACAGGTCCCACCTTCCCCAGAACCGGTCCCAATATCCCAGGAATCTAAATCCCTCCCTCCTACACCATCCCTGCAGCCACACATTGATCTGGTCTATTGTCCTGTTCCTATACTCACTAGCACATTACAGTTCCAGCATATACAATTACAGTCACATTCCTATAACTGTGTTATTAGAAAATAGCAATGATCATAGTAACACTCTTTTTACCAAAACAGAATAAACTAAAGAAAATGGAAACCAATGAACGAACTTTGTATGAATACAATTTTTTGGCTCGTAATTAATCCATTACAGATTGTATTCACATTTCATTACCTTTTTTGTGTCGTGATTCCAGAACACACAGAATTATTAAATTGTGTATCAGTGCCTTAATTGCTGTAATCCTACTTTTGAATTATTAGCATTAGGAATACATAAACAATTAATTGTTGCAGTTGCTGTGTTATTTGAAAATTCTGTACGTTCGTACATATTTACCAAGGCATCTGGTAATGAAAAAGTTTTTAATTTTCCCATTTGATCCAGAAAATATTTAGATTTGTTTCATGAATAACAAGGAAAGTTTTAACAGTTGCTTTAAAAAAAGATGTGGTTACGATTCATCCATCGCTTCACTGACATTCCCCCAGAATTTGCTGTCTAAATAACGGTGAAGCTAATGACGCTCACCACTATTTATGCGAAAATCCCATAGCAATTTCAGGCGAGGGCAGATGCACAGTTAAACACGAAAATTCGGAAGTTGCTGTCCGAGATGTGCCACTCCACCATTAGTTTCACGAAAACGGCATTTCACTGTCTGACTCACCATTCAAATGAAGTGAACGGCTTGAAGTTCCTGTATTTGTATGGTAGAAATGAACTAAACTCATCACAGAAAGTTAAAGCTTGTCCATTTCAGTCCAAGTACCCTTTTTTAACAACTTGATAAGTGTTAATTACTGCCAAACAACCTCTCTGGCACTGAAAATTAGCTGTTACAAGTGTGGTGTCTCATTCATTCAGGTTTTAATTGTTGTTGGAGATTTTTAAAAAATTAAAATTAAAAATTTTTCTTTCTGTCTCTTTTTTCTCGTTCTCTTAATCCAATCTTTCTTTCGTTCTCTTTCTGTACCTGATTTGACGTTGAATTCACTGTTCTAACTTACACTTCCTGGTTCAGACTCTTCGCTGTTCATTTAACAATTCTTCAATCTGATCGGTTAAGGAGATACACAGTTGCTTGCCCTGTTCACACAGATCCCAGATGCCCATCAGGGGGCGCCGCACCATTTCTATCTCTTGCTTACAGCAACTTGCAGTGCAAGATCTCACAGACATTAAACGGGCAAGGCCAAGTCCAAATGATGGCAGTCACCGTTCGTTGGCAAACTACTGCAAATTCTGGGCCAATGTGCGTTAGATCATGATTAAGATCCTCTCTCCACAACCTAATTCCAAAAATCAGCCACAAAATTCACTGGCAGGATTTATCCCATTATGTCCTTTAATTCAGTATTTTCCAGATACTGCTCTTTACATTGAAATTTTCAATAAAGTTAAAATTTCACCAGTTAGTGAGGTAATGGTAGCCAACTGCCATTGGACATTGCATTTTTACAACAGTTTTACTAATAATTTATATTTAAATTTTCATCTAGTTGACTTCTAATAAATGCTGAACTAATTGACTAAGAAATGTCACACTAGGATCATAGTGCTGATGTAATGGGAGTTACTGCGCAGTTTGTCATAATCTTATGATTAGTTCAGAGTTTCGTAAAGTGCTGTGTTTTTTTAAACTGACATTTAATCAAACAGTTTGCATGCAGCAAAAAACAAATGAACAGTTACTCTAAATTCAGATATGGATGTGGCTTAATAACTCTTCCACGGTGAAAAACAAAAAAAAGCAAAGAACAAAATACACATTTTGACGAGGTTTCTCTCATGGTTTGAAAAAAAATCCAGCAATGCAGATTAGATCGAACATCAGAGCAAACCCACGGTTCAAAAGTGGCTTGAGAGCTACTCTGAGAGAGAACATGATGTGGAGATGCCGGTGATGGACTGGGGTTGACAAAAAAAACAGAGAAAAAAAAACACAGAGAGAGGCAGAAACATCCGGAAGGCAGAGAGAGCCAGCAAATGACCCATTATATTAAAAACAGATAACATTTGTTCGCTGGTGGGGTAACGTGTAGCGTGACATGAACCCAAGATCCCGGTTGAGGCCGTCCTCATGGGTGCGGAACTTGGCTATCAATTTCTGCTCGACGATTTTGCGTTGTCGTGTGTCTCGAAGGCCGCCTTGGAGTACGCTTACCCGAAGGTCGGTGGATGAATGTCCATGACTGCTGAAGTGTTCCCCGACTGGGAGGGAACCCTCCTGTTTGGCGATTGTTGCGCGGTGTCCGTTCATCCGTTGTCGCAGCGTCTGCATGGTCTCGCCAATGTACCATGCTCTGGGGCATCCTTTCCTGCAACGTATGAGGTAGACAACGTTGGCCGAGTCACAGGAGTATGAACCATGCACCTGGTGGGTGGTGTCATCTCGTGTGATGGTGGTATCTGTGTCGATGATCTGGCATGTCTTGCAGAGGTTACCGTGGCAGGGTTGTGTGGCGTCGTGGACGCTGTTCTCTTGAAAGCTAGGTAGTTTGCTGCGAACGATGGTCTGTTTGAGGTTGGGTGGCTGTTTAAAGGCGAGTAGTGGAGGTGTGGGGATGGCCATAGCGAGGTGTTTGTCCTCATTGATGACATGTTGAAGGCTGCGGAGAACATGGCGTAGTTTCTCCGTTCCGGGGAAGTACTGGACGACAAAGGGTACTCTGTTGGTTGCGTCCCGTGTTAGTCTCCTGAGGAGGTCTATGCGATTTTTTGCTGTGGCCCGTCGGAACTGTCGATCGATGAGTCGAGCGTCATATCCCGTTCTTACTAGGGCGTCTTTCAGCGTCTGTAGGTGTCCATCGCGTTCCTCCTCGTCTGAGCAGACCCTGTGTATTCGCAGGGCCTGTCCATAGGGGATGGCCTCTTTGACGTGGTTAGGGTGGAAGCTGGAAAAGTGGAGCATCGTGAGGTTGTCCGTGGGCTTGCGGTAGAGTGAGGTGCTGAGGTGCCCGTCTTTGATGGAGATTCGTGTGTCCAAGAAAGAAACTGATTCTGAGGAGTAGTCCATGGTGAGCTTGATGGTGGGATGGAACTTGTTGATGTTATCGTGTAGTCTCTTTAGTGATTCCTTGCCGTGGGTCCATAGAAAGAAAATGTCGTCGATGTATCTGGTGTATAGTGTTGGTTGGAGGTCTTGTGCAGTGAAGAAGTCCTGCTCGAACTTGTGCATGAAAATGTTGGCGTATTGGGGTGCGAATTTGGTCCCCATGGCTGTTCCGTGTGTTTGGGTAAAGAACTGGTTATCGAAGGTGAAGACATTGTGATCCAGGATGAAGCGGATGAGTTGTAGGATGGCTTCCGGAGATTGGCTGTTGTTGGTGTTGAGTATTGATGCTGTCGCAGCGATGCCGTCATCGTGGGGGATACTGGTGTATAGTGCCGAGACGTCCATCGTGGTGAGAAGTGTTCCTGGTTCAACTGGTCCGTGGGTACTGAGTTTTTGTAGGAAGTCTGTAGTGTCACGACAGAAGCTGGGGGTTCCCTGTACGATGGGTTTCAGGATGCCCTCGATGTATCCAGAGAGGTTCTCACACAGGGTTCCGTTGCCTGATACGATGGGACGTCCGGGTGTGTTGGCTTTGTGTATCTTTGGGAGGCAGTAGAAGTCTCCCACGCGGGGATTACGTGGGATGAGAATGCGTAGGATGCTTTGAAGGTCTGGATCGAAGGTCTTGATCAGTTTGTTGAGCTGGTGGGTGTGTTCTTTGGTCGGATCTGCGGGTAACTGTCTGTAGTGTTCCTGGTTGTCCAGTTGTCGGTATGCTTCTTTGCAATAGTCTGTTCTGTTCTGTATGACTATGGCTCCTCCTTTGTCCGCTGGTTTGATGACGATGTTGCGGTTGGTCTTGAGAGCGTTGATGGCGTTGCGTTGTGCTCGGGTGACATTCTGGACTGTCTTCTGAGTGCGGCTGATGAATCTGGCATCCTGGTACCACGGTTGCAACCACAGGGAAGTCTATTGTCAATTTATCCGACCACACCCTTCAACCAGACGAAATCGAAGTTCTCAGCCGAGGGCTCAATTTCTGCCCCACTACCAAAATGGACCCCACTAGTCTCGCGGCGGACACAGAGGAATTCATCAGGAGAATGAGGCTCCGGGAATTCTACCACAAACCCCAAGATTTCAGCAGCGAACCCAATGAGACAATCGACGATCCGGAACAGCAGACAGAGGGATCCGCGGTACAGCAACCGAAGAGGAAAGAGTCAAACTGGACTCCTCCGGAGGGTCGCTGCCCTCAGCTGGACATGTATGCTCAAGCTGTCAGGAAATGCGTCAATGCCAGATTCATCAGCCGCACTCGGAAGACAGTCCAGAATGTCACCCGAGCACAACGCAACGCCATCAACGCTCTCAAGACCAACCGCAACATCGTCATCAAACCAGCGGACAAAGGAGGAGCCATAGTCATACAGAACAGAACAGACTATTGCAAAGAAGCATACCGACAACTGGACAACCAGGAACACTACAGACGGTTACCCGCAGATCCGACCAAAGAACACACCCACCAGCTCAACAAACTGATCAAGACCTTCGATCCAGACCTTCAAAGCATCCTACGCATTCTCATCCCACGTAATCCCCGCGTGGGAGACTTCTACTGCCTCCCAAAGATACACAAAGCCAACACACCCGGACGTCCCATCGTATCAGGCAACGGAACCCTGTGTGAGAACCTCTCTGGATACATCGAGGGCATCCTGAAACCCATCGTACAGGGAACCCCCAGCTTCTGTCGTGACACTACAGACTTCCTACAAAAACTCAGTACCCACGGACCAGTTGAACCAGGAACACTTCTCACCACGATGGACGTCTCGGCACTATACACCAGTATCCCCCACGATGACGGCATCGCTGCGACAGCATCAATACTCAACACCAACAACAGCCAATCTCCGGAAGCCATCCTACAACTCATCCGCTTCATCCTGGATCACAATGTCTTCACCTTCGATAACCAGTTCTTTACCCAAACACACGGAACAGCCATGGGGACCAAATTCGCACCCCAATACGCCAACATTTTCATGCACAAGTTCGAGCAGGACTTCTTCACTGCACAAGACCTCCAACCAACACTATACACCAGATACATCGACGACATTTTCTTTCTATGGACCCACGGCAAGGAATCACTAAAGAGACTACACGATAACATCAACAAGTTCCATCCCACCATCAAGCTCACCATGGACTACTCCTCAGAATCAGTTTCTTTCTTGGACACACGAATCTCCATCAAAGACGGGCACCTCAGCACCTCACTCTACCGCAAGCCCACGGACAACCTCACGATGCTCCACTTTTCCAGCTTCCACCCTAACCACGTCAAAGAGGCCATCCCCTATGGACAGGCCCTGCGAATACACAGGGTCTGCTCAGACGAGGAGGAACGCGATGGACACCTACAGACGCTGAAAGACGCCCTAGTAAGAACGGGATATGACGCTCGACTCATCGATCGACAGTTCCGACGGGCCACAGCAAAAAATCGCATAGACCTCCTCAGGAGACTAACACGGGACGCAACCAACAGAGTACCCTTTGTCGTCCAGTACTTCCCCGGAACGGAGAAACTACGCCATGTTCTCCGCAGCCTTCAACATGTCATCAATGAGGACAAACACCTCGCTATGGCCATCCCCACACCTCCACTACTCGCCTTTAAACAGCCACCCAACCTCAAACAGACCATCGTTCGCAGCAAACTACCTAGCTTTCAAGAGAACAGCGTCCACGACGCCACACAACCCTGCCACGGTAACCTCTGCAAGACATGCCAGATCATCGACACAGATACCACCATCACACGAGATGACACCACCCACCAGGTGCATGGTTCATACTCCTGTGACTCGGCCAACGTTGTCTACCTCATACGTTGCAGGAAAGGATGCCCCAGAGCATGGTACATTGGCGAGACCATGCAGACGCTGCGACAACGGATGAACGGACACCGCGCAACAATCGCCAAACAGGAGGGTTCCCTCCCAGTCGGGGAACACTTCAGCAGTCATGGACATTCATCCACCGACCTTCGGGTAAGCGTACTCCAAGGCGGCCTTCGAGACACACGACAACGCAAAATCGTCGAGCAGAAATTGATAGCCAAGTTCCGCACCCATGAGGACGGCCTCAACCGGGATCTTGGGTTCATGTCACGCTACACGTTACCCCACCAGCGAACAAATGTTATCTGTTTTTAATATAATGGGTCATTTGCTGGCTCTCTCTGCCTTCCGGATGTTTCTGCCTCTCTCTGTGTTTTTTTTTCTCTGTTTTTTTTCCCTGTTTGTTTTTTTGTTGAATGTGTATTCGGGGGTTCTGCAGGTAACACCTCTCTGTCTGAACACGGTGATTGCCTTGGCAACGGGCAGTTGCAGGGGCAGTCTGTAAACACCATGTATTGTTCAATATGTATAAATGCGTAGGCTTCAAGGAGCTCTTGAAACATTTGCCTGAGGAAGGAGAAAATCTCCGAAAGCTTGTGAATTTAAAATAAAATTGCTGGACTATAACTTGGTGTTGTAAAATTGTTTACAACTGAGAGAGAACAAACAGTTGTGAAAAATAAATCACAATACAATGATTAAGATAAGGAACATTAGAAAGTCAGAAAAATTTGATATTAGTGTTTCCAAACAGACTCTAAAATAGCATTCAATAGGATGTACTTTTGGATACCGCATACCCTGGGCAGGCATTGGCAGGGCAGCCCACTCTATCCTCCCAGTGACGTTGGCTGGAGGTCTGATCCATTTTTGTGGTTGAGCCTCATTATAATATTCAGGGTGAGCTGTGCTTCCTACAAGCGCACTGGTTGGAAGGGCAGGAAATCCAGCTGATCTGCCGCTATTTAAAGGCAGCCTGAGGTACTGGTGCATTTTTTATATGGTGGATACTGGAACTCATTTATCACATTCTGCTGACAAGATGACTGCAGCCAGGACCCCTAGGTTTTCAGATGGTGTCATGGAGGGGTTCATAGAGCAAGTGAGCAGCAGGATGCAGATCTGCTTTTCCACTGATGGTTGCCGGGTGCGCAGGCAAATTTCTTAACAGCTATGGAGAGAGGTGGAAAAACAGATAAATGAGACAAGCATTGTTCTCAGAACCCGGCAGCAATGTAGGAAAAGAATGAATGATCTCACCAGAACTGCTAAAGTAAGACTCCTCTTCACATCTCTCTTACTCACTGCACAGCCCTGCACCACCTACTTTACCTCCAGCACTACCACTCCTTCCCTCCTCTGCTTCCCATGCTTCTTCTGCAACCACAGCAGGACACTTCACTGCATTTCCTTCTGCTTGCATTTTCACACACAGGACCTGTTACTACCCTCACAGTTACTTCTGCCTCTTCCCCACATCTGCTGCTTCTTCTTCTCATTGTGCACACGATGCTAAGTCATCTCGCATCTTCAAAACCCGTCAACGGCATACATATTAACCCATTTCCAATCTTCTTGCAGAATAACCGCTCACACAACCGGTCCGAGGGAGAGTACAGATCAGGAGAGGGGGGCTAGCTCAATGCGAGTGCTCACATCAATGGAGGGGGCCGTTCGAAGGGCAAAGTGGGAATGAGCATAACTGTAGAAGCCGAATGCAACGGTAAGAAATTCTTCCAGTATTATAAGAGCAAGAGGAATTGAGTACCCTTAAGGATGCAGACAGGGCATATTAAACTATTGCTTCCTGTTCACTAGCAAAGGCACCAATATTAGGTGGCATAAATGGGAGTTTTTTTGAGTTGCACAGCAAAGGGAAGACACTATAGGTGAAGGTAAATTTGTGGAGTACATGCTGATGATGTAAACTGGATTTTTAATACAGTGGCCATATTTTATAGTTAAGAGAAGTTTTTTTTGCATAAGAGAGTCACAAATTTTTCCTGCAGCTGCTTCTCTTCTGCAGCCTCTTTAGGCTGCTCCTGTTTCCTTTGCTGCACTGGGGCCTTCCGTCTCTAGGGCCTCCATGGTGATGCCTCTTTGTAAAGTTGAGCAGCATGCAGCAACAATGTTTGAGAGCCTCACCAGGTTGTATTGCAGCATGTCCCCAGATCCATTCAGATAGCTGAAGCATTGCCCCAGTGTGAAAATAGTATGCTCGATCATTACTCTGGTGGATGCTAGCACATGAACCTGAGCTCAGCTGCTGACCTGGAATACCACTTAGGTGTCAGAAGCCACGGTAACAAAGGATAGCCTCCAACATCCAAAAGTCACCCCGAGAACTGCCTTCGCGGGACGAATAATGGCGCGACAGTGAATGGCCTTAAAATGAAGGCCTTGTGACACCTGGCTGGGAAGTGAGCATTAAGCTGCTTAATTCAGTACTGATTGTGCAGCTCATCTGTGGCATTGAGAGCATGGAATCCTTTTCTATTCATATAGCTAGTGTGCTGGAGCATGTAGTGACACATGGGTATAATCTATAACCCCCTGGACTTTTGGAAAATGTGGCATTTAATAGAATTGCTCATGTTGCTGTCAGTTGCCCATGGGGATGAAGATGAATTGTGTTGCTCAAGCAAAAAATGCATGTGGCTGCACGTATTTACACACAGCTGATTTACGATATCCCCAGGGGCCGTTTGAAATGACCCCAACATAAAATTTGAATGCGATTGTGACTTTTTACATCCATTAACAGCCTGTGGTGGAGTTTGGCTGTAGGTTATCTTGCAGCATGTGGCATCACTCGGTCACAGGTTCCCTCATAAATTCACAGGTACTGCTGCTCGGATTTAGTGGATAATTGTGACCATGTCGGCATATTCTGGTTTTGGGATACTGAATACAAAGTGCCTCTGGTGTATCCCTTTGTTGGTCCTTCTGTCCTTCCTCCAAAAAAACAGATACAGGCAAATTCCTAGGGGAAAACCCATAAATCAATAAGGGGAAGCATTTGCCTCAAAGGCTAGTGAAAGGTGTCAGTGGGAACAGGGGAAAAAAAGTTAAGAAAGAGATAAGCTTCAGCAATTAACTTATAATACGATGATCTGGTCTCTAAGTGGATTTTGGAAAGGAGTTCAGGGCTTTGTAACTCTGAGCGTGCAGTTTAAATGGGCAACTAAAGGAAACATGAAATGGGCACACATTATGGAAAATTACACAAATAACATCATTGTGATGTTACCCACTCACTTACAGACACCCGTCCACAAACTCGCAGGTGCTTCCTCAATCATTTAAAATCCTATTTGGATCAGAATAGATGCAAAATAAAACTGACACAACTAATTTTCCAATTAGAAACGCCCATTTTATGTCCAAAGACCAGACACTCCTGATCAGAAAATCTATCCTATAATCACAAAAGGCAGGTGCTAGAGGTGTTGAAATTACACTGTGCTAAGATCAGATGCTAAATGAATGCATATCCAATTCCTTTGCCCTTTCGTTTAGCATAGTTGTTAACCCATTTAAAACAAGTACAATTTCAAGTTTTTTTTATTGCGTCTGTTGGTATTTTTACTCACTTTTGCGTGAGGGAATGTATTTGCAGTGGTTGAGAATCGGCTTCAGGCAATGTGAGTGCTTGACTGTTCAAAAATTCTGGAAAGCTTTAACTGTCAGGTACACAAAGACTTTCTTACTATCATTTTAATTGCAACTTTATTTTATGTCTACTAGCGAAAGTCCTGTGACATTGTTGGAGGATGCACTGTTTTGTAACAAGAAGGGTGTTTGCCGAGTTAACCACAATGCGGTAGAAATTGGTTTCCATTTTTCATGCGTAAAACAGGTGCAAAACATACCAATTTAGCAGTGAGATGGCCTGTCCCCACTGCTAAATTTGTGGGGACAATCTTTTAAGACTCCCATGCGGATGCCTAAAACATGCATTAGTCCCCCTTAAATATGTTAGTGAGCAGCCCTTATGCCTGTTGAAGGACCCCTGTGCATCACTTAGGCTTCTTCAGTGGCCTCTGCAGCTGCCAAAAAAAAGTGTTAGGTGAATGTTTTTTTAAAGTTAAATTTTATGTGCAACGAGGAGCAGCAGGAGTGTTCCCCTGAATCCACAATCCTGGCGATCCTTTCCGCCCCACTGTCAACTTAGCCCAAAATTCATTTTTCTCATCTGTCGTGCCTTCACGGGCAGCTCAGCCCATAGGTGTAGATGAAGCCCAACACCCAATTTTGGGATGGCTCCGGGCCTCTCCGCGCTAAGTCTGGGTCCAAGAATTAAATTGTGCCCCAAAATCTTTTGGAGCTGTGGCAGATGCTGAGCTCTGGGCCAGGTGAAGGCTCATGAGAGGAAGTGAAAAATATGCAAATAATTACCTCACTGGAATTCCTCTTACCGCTAAGGTGGGTGCATTATTAATACAGTGACCTGGCCTGCTCAAGTAGGATCCTTAAAGGGAAATCGTTTCTGCTGAATTTGTTTTTTTTTTCCAGTTAGAATTCATATTTCTTTTTTGTATTTTCTTGCATGCATTACTTGTAATAGCTGGAAAGAAAGCCATGTTTTTCTTTTTTTGGTATGCTTTGTCAATACTTTCATCTATTATTATTGGATGGTGCTGGTCTTGAAATAGCACTGCATTAAATGGTTGGGATAGGAATATCTTTAAGGGCTTCAATGGCAGTTCATGATTTAGATGAGGAAGATATATTCATGAGTGGTCAACAAATGCAGGTGGAACAACACCTGAAGTGTTTTGTCTGCATTTGTCAGTACTGCAGGTCCCATCATACCTACCTGGATATGTCAGAAGCCTGTCATCATTGCCTCTGCTTCATAAGAGAGGCCTTCATACAGTTATGCCAGCTGCTGCAGGCTGACCTGAATACAACATTTAGAATGGAGACAGCTCTTCACCCAGCAGTGAAGGTTACCTCAACGTTAAGCTAGTGGATCCTTCCAAATCAGCGCAGGGGACATTCACCGCAAGCAGCATCAAGCAATTAAAGTCAATGTTTGCAAGAGGCAACAGCTTTATCAATTTCCCTGTGGAAAAGAGCTTGACAGGGTACAGAGCTTTTGCCAGGTGGCAGGGTTCCCTAGTATCCTGAGCATCACAACTGGCATCTATGTGGGTATCAGAGGTCCTCGTAGCATCCCCATGATCTTCATGATCCAAAAGGAACTTCCATTCTGTCCGGTGGCATCTGACCATGGAAACATCATTATGCATTCAAGTTTCTGTTATCCAGAAAACATCCTTATAGAATCATAGAATGGTTACAGCACAGAAGGAGGCCATTTGGCCCGTCGAGCCATTGCCGGCTCTCTGCAAGAGCAATCCAGCTGCTCCCACTCCCCCGCCCTTTCCCCGTAGTTCTGCAAATTTTTCCCTTCAAGTATTTACCCAATTCCTTTTTGAAAGCCACAATTGAATCTGCCTCCACCACCCTTTCAGGCAGCGCATTCCAGATCTTAACTACACGCAGCGTAAAAAAGTCTTTCCTCATGTCGCCTTTGAATCTCTTGCCAATCACCTTAAATCTATGTCCTTTGGTTCTTGACCCTTCTGCCAATGGGAACAGTTTCTCTCTATCTACTCTGTCTAGACCCCTCATGATTTTGAACACTTCTATCAAATCTCCTCTCAACCTTCTCTGCTGTAAGGAGAACAACCCCAGCTTCTCCAGTCTATCGACTTAACTGAAGTCCCTCATCCCTGGAACCATTCTAGTAATTTTTTTTTGCACTCTCTCTAAGGCCTTCACATCCTTCCTAAAAGGCGGTGCCCAGAACTGGACACAATACTCCAGTTGTGGCCGAACCAGTGTTTTATAAAGGTTCATCATAACTTCCTTGCTTTTGTACTCTATGCCTCTATTTATAAATCCCAGTAGCCCATATACTTTTTTAACCGCTTTCTCAGCCTGCCCTGCCACCTTCAAAGATCTGTGCACATATACCCCCAGGTCTCTCTGTTCCCATGCCCCCTTCAGAATTGTACCATTTAGTTTATATTGCCTCTCCTCATTCTTCCCACCAAAATGTATAACATCGCAATTCTCTGCATTAAATTTCATCTGCTATGTGTCCGCCCATTCCACCAGCCTGTCTATGTCCTCTTGAAGTCTATTACTATCCTTCTCATTATTCACTATACTTCCAAGTTTTGTGCCATCTGCAAATTTTGAAATTATGCCCTGTACACCCAAGTCCAAGTCATTAATATATATCAAAAAAAGCAGTGGTCCTAGTACTGACCCCTGGGGAAGCACCACTGTATACCTTCCTTCAGTCCAAAAAACAACTATTCACCACTACTTTCTGTTTCCTGTCACTTAGCCAATTTCGTATCCATGCTGCCACTGCCCCTTTTATTCCATGGGCTTCAACTTTGCTGACAAGCCTATAATGTGGCACTTTGTCAAACGCCTTTTGGAAGTCCATATACACATCAACCGCATTGCCCTCCTCAAAAAACTCAATCAAGTTAGTTAAACATGATTTGCCTTTAACAAATCCATGCTGGCTTTCCTTAATTAACCCACACTTATCCAAGTGACTATTAATTTTGTCCCAGACTATCGTTTCTAAAAGTTTCCCCACCACCGAGATTAAACTGATTGGCCTGTAGTTGCCGAATTTATCCTTACACCCTTTTTTGAACAAGGGTGTAACATTTACAATTCTCCAGTCGTCTGGCATCACCACCGTATCTAAGGACGATTAGAAGATTATGGCCAGAACATGCGCAATTCCCACCCTTACTTCTCTCAGCAACCTTGGATGCATCCCACCCGGACCTGGTGACTTATCTACTTTAAGTACAGCTAGCCTTTCTAGTACCTCCTCTTTATCAATTTTTAGCCCATCCAGTATCTCAACTACTTCCTATTTTACTGTGACTTTGGCAGCATCTTCATCCTTGGTAAAGACAGATGCAAGGAACTCATTTAGTACCTCAGCCATGCCCTCTGCCTCCATGCATAGATTTCCTTTATGATCCCTAATTGGCCCCACTGCTCCTCTTACTATCTGTTTACTGTTTACATGCCTATAGAAGACTTTCAGATTCCCTTTTATGTTAGTTGCCAGTCTATTCCCATACTCTCTCTTTGCCCCTCTTATTTCCTTTTTCACTTCCCCTCTGAACTTTCTATATTCAGCCTGGTTCTCACTTGTATTATCAACCTAACATCTGTCATACACACTTTCTCTGCTTCATCTGTGCAAATTATTGGAATCAATTCTGAGAGACAGGATAAACCATCACTTAGAAAGGCACGGAGTAATCAAGGGCAGTCAGCAAGGATTTGTTAAGGGAAGATCGTGTCTGACTAACTTGATTGAATTTTTTGAGGAGGTAACAAGCAGCGTCGATGAGGGTAGTGCATTTGATGTAGTCTACGGGGATTTTAGCAAGGCTTTTGACAAGGTCCCACATGGCAGGCTGGTCAAAAAAAGTACAAGCCCATGGGATCCAAGGGAGAGTGGCAAGTTGGACCCAAAATTGGCTCAGTGGCAGGAAGCAAAGGGTAATGGTCAACGGGTGTTTTTGTGACTGGAAGGCTGTTTCCAATGGGGTTCCGCAGGGCTCAGTCCTAGGTCGCTTGCTTTTTATGATATATATTAATGATTTTGATTTAAACGTAGGGGGCATGATTAAGAAGTTTGCAGATGATATAAAGATTGGCCGTGTGGTTGATAGTGAGGAGGAAAGCTGTATACTGCAGGGAGATATCAATAGATTGGTCAGGTGAGCAGAAAAGTGGCAAATAGAATTCAATCCAGAGAAGGGTGAGGTAATGCATTTGGGGAGGGCAAACAAGGCAAGGGAGTACGCAATAAATGGGAGGAGACTGAAAGGTGTAGAGGAAGTGAAGTACCTTGGAGTGCATGTCCACAGATCCCTGAAGGAAGCAGGAGAGGTAGATAAGGTGGTTAAGAAGGCATATGGAATACTTTCCTTTATTAACTGAGGCACAGAATATAAGAGCAGGGAGGTTATGCTGGAATATATAAAACACTGGTTAAGCCACAGCTTGAGTACTGTGTATAGTTCTGGTCACCACATTACAGGAAGGATGTAATTGCACCAGAGAGAGTACAGAGGAGATTTACGAGAATGTTGCCAGGACTGGAGAATTTTAGCTATGAGGAATGATAGGCTGGGGTTGTTCTCTTTGGAATAGAGGAGGCTGAGGGGCGATTTAATTGAGGTGTACAAAATTATGAGGGGCCTAGATAGAGGAATAGAAAGGACCTATTTCCCTTAGCAAGGAGGTCAATAACCGTAGGCGGCATAGAATTAAAGTGATTGGTAGAAGGATTAGAGGGGAGCTAAGGAAACATTTTTTCACCCAGAGGATGGTGGGGGTCTGGAACTCACTGCCTGAAAGGGTGATAGAGGCAGAAACCCTCAACTCATTTAAAAAAATACCTGAAGTGCCGTGACCTACAAGGCTATGGACCAAGTGCTGGAAAGTGGGATTAGGTTGGGTGGCTCATTTTCAGCCGGCACAAACACAATGGACCGAATGGCCTCTTTCTGTGCCATAAATTTTCTATGATTCTGTGATCTTACTCTCTATCTCTTTCATCATCCAGAGAGCTCTAGCTTTGGTTGCCCTACCTTTCCCCCTCATGGGAATGTACCTAGACTGTACGCGACCCATCTCCTCTTTAAAGGCTGCCCATTGTTCGATTACAGTTTTGCCTGCCAATCTTTGATTCCAATTTACCTGGGCCATATCCATTCTCAACCCACTGAAATTGGTCCTGCTCCAATTAAGTATTTTACTCTAGATTACTCCTTGTCCTTTTCCATAGCTAATCTAAGCCATATGATACAATGATCACTGTTCCTCTATTGACACTTACTCCACTTGACCCACCTCATTCCCCAAACCAGATCCAGCAATACCTCCTTCCTCATTGGGCCGGAAAAGTACTGATCAAGAAAGTTTTCCTGAACACACTTCAGAAATTCGACCCCCTCTTTGCCCTTCACACTATTACTAGCCCAGTCTATATTAGGATAATTGAAGTCCCCCATTATCACTACTCTGTGGCTCTTGCACCTCTCTGTAGTTTGCTCCTCTATATCCTTCCCACTAGTTGGTGGCCTATAGAGTACATCCAGTAGTGTCATGGCACCTCTGTTGCTTCTTAGCTCTAACCAAATAGATTCTGTCCTTGACCCCTCCAGGACATCCTCTCTCTCCAGTAAATCCACAGTTGAAAGTGCCTGCATTATTTGAAGGCTCATAAATTCTGGACAATGCCATCACATGTCCAAACAATCTTTCCCCGACCCCTTCCCGAGACAGCGAGCCAAAACTACCGAGGATCATATTCTCAAAACTAGACAGCTCCTTCAAACCTACTGGATCCTCACTAGCAAGCATGTACTCTTCATGATTATGAACTGCCTTCTCCTGGAAGCACATACAAGACGGCCAGATGTTATTAATCAGCACAACAATCGGATAGCCAGTCCACATGACCCCTTGTATCAATGCAGCACACATGACATTTCTGCTGGAAGTACTAGTTCTCAGTTAACAATTTTTAACATTACTGTTTTACAGTGCAAGCTGTTTGTATCCCCAGAAGTGGACCCTACAGTTTGTCTTCAATAAGAGTGGGAAAAGGTTGTTTCCATGATTGCGTACAACCTCCCAGAGGATACTGATACTCACAAATATCATTTCTTCTGTGCATGTTTTGCCCTACTATTAATAATGTGTGACAAGGTGGGTACACTTACCTTGGCCACCTCTGAAAGATATGAGAAACCGCATCGCACCAACAGAAGCAAAGAATGATGAGAAAAGACCATCAAGCTCAACCCAAGCAGACACGGTGCAAACCACATGATTGCATGGTTAGGGGGATGGGTCAATTTCCAGGGAAAGAAAAAATAAAGAAAAAAACCTGCAGCCATTTTAGGAAAAGCTCTGGAAAATTAGTCTATGGCTGATTTTAACTTTCAGTGGTAGTAGAAAATGGTTAGTAGCAGATCGACTGCCCACTGTACACCTAGAGTGCATTAGACTCTGCACTAGGAGATTCCCCAAGCACAAATGGGCAGGACCAAGGACAGCTCAGGACACAGCTCTCCAGAGGGCAATCTTGCATTCCAGTGCTGCATCGGAGGGCACAGATGAGGACGTCCATGGCCCAGCCTGTAAAAGAATAATGATTGTCATGCAACAGCAATTGCACGATGCATTGGACTACCTGCCTATGTCGGACAGTGTGGAGGAGTCCATTTCCAACTTGTGAACATGGCATTGAAGCAATGTAGATAACCATGGAGTATGTGGTCAGCTCTACACATACAGCAGTTCAGAAGCTTGTGGCACCAGCACTGGCAACATGGAGGCTAAAAACATAAGAATATAAGAAATAGGAGCATGAATAGGCCATACGGCCCCTTGAGCCTGCTTCGCCATTCAATCAGATCATGGCTGATCTTCGACCTCAACTCCAATTTCCCACCTGATCCCCATATCCCTTGATTCCCCTAGAGTCCAAAAAACTATCCCTCTCACCCTTGAATATATTCAATGACTCAGCACCCACAGCCCTCTGGGGTAGAGAATTCCTCCTCATCTCAGTCTTGAATGGCCGACCCCTTATCCTGCGACTATGCCACCTAGTTCTAGACTCTCTAGCCAGGGGAAACAATCTCTCAGCATCTACCCTGTCAAGCCCCCTAATGATCTTATATGATTCAATGAGATCACTCTCATTCTTCTAAACTCCAGAGTAGGCCCATTCTACTCAACTTCTCATTCCAGGAAT
This sequence comes from Heptranchias perlo, assembly GCF_035084215.1. Taxonomy (NCBI): domain Eukaryota; kingdom Metazoa; phylum Chordata; class Chondrichthyes; order Hexanchiformes; family Hexanchidae; genus Heptranchias; species Heptranchias perlo. Next base: position 42,452,845 of record NC_090336.1, read on the forward strand.
TACTCTAGTGAACCTTCGTAGCACCACCTCTAAGGTAAGTATATCCTTCCTTAGATAAGGAGACCAAAACTGTACGCAGTACTCCAGGTGAGGTCTCACTAAAGCCCTGTACAACCGTAGGCTGCAGTCTCAAAGACCAATGTGAGTGCTGAGGCAAAGTCCCAGCAACCAGCAGTGTCGCCATGGGAGAAGTAGATGCTGACCTCTCTAAGGGTGATAGCATGCCTATTCCCCCACCACCTCCTTAACCAGAAGTCCAACTGAGCCAGAATGTCCCAGCAGCAGCCGAGATGCTGCATTGTGCAGTCAGGCCCTCTCAGGTCCGAGGTCCAAGCTATTCGAAGTTGATGACCACGGCAATCTCAAGTGCCCTCATTGAAGCCCACCATCTCCAACATAGCCAAAAATAGTGTAATAGGCCCACTACCAGGGAAAATCAACTTACCAGTGACTTATCCGAGAGCAGGTGAGGAACCCTTTAAAATAACACTGGAAGAGCGGCCTTCCTGACTGTTCCTGCCCATGATTCATGGGCAAATTGTAGAACTGGTGAATCCAGCACTGAGGAGGTTGAAATTTTCATTCGGGTCCTGCAGCAGATACAGGACTCTAATTTACATATATTTATTAGGCACTCGCTGGCTTAAGGTAGGCGCTATGGACAACTGAAAAGAGCTCTAAATGAAAACGGCATCGGGTGTACTTCTGGCACAGAATGGGTGGGCAAAGCCAAATTTTCAGAGTACCAACGTCCATTTTCTCAGTGGGAAACAGGTGGGTGAAAACTGAAAATATCCCCCAAAGTTTTGCCACACTTTAATTTTCTGACCATGCCCTCTCACCAACCAGATTTAGCTGTGGAGAGTACATATAGAAAATTCCGATATACATTTCATCAATCATTATTTTAAATGGTCAAAAAGTTGTATGGAGAGTGAGACCGAATTTCCCATACATGCTCTCAACAGGGGAAGCCCCCTGTTCTATTTATACAGAGAAGTGTAGGTAACAATTTTTACTGATAACCTGTTCTGCAAGGATCATAAAATACTATTCCTGGTTAATATTGGAATTAATTTCTTGGAGATAAGCTGTAGGAATGATCCATAAGGAGTGGTATGATATATTAATGTAACAGACTTTTATAGACACGTTTTATTGCTCCTTCTGTGATTAATAGAGCAGTACATCAGTAGAGCTCTAATTAAAACTGATTCAGGCAGTAAATCATCTAGTATCAATAAAATACAATAAACTGATGCCTTCTCAGCGTTGTAAAATGTCCACAATTACTGACCAGCCTCCTGGGGATTTGCTTGTGTTTGCATCTTAATTTCCATTTTTTTTAAAGAATCTCCTGGGCTGCTATTTCAATTGAATATTTTTTGGCTTTCAAACCTTGTCCATATAATATGAATTGGGTTGGCAGCTGCATAATGTGGCTGAGATTGATGGAGTGCATTTACTGAAGAATTATAGACTATGAAACCATTGGCAGCTGCCATATTTTATTGGACAAATATCTTGCTTACATTCAACAATACAGAGAAGGGAACTATATTAATTAACATCATTATATTTGGGCAGCCTGGAGAGTACAAAAATATATAATTTATTTATTCTTCCTGACAGATGGGTGCTTTCATCGAATAGGAGGAATGTATAAAACAGTAACTTCATTAGGATGGTTAGATAACAAGAGTGATGCTCCAGTAGTTTAGGAAAATTATTAGAACCTCAGAACAACCTTTAAGTTTTTTCTAGGTGTCTCTTGGTAGGTATCCCTTGTTATACTATTTCTTAAAACAAGAGCTGAGCTATACTGGACTGAACACAGTCACTATCACGGTGCCATGTGATAACTAAAAGGATACTATAGCTTTGTGATGTAACCTCTGATAGATTACATCATCCGATGGCAGACACAGATATATTACAAAGTTGTCTTTTATAGTAGGTTTACTCAAAGCGCAAGATTGTGTACTGTGTATAGTAAGTGTATACATGTATATCTTAAAATTGAACTCATCAAATTTTTATATTAAACTAACAAATCATCATAACGTTACCATAAAGAATCACCAACTGATGAATGAGTGAAAGAAGATACAGAACTTCTCCAGATAAACTAATCTCCTAAGATTAGGGACCATCTGAAGTATTAGATAATATGAAACTCATGTATTTCTTTCACAGGTCCCCATTCTTAACTTATGCAGCACATCGCTTTGCAGTTCTTGGTGCTGTCACTGGGTGTGAAGAAGAAAACTGTTCAGTTCTCTGGCATTGTTATTCCTCATACTGGTGAGCACAATTATTTACATAAACCAAACATGGCCTGACTCCCCAAAGCCTTTCCACCATCTACAAGGCACAAGTCAGGAGTGTGATGGAATACTCTCCACTTGCTTGGATGAGTGCAGCTCCAACAACACTCAAGAAGCTCAACACCATCCAGGACAAAGCAGCCCGCTTGATTGGCACCCCATCCACCACCCTAAACATTCACTCTCTTCACCACCGGCACACAGTGGCTGCAGTGTGTACCATCCACAGGATGCACTGCAGCAACTCGTCAAGGCTTCTTCGACAGCACCTCCCAAACCCGCGACCTCTTCCACCTAGAAGGACAAGGGCAGCAGGTACATGGGAACAACACCACCTGCACATTCCCCTCAAAGTCACACACCATCCCAGCATGGAAATATATCATCGTTCCTTCATCATTGCTGGGTCAAAATCCTGGAACTCCCTTCCTAACAGCACTGTGGGAGAACCTTCACCACACAGACTGCAGCGGTTCAAGAAGGCGGCTCACCACCACCTTCTCAAGGGCAAATAGGGATGGGCAATAAATGCCGGCCTCGCCAGCGACGTCCACATCCCATGAACAAAAAAAATATATTTTAAACAGCTTTGGTACCATTATGTACACAATATTCATGTCTGTTATAATGTGATATCTATCTATATATAATACATAGGAACAGGAGTAAGGCATTCAGCCCCTCGAGCTTGTTCTACTATTCAATTAGACCATGGCTGATTTGTTCCTCAACTCCATTTACCTGCCTTTGATCCATGTCCCTCGATACTCTTACCGAATAAAAATCTGTCGATCTCAGTCTTGAAAATTTAAACTGACCCAGCATCAACAGCCTTTTGGGGGAAAGTATTCCACATTGCCACTACCTTCCGTGTGAAAAAAGTGTTTCCTAATTTCACTCCTAAATGGCCCAGCTCTAATTTTAAGATTGTGCCCCCTTGTTCTGGATCCCCCATTCCAGAGTAAATAGCTTCTATGGGCTCAATTTTACCAGCGGGTTTCCTGTGGGTTTCCAGCGGGGGGGCCCCGAAAATCCCGATATCCAGTCACGTGACCGAATCGCGCCACGATCCCGCCCACTTCCGGGTTCCCCGATGACGTGCGGGGGTGCGTGCGTGGCCCCCACTGGTGGGAATCCCGCAGGCAATTAGAGCCAGCGGGGTTCCACTTGAGGTTATTTATTTTGCTTGTTCAGGTCATTAACTGACCTGATTAAGGGACTGTGTGTGATTTTGGGGAAACATGGGACTGTTTCACACACTGGCGGAAACAGTCCTAGTTGAAGTGGACGTGTTGCAGCCATCAGCCTGTGGCAGCTGCAAAGGTCCATTTGACAGGTGGGGGGGGCGGGGGGGGGAGACCCTCACCCATTGCAGGAGGCCACTCTGTTATTTGGGACAAAGTGTGGCCTCCACCACCCACCTCCGGACGGTCAAAGTCACCAACCTGCACACTCACCCCGGGGTCCGGAGACATGTACCTACCTTGCGGACCCCCTCAGATGTACATATTGCGGATGGGGGCCGCCGTAGCTGCAGTCATGACCCCCTCGGAGGGCGAACAGCATCACCAGCCTCGCCATCCACGCCGTCCACCTCTGACACGTGGAGCTCCACAACAGAGTGCTGTGACACATCCACCTGTACAGCAGGAGGGAGGGCTACCGCAGAGAGAGAGACGCGTCGCAGAGGGCACTACCCTCGCCACAGGGTCCACAGACCGAGGCGCAGCTCCCCGGACCTCTCCGAGCAGCAGTGCACACGGAGGCGCAGATTCACTCGACATGTAGTCGTGGACATCTGCAGGCTCTTTCATGCCGAGCTGCTCCTGGCTGGCCCCAGCACCATCTGCTTAACTGTCGCTGCCAAAGTCACCACTGCCCTCCACAACTTCTCCTCCGCATCCTTCCAGGGTGCAGCCGGGTACACCGCCGATGTCTCTCAGTCGTCTGCGCGGAAGAGCCCTGCAAACACACCTGCACCTACTCTGCAGTAACACGATGGGTGGCATCAGTGGTGGGTCCTCATAGTGATACCCAGGAGCGGGCATTATTGGACACAACAGACACGATTCGCGGAGACATGGCAGCGGTGGTGCCAATATAATGTGTGATGTTTGTTGCTCTGAAATTCAATATAGGTAACACCCATGGCAAACCCTCAGACACCCTTGTGCATCCCCTTCATGCTCACGACACGTTTGCCTTACGCTGCCTACTGCACATATGTGATGCATGCCCTGTGGCTGCAGCACAGGTGGTGGCAGGTTGAGTGAGGCTGGCCGTGAGGGAGATGCACGAGAGGGTGAGTATGGGATAGAGCCATGAGATTGTATGAGGATTGGGTTGCGTGTTAGTGGCGGGGTGAGTACTGGTGAGGTGAGTAGGTGCAGGTAAGATGAGGATGGGGTTTGATTGGGTATGAGGGGTGATGGGACAGAGTAGTGTTGGCGGTGCAGAAGGAGATGTGGGGTGGGGGCAGTGTTGTTGCAGACGGAGTGTAGGGGAAAGACTACGTGTTCTCACTGTGGCTGACCTACTGAGGTCATTGGACCGCCTCCTGCCCTGTATGCAGGTGGGCGATATGTTGGTGGCGCAGGTGACCCCCTCTGCCACCTCGAGCCAGGCCTTCTTGGTGGCAGAGGCAGGCCGCTTCCTCCCGCCCGCCGGGTGGAAGATCTCTGTCCTCCCCCTCCTCCTCACCCCATCTGATGATACCTGGGGTGAGGCATCATTAAACTGGGAGCAGCCTTCCCCCTGGGCTGCTCCATGCTGTAATTTGTTCCATTGGTTGCAGCATCTGTCAGTGGAGGACTGCCCCTTTAACTAGAGAGCCTCCAGCTGACAGATCGTACTGCGCATGCGCAGCCCGCCCAACGCGCAGACCAGCAGCGCGGACCCAGGAGGAGCAGGTAAGTGATTCCAATTAGTGGATTGCCTGCTACGATCGCGCGGGCAACCCACTAATTTCACCGGGCGCGAAGACCACGCGCCCGAAACCCAACCCGCCGGAAACCCGCAGGCCTGCTAAAATCAGGCCCTATGTATCTACTCTATTAAATCCTTTTATCACTTTAAACACCTCAATTAGATCACCCCTCAACCGTCGACACTCAAGAGAATACAACTCAAGTTTACGCAGCCTGTCCTCATAAATTAAACCTTTAAGCCCCGGTATGGTAAATCTGTGCTGTACCTCCTCCTAGGCCAATATATCCTTCCTGCAGTGCATTGCCCAGAACTGAGCACAATTCTCGAGATGAGATCTGACCAAGGCTCTGTACAGCTGAAACATAACTTCCACCCCTTAATAAAAGTTTTGTATCCAGTGCACAGTTACTCTGTCACATTTTCTTCCTGTTACACTTTTGTCATCACACTTCTCCTATGACACTTTCACCGTAACACTTTACTGATCTGGTCTTATACATTAAGCTACAAAGCGACTCTTTGCGTCAGTATTTACAGTAGAAAGAGAGGATAGCATGCCGGAAATCCCAAGAAAACTAATATTGAATCGGGGACAGGGACTCGATAAAATTAACATAAGTAAAGCAACAGTAATGAAGAAAATAACAGCACTAAAGAGTGACAAATCCCCAGGACCAGATGGTTTCCATCCCAGGGTTTTAAAGGAAGTAGGTGAGCACATTGCGGATGCCCGAACTATAATCTTTCAAAGTTCTCTAGATTCAGGAACTGTCCCTCTAGATTGGAAAATTGCACATGTCACTCCGCTTTTTCAGAAAGGAGAGAGAGGGAAACCTGGGAATTATAGACCAGTGAGCCTAACATCTGCAACGCTGCTCCAAAAACTGCGCGACAAAGGCATCTCGCCGGCTGACTCAAGGTGTGAAGTTTCTGTACTGACGTCGCAGATAGCCAAAAAAAGTTAAGTCAAGTCATTTCAAGTCTAAGTACCATTTTAACGGCATGGTAAGTCTTCATTACTGCTAAACAACCTTTCTGGCGCTGAAAATTAATTTTTACAAGTGTGCAGTCTCATTCCTTCAGACTTTTAATTATTGTTGGAGATTTAAAAAGAAATGTTAAATGCATTGTTGTTTTACTTTTTCTTTCTGTCTCTTTTATTTCCATCTCTTAATTAATTCTTTCTTTCCCTCTCTATTTTGCGCTCTGTACCTGATTTGACATTGAATTCACTATTCTAACTTACACTTCCTGATTCTGACTGCACTGTTATTTACGATTCTTTAGTCTGATTGGTTATTGAGACACACAGTTGCTTGCCCTGTTCACTCTGGTCCCAGATGCCCTATATTGGGCACCACATCGTTTGGCTGTCCCATTGACAGCAACTTGCTGTACACGAGCTATGTCTAAGGGCAAGTGCAAGTCTAACAAACTGCTGGCTGGCGCCACTCACAGCAAGATCGGGCCCAATGTAAAAATGTTACATATAGAGTCAAAAGGCCATGAGATCTCATCCCCCTTCCCCTCTGCCAGCTTCTCTCTTTTGAAGACTGAGAACATTGTTTAGTTTGAACCTCAGAGAAACTTTCATACATTTTTTAAAAGCAAAGGTCCGTCAAAGTAATATGTGGAGCTCTATCTCACTATAAAATCACTAATACCAAAATAAAGGTCAACACCTCATTGCATTTAATGACTCTTCAAGGCAAAACATGGGTTGTTTTTAAACAACCCTGCTCCTACCCCACCCCCCCCCCCCCAACATATGAACAGTAATAGAATAACTTGTGATATTTCTGCATTAGTAACTTCAGCAACACACATAAAAGCAGCTTTAACTTCTACCCAAACCAACCCTAACCCAATCCATTGAAATCAAAGCTTATGTAATTTTTTGTTGATTAAAAATCACTGGTAAAGTGAAAAACTGGCTTTGTTTCCTATTCTAAACAAAACAGATAGAACTACTTAATATGAAGACAAATCTCAAATGTGAATCGGACAAAATAAAACAGAGCAAATTCCGGTTTCCAACCCAGAATCTCACTCACTTTTATGGCTCATTATTTATTTGAGAATTCAAATCCAAGTTGCTGAATTGCTTTGTTACAACTATGTTATTATAATTGTTTTAATTGCATAGTCTTTCAATGACTCCATTTATTATGACAACAACTTGTATTGATAGAGTGGTTTTAATGTAGAATAAAGTCTGAAGCATTTCATAGAACAAAAGACGCCAAATCTCAATGGGAAGATTAGGAGAAGTGACCAAAAGCATGTTTGAGGAAACAGGTTTTCAGAAGGTTTTTTAAGGTAGAGAGCGAGGTACAGAGGTGGAGAGTTTAGGGAAGAAATCTTAGAGGGTTGGACTGGAGTGGCTGAAGGTTTTGTCACCGATGGTGGAATGGAGGAAGAGAAATATAAGAACATAAGATATAGGAGCAAAAATAGGCCATACAGCTCCTCGAGCATGCTCCACCATTCAATAAGATCATGGCTGATCTTCTAACTTAACTCCACCTTCCTGCTCTATCCTCATATCCCTTAATTCCCTTTGTGTCCAATTATCCATCGATCTCAGGCTTGAATATACTCAATGACTGAGCATCCACAGCCCTCTGGGGTAGAGAATTCCAAAGATTCACAATCCTCTGAGTGAAGAAATTTTCCTCATCTCGGTCCTAAGTGGCCGACCCTTATCTTGAGACTATGACCTCTAATTTTAGACTCTCCAGCCAGGGGAAACAGCCTCTCAGCATCTACCATGTCAAGCCCTCGATGTACAGAAGGCCAGAGTCAGGACACTGGAGGGGATGAAAGGTTGAAAGGACAGGTGACATTATGAAGGGATTTGTATACAAGAGTGAGGATTTTAAATTCAGTGCATTGGTGGATAGGGACCAACTGGAGATCAGCACGGATAGTGTGGTGGGTGTGCAGGACAGAACAAGGACAATACAATGACAAAGTTCACTACTGTCCAGTGCTACTGCTTCAGTGCTGGGATGTTCCACAGAAGCACATTTAGAGTTCAATTCTCAAAGCTTTTGCATTTGCTGTTACTTTTCCAGTGAACTGCGTTTGCAATGCTGACTAAACAGGGACAAATTGCAAACAGTATTCTTGAAGGCTTGACCACCTTGTCATCCTGTTGCACTATGTTGCAGACGTACATATTGAAATAAGATGTTAATGATCTCAATGGGGTGTTTGCATGGCATTAACATTACTGCCAACTTGCTGGTGTAGACACAGTTTAGAATCATATAGCACAGAAGGAGGTCATTCAGCCCTTCGTGTCTGTGCCAGCTCTTTGAAAGAGCTATCCAATTTGTCCCACTCCCTTGCTGTTTGCTCATGGCCCTGCAAATTTCTCCTTTTCAAGTATTTATCCAATTCCCTTTTGAAAGTTACTATTGAATCTCTTTCCACCACCCTATCAGGCAGTGCATTCCAGATCATTAAAACTCGCTACGTAAAAAAGTTTCTCCTCAACTCCCCCCTGGATTTTTTGCCAATTATCTTAAATCTGTGTACTCTGGTTACTGACCCTCCTGTCAGTGGAAACAATTTATCCCTATCTACTCTATCAAAACCCCTCATAATTTTGTAAACCTCTATTAAATCTCCCCTGAACCTTCTCTGCTGTAAGGACAACAATCCGAGCTTCTCCAGTCTCTCCACATAACGGAAGTCCCTCATCCCTGGTACCATTTAAAATAAAACATAAGTCATAGAAAAAAAAGAAATTGAATTTATATAGTGCTTTTCCCAAAATACCCCACAGCCAATGCATTTATTTTTGAAGTGCAGTCACTGTTGTTATGTAGGTAAATGCAGCAGCCAATTTACATACAACAAGTTGCTAAAAACAGCAATGAGATACAAGACCAGTCAATTTGTATTCTTGGTGGTGTTGGTTGAGGAATAATTCTGTGACATAATCGTGATCTAAATCTAACTTCTCAGTCATATACGTACGTACAACACTCCACAGCATAAGCACAAACTTTATATTTTGTTTTTGATAATGTTATCACAACTTTCAAACTATCCGAGTAAATTCTTTGTGGGGTTATTTGTGTGCAGCCATCCTTATGTGAACTTAATCAACTTACCACGTAACAATTTGCCACCAAGAGGACATGCTGAGCACTGTAATCCTGTATGGGGGAAACAGAAAGAAAGGTAGGTGAAAGAAAAAGTGGAACCAGAAATCCCACAAGACTCCTCTGTCATTTAGAACAATTAGGCCTCAAGGAAAGTGATTTATTCTTAAATTCAATAATGCAGGCTGAAATAGGTCACATATTTGACGTCAATGAAAACAGAAATGGGCCGAAGACTAAAACAGGCGGCCAATCTGCTACCGTCTGTTTTCTGCCCGGCAGAAAAAGAGAGTTCACCCCCATGGGTCTGAGCTGTTTTCTGATTAGCAAAGAAGCTAATGAATTATTGTTTACAGTCTTTGGGGAAACTAACTTCATTTTCAAACTTATATAGAGTACACTTTACTTAAAAAATCCAATGTTACAAGTAATTATTTTTCTAAATCCTTCCTGTGAAAAATGATTTAAAAAATGCCAAAATGTGACAGTCTCCTGATCCAGTTCCCATTCCAGCAAGTTTCATTGTATCACAGCTGTTGACATCAGGAGCAGCCCCGTAAAGTACATAACCCAGCGCCTTTGCTTTCAGAGGAACCAAAAGCCTTCTTGGATGGAGATTTTGCTGAGCGCCTCAAAGGGCTGGGTGCTGGCAGTTGCTTAAGCCACTGCTGTCATGCACGGACATTGGAGAAGTCCTGACCAATTTCACAAAGTCACAAGATTTGCACAGGCACAGCTGGTTCAAAACAGTGTTTGTGAGTTCCCTGCAACTGCACATTTTGTACAGATTCAGCAGGAAGGAAATTAGGTTAAAATACAAATTTGCTTCCATTGAGAGCAGCTCTGTACAATAAACAGAGTGTTTGTCACACTGATGGACAATAAACTTTATGAATTATTTTCATCTATTAGCAGGTTAAGGTAATTGCTCAACATATCTCTCTCTATTTTTGCAGTCTTAAGAAATGTCCATTTACTGTTATTGAACAAGGTAAAATGGCTGGGTTTTTTTTATTCGTTCATGGGATGTGGGCGTCGCTGGCAAGGCCAGCATTTATTGCCCATCCCTAATTGCCCTTGAGAAGGTGGTGGTGAGCCGCCTTCTCGAACCGCTGCAGTCTGCGTGGTGAAGGTTCTCCCACAGTGCTGTTAGGTAGGGAGTTCCAAGATTTTGACCCAGCGACGATGAAGGAACAGCGATATATTTCCAAGTTGGGATTGTGTGTGACATGGAGGGGAACGTGCAGGTGGGGTTGCTCCCAAGTGCCTGCTGCTCATCCTTCTAGGTGGTAGAGGTCGCGGGTTTGGGAGGTGCTGTCGAAGCAGCCTTGGCGAGTTGCTGCAGTGCATCCTGTGGATGGTACAAACTGCAGCCACTGTGTGCCGATGGTGAAGGGAGTGAATGTTTAAGATGGTGGATGGGGTGAAAATCAAGCAGACTGCCTTATCTTGGATGGTGTCAAGCTTCTTGAGTGTTGTTGGAGCTGCACTCATCCAGGCAAGTGGAGAGTATTCCATCACACTCCTGACTTGTGCCTTGTAGATGGTGGAAAGGCTTTGGGGAGTCAGGAGGTGAGTCACTCACCGCAGAATACTCAGCCTCTGACCTGCTCCTCTAGCCACAGTATTTATATGGCTGGTCCAGTTAAGTTTCTGGTCAATGGTGACCCCCAGGATGTTGATGATGGGTGATTCGGCGATGGTAATGCCGTTGAACGTGCAGGTGGTTAGACTCTCTCTTGTTGGAGGTGGTCATTGCCTGGCACTTGTCTGGCGCAAATGTTACTTGCCACCTTTCAGCCCAAGCCTGGATGTTGTCCAGGTCTTGCTGCATGCATGCTCGGACTGCTTTATTATTTGAGGGGTTGCGAATGGAACTGAACACTGTGCAATCATCAGCGAACATCCCCATTTCTGACCTAATGATGGAGGGAAGTTCATTGATGAAGCAGCTGAAGATGGTTGGGCCTAGGACACTGCCCTGAGGAACTCCTGCAGCAATGTTCTGGGGCTGAGATGATTGGCCTCCAACAACCACTACCATCTTCCTTTGTGCTAGGTATGACTCCAGCCACTGGAGAGTTTTCCCCCTGATTCCCATTGACTTCAGTTTTACTAGTGCTCCTTGGTGCCACACTCAGTCAAATGCTGCCTTGATGTCAAGGGTAGTCACTCTCACCTCACCTTTCGAATTCAACTCTTTTGTCCATGTTTGGACCAAGGCTGTAATGAGGTCTGGAGCCAAGTGATCCTGGCGGAACCCAAACTGAGCATCGGTGAGCAGGTTATTGGTGAGTAAGTGCCGCTTGATAGCACTGTCGACGACACCTTCCATCACTTTGCTGATGATTGAGAGTAGACTGATGGGGCGGTAATTGGCCGGATTGGATTTGTCCTGCTTTTTGTGGACAGGACATACCTGGGCAATTTTCCACATTGTCGGGTAGATGCCAGTGTTGTAGCTGTACTGGAACAGCTTGGCTAGAGGCGCAGCTAGTTCTGGAGTACAAGTATTCAGCACTACAGCCGGGATGTTGTTGGGGCCCATATCCTTTGCTGTATCCAGTGCACTCAGCCGTTTCTTGATATCACGTGGAGTCAATCAAATTGGCTGAAGACTGGCTTCTGTGATGGTGGGGATATCGGGAGGAGGCCGAGTTGGATTATCCACTCAGCACTTCGGGCTGAAGATGGTTGCAAACGCTTCAGCCTTGTCTTTTGCACTCACGTGCTGGACTCCGCCATTATTGAGGATGGGGATGTTTACAGAGCCTTCTCCTCCCGTTAGTTGTTTAATTGTCCACCACCATTCACGACTGGATGCGGTAGGACTGCAGAGCTTTGATCTGATCCGTTGGTCGTGGAATCGCTTAGCTCTGTCTATAACATGTTGCTTCCGCTGTTCAGCATGCATGTAGTCCTGAGTTGTAGCTTCACCAGGTTGGCACCTTATTTTTAGGTACACCTGGTGCTGCTCCTGGCATGCTCTTCTACACTCCTCATTGAACCAGGGTTGATCCCCTGGCTTGTTGGTAATGGTAGAGTGAGGAATATGCCGGGCCATGAGGTTACAGATTGTGCTGGAATACAAGTCTGCTGCTGCTGATGGCCCACAGCGCCTCATGGATGCCCAGTTTTGAGCTGCTAGATCTGTTCTGAATGTATCCCATTGAGCACGGTGGCAGTGCCACACAGGTTTTTTCAGGTTTGGATTCCACAATAATACCTTAATGTAGTGAGATGACAGTTGTGACAGGATTACCCATTTTACCTTTTGGACTTCTCTCCCCCAATTCTTTATTATCAAACTAGTATTAAGCATCTGAACCAACAGGAAATTGAAGGGATTCACTTAGATGGAAGAATCCATCGGGTTTCCCTTCAGTACTCTTACTTATCTTTTAAGTGGATTGCAAATGGTATGGAATGCTTACAAAATATGGGCCAAGAATTACATGGTATTAAAATTGCATATTACCCCCAGTGGTGCATCTCCAGCAGACTCCCGTTGTCATTGTTACACTGCTTTTATCATTGCTTTCAGCTGAAGCCAATAAAATCACTGATTAGCTAGTAAAGCCAAATGTCCTCTACAAATTTTCAAGGAGTTACAAGATGGGCCATCAAACAGATTCCTAATCTCCTGCAGCTACTCAGTTCAGCTGATAAACTGATTCTGAACCAATTAATACTGTCAGATTGTGCCAAAGGAGAGCCTGGACCGTGCCTCGTTATCTGCATGCTCCGATGTGAGGCATATAAGCAGCCCTAAAAACTGGATTGCTCTTCACTGCCAGAATCAACCCTCTGTGGAGCATTCATAGTAAGTTGAACAGAATTCTGCCTGCAACCAGCTGGGATAACTCCACATGTGGGAGGATCTTCCCAATAAAAAAAGGAAAGGGATGTTTGTAATGCCAGATCATAGATAAAAGGCTGATTGTCCAATATATAAATTCCTCGGCTGTTTTGTAGATACTGCAAACTAATTCTAAAGCAAGCTTCCCCTCTGCAACCCATAAAGGGGAATAAGCCTCAGAATGAAACAGGCACAGAAAGGCAATACAAATGATAAGGATTTTTTTTTTAAATAAAAGGGCTGCTGCATACTTCTGCTCCAACACACTGTTTCATGTGAAGTGTGTTGACACGTAATTCTTCAAAAGGCTAGTTCCCAATTTGAGCCATACCAAGAGGGAAATGTGTGGGTAGAGATAAGGCACTTCTCCAAAGATAGACACAACAAATTAGGCAAGTGAATCACTCTGCTTCACTTTCACTCACCAGCTGACTTGGATATGTCATTGGGTTTTGGGAGACAGTGAAATAGAACACTTGTTTTTTTTATCATGGGACAATTTGACATAGGATCACTTAAAATCAAGAGGTCAAACGAGGTTCCCACACACACTGTGATACCTTCAAAAATTGCAGCTCCCTGAATTTCCCTCAAAAGGTCAAATAGCCGGCTAGCACTCTAGCCTAATCTCTTCGAAGCTTATCCATAAAATGTTCCACATGAAGAAAATTTGGGCAGTTGCTTGATTTTGAATGTGAACTCGGGCAAGATACAGCATTGGTACTTACTGGAACATTCTCCATAATACCTCTTCATTGGAGGGGGGGAGGTGGAAACATTGCACTTCTTCACAGGATAATATATAAAAATATTAACAGATTTCAATTTGAACTCCTTCATATGTCAAATCCCTTGTACAATGCTGCTTTCAGAATTTTATTCTTATCCGACGGCAATGATTTTTTAACATTACACGGGGTAGATTTTCAACTTGTCGCCCGAGCGTAGAACTAACATTGCAGATCGGACATTGGAAATGAAAATCAGATGGTTTCTCTAATGGGCAGCTGATTCATAATGCCAGCCACGAGTTCAAAATCTACCCCCATCTTTCTGCCTTTCATTGGGTGGGGGGCTGGGGGGGTGGGGGGGAGGGGTGGAAGGAGGGAGGTAACATGTAGCCATGAGCTTCATATTCTCTTTTCGCTTCCATGTCGTGGAAGTGAATCCACCAAAATAGGATAACCTTCTGGATAATGTGATCAGGTCTCTTGCACCTTCCATCTCATCAGGGATACGATCGCACAAGAGATTCAAGGGGCTGAATGGCCTACTTCTGTTCCTATGTTCCAACACAAAGACTTTTACTCTCTCGCTCTCTGCCAATAACAGTTATGAATTCTCTTTACCTCTTCTCCTTTCCTCTCTTTGCTGAACATATTCTTTTCTTTCCAACCTTCTACTGTTGGAAGTTTTCTGTTTCTATCATATGGGAATCAAAAGCAAAATACTGCTGGATGCTGGAAATCTGAAATAAAAACAGAAAATGCTGGAAACACTCAGCAAGTCAGGCAGCATCTGTGCAGAAAGAAACAGAGTTAATGTGTCAAGTCGAAGACCTTTCGTCAGAACTGGAGGAAGTTAAAGATTTAACAGTTTTTAAGCAAGTAGAGAGCCAGGGAAATGGGAGGGGTGTGGGGGAGGAAAGGAAAGAACAAAAGGGAGGGTTTCTGATAGGGTGGAGGGCAGGAGAGATTAAATGACAAAAGGAATGATGGTGCAAGGCAAGGAGGGTGGTAATGGGACAAGTTAAGAAACAAAAGATGGGTCTAGAGGAGCTGTAAGTGGCAGCAGCAGAACCATTACCATCATCTGCTGTCCAAGAAATAATGGGAGCAGTGGTTATGATCTGAAGTTATTGGCATCAATGTTGAGTCCGGAAGGTTGTAAAGTGTCTAATTGAAAGATGAGGTGCTGTTCCTCGAGCTTACGTTGAGCTTCATTGGAACAGTGTAAGAGTCTGAGGACAGAGAGGTCAGAGTGGGAATGGGGCAGAGAATTAAAATGGCAAGCGACTGGAAGGTCTGGGTCATGTTTGCGGACTGAGTGGAAGTGTTCAGCAAAACGATCACCCAATCTGTGTTTGATCTCCCCAGTGTAGAGGAGACCGCATTGTGAGCAGTATACAGTATATTAAATTGAAAAAAGTACAAGTAAACTGCTGTTTTGCCTGGAAGGAGTGTTTGGGGCCCTGAGCAGTGTGGAAGGAGGGGGTGAAAAGGCAGGTGTTGCTTCTCCTGCGCTCGCATGGGAAGGTGCTATGGGAAGGGGAGTGGGTCTTGGGGGTGATAGAAGAGTGGACCAGGGTATCGTAATGGGCTTACAGCAGATATTGTTTGACAGCCTATCCCCAGAAATGGAGATAGAGAAGTCGAGGAAGAGATGGGAAGGGTCAGAGATGGAACATTTGAAGGCGAGGGAAGGGTGGTAATTGGAAACACATTCCCACAGCTACCTTGATTACACTTCCTCCCACCCTGATTCCTGTATTACTCTATTCCATTCTTCCAGTTTCTGTCTGTATTGAATCTATTCTGACAATACCACCTTCCACACCAGTGCTTCCAATATGTCTTACTTTTTCTTCAACTGAGGATTTCCCTCCACTGTAGTTGACAGGGCCCTCAACTGTGTCCATCCTATTTCCCACACATCTGCCCTCACCCCTTCCCCTCCCTTCAGGAACCACGATAGGGTCTCTCTTGTCCTCACCTTCCACCAGCCTCCACATTCAATGTATCTTCCTCTACCATTTCCACCATCTCCAGCGTGATGCCACCACCAAACACATCTTCCCCTCCCCTTTTAGCATTCCGAAGGAACCGTTCCCTCCTGGTCCACTCTTCCATCACCCTCAACGCCCACTCCCCTTCCCATGGCACCTTCCCGTGCGAGTGCAAGAGATACAATTATAAAAAGTCAGATAGCCAGGTGGTGAAAGATAGAATACTAGAGCCTACTCTTCAGTTGCTTCCAAGCCTTTATTCTCAGAGCTCCCCTTCACACATCATGCCCCCCTCGATAAGCTCCCTCCTATAAATGGACACAAGAGAGTCCCCAATTGATCCCCCCACCTGAATACAATTAACACTAATTGATATAAATCACATGGATAAAATTAACAGCAACACCTGCCCTTTCACCTCTTCCTTCCACACTGCTCAGGGCCCCAAACACTCCTTCCAGGCGAAACAGCAGTTTACTTGTACTTTTTTCAATTTAGTATACTGTATTCACTGCTCACAATGCGGTCTCCTCTACACGGGACAACAAATCCAAATTGGGTGATCGCTTTGCTGAAAACCTCCGCTCAGTCCGCAAGTGTGACCCTGACCTTACGGGTCGCTTGCCATTTTAATTATTCATCCCACTCCCACTCTGACCTCTCTGTCCTCAGCCTCTTACACTGTTCCAATGAAGCTCAATGGAAGCTCGAGGAACAGCACCTCATCTATCGATTAGGCACTTTACAACCTTTCGGACTCAGCATTGATTTCAATAACTTCAGATCATAACCACTTTCAGACAGCAGGTGCTGGTAATGGTTCTGCTGCAATTTACAGCTCCTCTAGACCCATCTTTTGTTTCTTAACCTGTCCCTTTACCACCGTCCTTGCCTTGCACCATCATCCCTTTTGTCATTTAATCACTCCTGCCCACCACCCTATCAGAGACTTTCCCTTTTGTTCCTCCCTTTCCTCCCCTTCTTCCCCCTACCCCTTTCCCTGGCCTCGTACTTGCTTAAAAACTATTAAATATTTAACTTCTTCCAATTCTGACAAAATGTCATTGACCTGCCGCATTGGGGCCAATTTTTGGATGACAGAGCGGGTGCATTGGGGGCGGGAGGCTCCGAAAATCGCTAAAATCCAGATCGGGTTCGGATCCCGGCTCCAACCCACTGACTCCTGCGTTCCCCAGTTACGCATCCGGGTTCATGCGCGCCTCCCAAATGCGGAAGTCCCACAGGCAATTAAAGGCGGCGGGATGATCATTTGCATAGTTTGGCAGATAGTTAAAGTACTTGAAATACTTGATTTACCAAAATGTCTAGTCAGAGTGCAATTTTGAAGGATCCTCAGTTGTGTTAACGTAAAGAAACAGGAAACACTCCCTGTTGCAACAGACGTGTTTCAACCAGCAGTCAGTGGGAGATGCAAATGATTATTTGACAGGTGGGGAGAAAACTTCATTTATTGCAGCAGGGCATTCTGTCACTTCAGACAAAGTTTTGGCTGCAAGACTTTTGCCTTTTCATTCAAAATTCTTACCTTCCACCCAAAACTCAGCTGCGCAAACATATTTACCTACTTTGCGGACCCCCTCAAAATCACACCGTCAGGATGGGGGCACCATGGCTGCATTCACTTCATCTGAGGGCGAGCAATATCACCAGCCTCGCCAGGCGCGGCGTCCACCTCCGCCACGTGGAGCTCCACAACACAGTGCTGCGCCACAGGCACCTGCACAAGAGCACGGAGGGCAACAACAGAGAGAGCGACGTCACAGGAGGCACTACCCTCGCAATAGGGTCTACAGACCGAGGCTCAGCTTCCTCGACCTCTCTGAGGAGCAGTGCATACGGTGGCTCAGAGTCAGTCGCCAGGCAGTCACAGACATCTGCAGCCTCCTTCATGCCAAGCTGCTCCTGGCTGGGCCTAGCACCATCTCCTTACCTGTCGCTGTCAAAATCACCACTGGATCATTCCAGGGTGCCACTGGGGACATCGCCGGGGTGTCTCAGTCGTCTGCACACAAGTGCATAAGGCAGGTCACCGACGGCTTGTTTCACAGGGCCTCGCACTACGTCAACATCCCCATGGATGGCCTCAGCCAGACGGAAAGGCAGTGGGATTCCACGCTGTGGCTGGCTTCCCACGGGTGCAGGGTGTAATCGATTGCACCCATAGAGCAAAACGAGCATCTCCACATGAGCCAGGACTGTTCATCAACAGGAAGGACTCTCACTCCATCAACACTCAGCTCGTTTGTGACCACCGCAAGAGATTCCTTCACTTTTGCGCCAAATACCCTGACAACTGCCATGATTCCTTCATCCTCCGGGAGTCCAACATCCCGCCCCTCTTCCACGCACCGAACACCCGCAAGGACTGGCTCCTCTGGGACAAGGGATGCCCCCTGCACATGTGGCTCATGACACCTCTGAGGAACCCCATCACCGAGCAACAGCGTCGATATAACGACAGCCACATCGCTACCAGGTCTACAATTGAGCAGGCTATAGGGCTGCTCAAGATGTGCTTCAGGTGCCTTGATTGTTCTGGGTGAGTGCTTCAATATGCAACAGACAGAGTGGGATGCATTATAGTCGTGTGTTCTGC
This sequence comes from Heptranchias perlo, assembly GCF_035084215.1. Classification (NCBI taxonomy): domain Eukaryota; kingdom Metazoa; phylum Chordata; class Chondrichthyes; order Hexanchiformes; family Hexanchidae; genus Heptranchias; species Heptranchias perlo. The sequence goes on from NC_090336.1 coordinate 42,471,416, forward strand.
CCTGCACAACATGGCACAACAGAGAGGGGTGCTGCTTGAGGAGGCCCCATCCACATCTACCACCCACATTGAGGAGGAGGAGGAGGAGGAAGTGGAGGAGCAGGGGGAACCCATGGGCAGAACAGCGGCTCATCTGGCTGCTCATGAGGCCAGGGAGTCACTGATATGTGAACGGTTCTCCTAACATCAGACAGTGTGAAGAGTCCAGTCTTCACCACCTGGACAGAGGAGTGGCCAAAACCAGCCCCCCACACCCCCCAACTCCCTGCACAAAACAGTCCTGCAACTAGACATACACCGACTGTAGAGTGACCCAATGGGTGGCATCAAGTGTGGGCGTTCATGGTGAACCTCACGAAAGGACCCTACTACAGAAGCCAGTCAAGCATGGCTAAGACGTGGCGGTAGTGTTGACAATAATAATATTTAATGTGAGTTTAACAAAAAGCAAATATAATAAAAAACATGACCAACCGTCAAACACCCTTGTGCATCCCCTTCGTGCTGACCAAACCTTCGCCTTTCGCTTCCGGCTACTTCTACAATGGTGCATCCCCTATGGCTGCAACAGAGGTAGCTTGATGTTGTTCATGCCCTGACCGATTAGATGCTTTTGGCCTACGCCCTCTCTGGGTTTCGGTGCCTGTGAGGGCACCTCCAAAGACTGCTCCACCTGCACCTGTTCAGGGGCAGATTCGGCCACCTGGAGAGGAGGCAGCATTGTGGGTACTGGTTGAGAGGGGGGCAACGGGTGAGATGTGGAGGCGCCTTGAGTGGCGTCCCCACTTCCATATCCCCTTTTGCCACCATCCCTCCCTGGGGCCAGGCCCACACCACTCCGATCACCCTGCTGGACGACAGTTTGGAGGACATGTGTGAAGCCTTGTAAGGCCAGTGCTAGTGTATCTGCCTCCCTGTTTAAGGCAGCAGAATGTTGCTCACTGTGAGTCTGAACGGCCATTGTCAGGGCCTGAATGGACTCATTTGTGAGCCGTGCTTGAAGCTCCATGGAGGCTAGCCTTCCCTCCATCGCAGACATTCCCGCACTTACCGGCAACACTATCTCAGAGATGCCCTCATGTCCCTGTGACACTATCTCAGAGATTCCCTCCATTACCTGTGCCACCATTCTACTCATGAAGGAGTTGGACTCCTCCATCCTCTGCGCTATTGTGGAGAGTGTGCGTGGCACCTGTTCCAGCACCTCGCAAATGTGCTGCTGCCCCTCGATCATTCTCCTTTTAAAGGATGGCCCCCAGGGTTCAGCATCTGTGTCCAGCTGAGCAGAGCCTAGAGAAGAGTGCTCCCACCAACGCGGACTCTCCACAGCTGCCCCTGCCACCAGTGTCTGCTCGTGCTCACATGTGGTGACTCACCGTGTGCGAGCCCAACTAACTGCGGACTGGGACCCACTGAGGTGTGAGTATCTGCGCTGGTGGATGGCTCACTCAGATGTGGCGGTGCCCCCTCAGAGGCCGGCAGGTCCTCTGAGAAATCGCCCTCTGTCATCACAGCAGTTGCTGGAAGAGTACAGAAGGCAATGTTAAGCATGATCACAGATGTTGAGGTGCTGAAGATGGCAAGGCATGTTAACATCAATTTATATTGTGTGTGCTGAATATTAAAGTTATGTCACCAGATGTTTGCCGGGTACCAGTCTCGGCTTCCCCGATGGACCGGCACTCGAGGGTGCAGCTCAGCTCCAGCACCTCCTGCCCCACGTCTGTGAGGACGACTATCTGTTGCGGCCCCCCTCCAGTCCTCACCTTCTTCCGTGCATTCTGGGCTCTCTTCTCCTATAAGGGGAGAAAGTACAGACGCGTGAGTCAGTGAAGGTGACGTGGCCAACCGATGAATGCATTGGTTTGGGTGCGGCTGACCGTGAAAGAGATGCCTCAGTGGGTGAGTATGAGACAGAGCCATGACATTGTATGAGGATTGGGGTGAGTGGTAGTGGTGGGGTGAGTAATGGGGAGGTGAGGAAGTGCTGAGGAAGTGCACGTAAGTTGAGGATGAGCTTTGAGTGGGTGTGGGGAGTGATGTGATAGAGTAGTGTTGGCAGTGCAGAATGAGTTGGGGGGTGGGGGTGGTGATGTGGAAGACAGAATGTAGGAGAATCAGTAAGTGTACTCACTTTGGCTGACCCAGTTAGGTCATTGAAGCGCTTCCTGCACTGGATCCAGGTGCAGGAGATGTTGCTGCTGCTGGTGACCTCCTCTGCCACCTCGAGCCAGGCCTTCTTGGCGGCAGAGGAAGGCCACCTCCTCCCGTCCGCCAGGTAGAACACATCCCTCCTCCTCCTCACCCCATCCAGTAACACCTGGAGTGAGACATCACTAAATGTTGGAGCAGCCTTTCCCTTGTGCTGCTCCATTGTGCTGTGTGGGTTTTTGCTCCAGGAGCAGCCATTGGAGGACTGCCCCTTTAAATAGAGCTCCTCCAGCTGACAGCCTGTGATGCGGGTGCGCAGTCCACCCGCTGCAAACCTGGAAGCCATGTTAAGTGGCTCCAGTTTACCTGCGATCGCGTGGAGAACGGACAGATTTTATTGGGCAGGTTACCCATGTGCCCAATCGCCCCCCTCCGCTGGCATCCCGCCTCCCCGCTAATATCGGGGTCCTTCACTCTGTTTCTTTCTGCAAAGATGCTGCCTGACTTCCTGAGCATTTCCAGCATTTTCTGTTTTTATTTCTATCACACGGGAGTTGATTGGTCTCAGTGTTCCATTCAAAAATGTCTAGCAGCCTTCATCATTTCGTCAGTTTGGTTATAAATTTTTTATCGGATTGCCACCATTTTATTTTTTTGCAAAATCATTTCTCCTCAGGCCTCAGGCATTAACAGTAAGGCTCGTACCTCTTCAACAAATTCCACCTCAATTCTAGAAAGCTGGAGCTCAGCAGGATTCCCTGCTTTATCCTGCCATTCCTTTGATAGCTTCTTCATTCATTTCCTTACCTGGTGAGTTCAAAGACTTTCAGAGTATGTTTCTAAATATGACTTGAGCAGCAGAAATTACCAATTTCTCAAAACGGGGGCTTGTGGTACACAAAATGCAGCATATGCCGCCTTCTCTGCCACTACATCACAAGATTACCACAAGGCTACGATTTAAACAAGCTGACAACAAAAATTAAGAATCTTTTGAATTAGCCGATAAACTAATGTAATCTAAAATGATTGAAGCAATTTCCAGGATGTTTACAACCACTTTCAGAGATTTGAGAATACATTTAGTGGCTAATATTAGTGAGCCGAGTCACTTTACAATTCCTGTTATAAACAGTTCAGCCTGTTATTAACAACTTAAATGTTCAAACTTTTCCTGAATTGTTGGATTGTCCCTGTATTTTCCTAATTATGACCAGGACTTATCCAACTTTGTCCAAACCTGAAGCCCGTTATAGTAAAAAATGTTCCGTGTATCTACCCAAACATACCTGGAATGCCTATTAGCATATTTTGAATGGTGACAGTTTTTGTAATATGGCTCTGATAGAAGGGCCTATACAGCGTCCATTTTTCAGGCACTAATGGGCCTGCTAAGCCCCCAATATGGCGGACAGGAAGCACGCACATATTTCTGGCCGGAAGTGCGCCGCCTGCCATATCGGGAAGGGAAAATGAATTGCCGTGCAGTGGCCACGCCAGTTGGCAGCCTGCCTATTTTATGATAATGAGGGCAGCACCGATTATAGTTTGAAAACAGGCCCAGACCAAAATTCTACCTCCGAAAGTGATCCATTGGCTTTGAAGAAGTTTGCAACATCCTGAGAACATGAAAAGTGCTATGCAAACGTAAGTTGCTTTTCCACCAATCCTGTGCTTGGGAGGAGCCCTGTGAAGGTGTGGCTTTGCCTATTGTAGCTATTTGTGCTGTTAGAGGGTTAACACCTCCTCCTGTCTACTCTGCAATCAATACAGAGTCTGACCGCTTCTACTCTGAGATTAGTTGAGTGCAGGAACATCCTCCACCAATCAGTTCTGCACAACATCTTGATAGCGACCTAACTTTTATTTGCCTGTCCAACTCAGGGTACTTCAACATTTGCAGATGTGTTACCTCTTGCTCAGCATTGCATGAAGTGTAATCAATTTTGCTTAAGTATTATGCCAAATTTTTAATGCCACATTCAAACTTGGCTATTTATTTATTGTACCAAAAAATTACTGTTACTTTTCAACAGTTCACCTACAACAGAGTTTGGGGTAAAAATTGGTCATCATACCAGGTGGAAAATGGCAGCAAAAATAATCAATTTCACACTCCAGACACTTACTTTCCTTTCAACGCCTCCCTTTCCTGCTTGCATCATGCTTCTTCTCTTTCTCATCATATGCACTAGAAGCAGAAGCCCCATATTTGTGCACTTTCCCTTTCTGTAGCCACTCACTAACTCTTGCCCTCTCTTTCTGCAGGAGAAATCAGCGTTCAACACAAGGGAGAGGAGAAAGACCAGCGGAGGAACACCCAGCACCATGACCTTCTCCGAGCTGGACTAGCAAGCTCTCGAGATAAGTGACCCCTCGAGAGCTATCCAAATTGGAGATTTCAAGACTGGGAGCTTATCTGAACAGGGTCTCTCACTGTTCTTGTACCCATTGATCAAAAGGAACACCACCAGCTGCACGTTCCCCTCCAAGTCACACACCATCCCAACTTGGAAATATATCGCCGTTCCTTCATCGTCGCTGGGTCAAAATCCTGGAACTCCCTTCCTAACAGCACTGTGGGAGAACCTTCACCACACGGACTGCAGCAGTTCAAGAAGGCAGCTCACCACCACCTTCTGAAGGGTAATTAGGGATGGGCAATAAATGCAGGTCTTGCCAGTGACGCCCACATCCCATGAACGAATAAAAATAAGAGGTAGGCTTTAAGGAGGGTCTTAGAGTGGACTGGGAGCCAGTGTAGGTCAGCGAGCGCAGAGGCAATGGGTGAGCGGGACCTGTTGTGGGTTAGCTTACGGGCAGCAGAGTTTTAGATTAGCTCAAATTTATGGAGGGTGGAAGAAGGGAGGGTAGCCAAGAGAGCATTGCAATGGTCAAATCTGAGATAACATAAAGCATGGATGAGGGTTTCAGCATATCCCATACATATGAAATAACAACTGTTTGTGGTTCACTATTTGCCTTATTTAAAAATATTTCCAACACAAAATAAAGCTAACTTAATGAATCAAATGTATATGCATATGAAATGGTCTTAACAAATATATATATACTTTGCATTGTTTTTGATTTAAGAAAATAATTGTTGTTATTGTGGAAAATAATCAATGTTTCCACTTGTGGGGAGTCCAAAACTAGGGGCCGTAAATATAAGATAGTCACTAATAAATCCAATAAGCAATTCAGGAGAAACTTCTTTACTCAGGGAGTGGTGATAATGTGGAATTGGCTACCACATGAAGCGGTTGAGAAGAATAGCACAGATGCATTTAAGGGGAAGCTAGATAAGTACAAGAGGGAGAAAGGAATAGAAGGATATGTTGATAGGGTGAGATGAAGGTGGGAGGAGGAACGTGTGGAGCATAAATACCAGCATAGACCTGTTGTGCCTTTTATGTGCTGTAAAATTCGATATAATTCTATGTAATTGAATTATAGTCGCATTTTCCAAGTAATAACTTTCCATCTGTACAACCTACATACCCATCCTTCGATATATTGCAATATTTCGCTACAAACAGTGCTATCCTTTTCTCAATGTTATGAAAATGTTTACATTTCTGTAGATACATTGAAAACATAAAACTGATTATACAGTTGAAAATATGACTTTTCGAAATTTCCATTTTAATACATTTAAGGGGGTGAGGTAATTTATTTTTGCCTTGATAGCAACTCACTGCACCAAAGCAACTAACAGGATCCAATAGAAACACACAACTCATGTTTAATTCTCATCTTTTCTTCAATGTTAGAAGCAAAATTCAATCCACAATCTCAAAATTTGCTATCTACTGTAGTTTATTTTTAAAGATTATGTATCACTTCCAGTTTTGAAGATTAAACTTCAAGATGTCCAGGAATCTTGGAATCTTGTCTGGAAGTTCTTGTAGCTGCCACATGCTCATGACAACATCATTCCACAAAACCCATGAAGGTTGATTTTAGTGAACTTTACATCCTTTGATACAATGTCTACAGTGTGCATCCAAGCTTGATTCCCATGTCATCCCAATGAGATCAAGAGCCCACAGTCATCCGAAGATATGTGACATTATATAGAAAATGAACTTTAGGTCTTTTAGAAAAACATGTTATTTTTTCACTTACTTTAGAGCTGATGGGGGCTAAATATGGCCGTGTAGCGCTCGTTTTGTAGGAGCTACGTGGCCTCCTAAGGATCCAAATTGGCGTATGGAATGCACGCTTCTGTGCGCTGGAGGCCATCTTGGTAAAGGTGTTTGCACATGTGCAGATAATAAATGCCGACAGCATGTAAAGTAAGGAGATTATGTGGTAGATCAGTGTGCAGCATTGATTTAAAGGGACAGATGTGATTTTAGAACGCAACACTCCAGCCAACCCATTGTCTTAACCTCGAACAGCTGAACAGATCCTAAATAGCATTTTAAACAGCACCCCCATCAGCGCTATTTAAAGGGATCATGTGAGAGGTACAGGTTTATTGCTGGATTATTGCTTCTGGCTACTGGTGCATTTGTACCTGTTTTTGGACCTGTTGCTATACTTGAATACTAGGACTAGGGGACATAGCCTAAAAACTGGACCCAGGACTTGCAGGAGTGAAGTTAGGAAATGCTTCTACATGCAAATGGTGGTAGAAGGTTGGCAAGCTCTTCCACAGAGGGTGGTTAATGCGAGCTCAATTATTAATTTTAAATCTGAGATTGATAGATTTTTGTTAACTAAAGGTATTAAGAGATATGGGGCTAAGGCGGGTATATGGAGTTAGGTCACAGATCAGCCATGATCTCATTGAATGGTGGAACAGGCTCGAGCGGTTAAATGGCCTACTCCTGTTCCTATGTTCCGATAATAAAGTTTCAATACTCTGGAGGGAGTGGGCTGGCTGACTGACAGGGAAGAGCACTGGCGGAGTGGCAGGGGTGGGACAGGAATGCTATCATCCTGAGAGAGGACAGTAGCTTCATGTTCCATGGAACCACTGCCACTTGCTGCCTCCTGTTATGCGCCACCTTCTCCTGCAAGAAAGTGGGAAGTGTGTCGGTGAGTGTCCTCCAAGATGTTTGGGTGATGTGGCTGTCATGGTGAACAGCTGCCAGTGTGTGTGACCTGTGAGTTGTGGCTTGCAACAGTGATAATGTGTGAGAATGAGAGGAAGCATCTGATTCGAGTAGCTGAGTGCTGATTGAAAGAGTTTGTTGGTAGGTGGGTGGTGGGGGTGTAGTATGTGGAGCAGTGGATGCAGCTAAAGGTGCAGTTGGTAGGAGATGCCACTTGACAGTTGACCTCATCTTGACCACTCGTGTCAAAGCATTGAACTTCTTCCTGCACTGCATCCACGTTTGTGGTGCTATGCGCCTGGCATTGACGTCGTCCCCTACTGCCTCAAGAACATATGTTTGGGGGTCCTCTTGCATCCCCCCTCCCGCACGGATATAGGATGCCCCTCTTTCTGTCCATCTCTTACACCAAGGCCTCTAGTGCATCATCAGAGACGTTGGTGCACGCTCTCTCGCAGGCCTGGTACACTCATATTGGCAGATTGGTGAGGTCTGGTGGGCAGATTGGAGGAGGTGGGATTTAGTAGTGCGCAACCTTTATTCAGTGTTTTTAAAAAACTCAACAGTTTGTAAACATAGGGATGGGACCTGCATCTGTGTTTTACATGTGCGATGTCTGATCTCCATTCATACTCGTGCAGACCTGTATCTTATATTTTTCAAATAAGAGATCCAGGCTGCCTCAACATGTACGCCAGAACCAAATGGGGTTAAAATATATTAATCCACACACACTTGTTAATAATATACAATGGCAGTAAAATAACTTTTATAAACTCCACAATCTGTACACCAACTGTAATTCTCTCAAGTGTGTTCTGCAATGCTTTGGTCAATTTAAAAACAGTAGATTAAAAACGTTATTGAAATGAATGAGTTTCAAAAACTTTAAAACAAAAACTTGAATTAAAAGCCAAATTGATGAGGTGTCCACATCATGGGCTCAATTTTCGGATCTCCGAGCCGGCGGGTTCATGGTGGGGGTGCTCCGAAAATCAGGGATTCCCAGGCCGGGTCCGGAGCCCGGCTCCAACCCGCCCACTTCCAGGTTCCCCAGTGACGCGCTTACATGCGCGCGCAGCCCCCGCATGCAGGACTCCCACCGGCAATTAAAGCCGGCGGATTGCCACTTAAACTAATTAACCAGGTACTTCAGGTCGTTAGCAGACCTGATTGACATGATATTTTAGGAGGGGTGGGATTTTTAACTCAACTGAGACTGTTTCCCGTAATGGACATGTTACAGTCACCAGCCTGTGGCAGCTGCAAAGATCCATTTGACTTGGGGGGGCGGGGGGGGCGGGGGTGGGGGAGACCCTCACTCATTGCAGGAGGCCACTCTGTCACTTTGGACAAAGTTTGGCCTCCACCACCCTCCTCCCAACAATAAAATTCACAAACTTGCAACCTCAACCCCGGTGTCCAGACACGTTTACCCACCTTGTGGACCCCCTCAGATGTACATCTTCCGGATGGGGGCTGCCGTAGCTGCAGTCATGACCTCCTCGGAGGACAAACAGCATCACCAGCCTTGCCATCCATGCCATCCACCTCTGACACGTGGAGCTCCACAACACAGTGCTGTGACACATCCACCTGCACAGCAGGAGGGAGGGCTACCGCAGAGAGAGATGCATCGCAGAAGGCACTACCCTCGCCACAGGGTCCACAGACCGAGGCTCAGCTTCCTGGACCTCTCTGAGCAGCAGTGCACACGGAGGCTCAGAGTCACTTGACATTGTGGTCGTGGACATCTGTAGCCTCCTTCATGCCGAGCTGCTTCTGGCTGGCCCGAGCACCATCTTCTTACCTGTCGCTGTCAAAGTCACCACTGCCCTCAACAACTTCTCTTCCGCATCCTTTCAGGGTGCCACCGGGGACATCGCCGACATCTCTCAGTCATCCGCACAAAAGAGCCCTGCAAATACACCTACACCCACTCTGCAGTGACACAATGGGTGGCATCAGGTATGGGTCTTCACTGTGATCCTCAGGAAAGGGCATTATTGCACAAACCAGTCAAGATTTGCAAAGACGTGGCAGTAGTGGTGACAATATAATATGTAATGTGAGTTGGTCAGAAATCAAATATAAGTAAAAACCATGACAAACCTTCAAACACCCTTCTGAATCCCCTTCATGCTCACGACACGTTTGCCTTACGCTTCCTACTGCACATATGTGATGCATGTCCTGTGGCTGCAGTACAGGTAGTGGCAGGTTAAGTGAGGCTGACCATGAAAGAGATGCATGAGAGGGTGAGTATGAGATAGAGCCATGAGATTGTATGAGGATTGGGTTGAGTGGTAGTGGCGGGATGAGTACTGGCGAGGTGAGTAAGTGCAGGTAAGATGAGGATGAGCTTTGAGTGGGTGTTTGGAGTGATGTGATAGAGTAGTGTTGGCAGTGCAGAAGGAGCCAGGCCTCCATGGTGGAAGAGGCAGGCCGCTTCCTCCCGTCCGCCGGGGAGAAGATCTCTGTCCTCCCCCTCCTCCTCACCCCATTCAGTAAGACCTGGAGTGAGGCATCATTAAACCTGGGAGCAGCCTTTCCACCGGGCTGCTCCATGCTGTAATTTTGCATATTTTCTGCAGCATCAGTCAGTGGAGGACTGCCCCTTTAAATAGGGCTCTTCCAGCTGACAGCCTGTGATGCGGGTGCACAGTCCGCCCGCTGCGCAGCTCTCCAGCGCGAAACCCAGAAGCCAAGGTAAGTGGCTTCGATTAAGCTGCGATCGGGTGCGGAGCACCCCAATTTCACTGGGCGTGTTACCCAATTCACCAATGTGACTGAGAAACCACAACAGTGGCAGAAAGGACATTAGACTATAGTTCAGAAGCAGGAAGGGATGAGGTTATCATGCAAGTTCATTGTTGTGACAGTGGCGTTATTTTTAGTATTGTGCTTGCATCATGTCTGAAATGTAAAAAGTTAGATCACTAGCTGGATGTAAAGGGGAGAGGAGTAAGATATGTGCATAACCTATACTGAGAGGAACAGAGCAGAGAAAAACGTGAGACTTCTGCAATAGTGCTGCACTGGTTCTATGAAGGACTTGGATTTAAATGTGACCTACTGTTCTACGCCTGTAGCGTGAAACAGGCTCATAACAAATCAGCAGCCTGTTTTACACTGAGTCCAATTTTCTTTCCCATTGACTTCAATGGAAAAGGTAAAGAAAATCAGGCATGATGTAAAACGGGCTGCTGATTCACTATGAGCTCGCTTCACGCTACAGGCGTAGACCAGTTTCAACCCCACTGTGTCCGTTTTGGTCTGGTTACAGTCTATGCTATACTGTAAAGTTTTACCATTTGTATCCATCACCAGTGAAAAAAGTAATACAGCCCTATTGAGGTGATGCATGTTGTTGATTAAACCTTTGCTCTCGCATGTCTATTTTCTCCAATAAGCAGACAAAAGGATAATAAAACATCAGGTCACAAGCTTTAAAACTGTCATCTGTGACAGATGGTACCAATAGTGACCTGCTTCCCTAACGTGCTTTTCCACATTTTTCAGGAGATTTGACTCTGATATCAACAGAGGCCATTTTTACCTTGTCAAAAATAACTTGAGCTGCACTACTCGATGGCTGGCAAGTTTTCAACAGCAATAGTTTACCTTTTGAACCAGGTTGGAGTTTCTTTAAAAAAAACTGGGCTGTACTTGTGAAGCAGAATGATTAATGAAATATGTTCATCTCATATTATTCATGACAGTCATGAGAAACATGCATGGCATTGTACTTCAGGATTTTTGTTTCAGTAAATTTAGAAGACAATCTATTTTTACAACGTACTCTAAAGGAAAAGCACATTTTGTCAATTTTTGAAGTTTGCTCTTATAATGATCAAAGTAAGGAAAATTTTAAAAAATATATATACCCCCATTCACCAAAAGACTAAATATTAACAAAACACTCAAGCATCATCCTGGTCACCAATGTCAACATCAACAAAGTATGGACGATCTGGACAACATAGGAAATCTGACACTTTGCAGGTGGCCAGTAGTGATTGAAAAGGTCATCGAGCTTCCTGGCTAAAAGTAGCTACCTGCCAGTCTACAGAGCAATGCAACTATAGCAACAATTAATTTCTGTGATCTTTGATCAAGTCTTTGTTAAAGTGATTTAATTAGATGTAAGCCAAGATCTTTACTCCACTATATTCTACTATCCTGGACATCATGAACAATCTAGATGTACATTTTGGCTTCCCCGTTTATCTTCACTTGACTGCTTCCTCTGGATAATTTGAGATTCATTTTAGACATGCTATATGCAGCATCTCAAATTCGGGAAATAATACGACAGAGAAGGGAAGAATACAATGGCCAGTAGCAAAGTAGATGAAATGTTCACATGACTGCATATCTGATTGTGTAAGTGCAGTATGCAGTAATAATTGAAATATCAACTGCATGACTGAAGGATTTTATTAATGCTAAGTCCAGATTGTGGGGAAGATATGCATCTGCAATTGGGAAATGGAAAAGACTGTAAAATTTTGCTTGGCAGGACATCATACATATTTACTGCATGTGGAGTGTCTTGTGGCACTTGAAGTTGTGGGCAGAAAATAAACTTGACAAACGGCAACAGTCAAAATAGAGGGGAAAAGTATATTTTTAAAAAGCAGTAATATGAAAACTTGGGAAGTAATTGGTCGTATGCAGTGAATTACAACATCAAATCAAACCAAAACAGATTTGTTTGGACACTTCAGGTTATTTTGGCAGAAAACTTGTTGTCCCAGATTCAAAGGAAATGATGGAAAAGTTAAGCAAAGTGACTTCTTTCTAAGTTGCACACCAACTCCTTGTGTGATCTCGAAACAGAGGTGTGCCTTTTTAAGCACACGTGACGAAGGACAGGAACAGACTAGCCAGTCCAACAGGCCTGTCCCATCCTGACATGGTGGACCCCACACACACCATTAAACCTATTCTATCCCACACCCCTCCCCCCACAGTCATGCAGGCCTCAAAATTCCACAGTGGTTCTCCCAATTTCTCACTATAACTTCAGGAAGACATCAATGGAACCTCAAGAAAAATGGTTTGAATCACCATTTTTAACTCTTTCTGCCCTTTCTGACAGGGTTTCCCACCAAAGTTATAGCATGAGATGGGGAGAACCCCCATTGAATCTCAGGACTGCAACTCCTGAGAGAGGCAAAAAGGAGAAAAAGAGGCAAAAAGGGAAAAAAAAACTCTGCTAAATGTCTCTCTGCACCCACAGGCAATGAAGCAAGCTCCAGGAGACCATGATGACTGGTACCACAATCCCCATTAATCTACTTACCTTCTATGGTTTATAACTGCCTTTCTTCCTCCCATCCTAATCTCAAGGAGACGATTTCTGCAGGGGTTCTTTCAATCTCCTGACGTAACTTTGGCGGAAGATGGCCGTTTACGCCATTTCACCAGGGTTCCCATCGAAGTTACGGCAGAAGATCAGGGAACCCCTGAGGAAATTCCACCCCAAAGTATTCTTTACTATCACTTTAATTTAATCTGGCAGCCATCAATAGATTTACTCCAATTTGATACCAAGCAAAATGCTAAGCAAAGGTGTGTTTGTCTGCATGCCATTACCACTCCATCTATGATATTTCTAATGTATAATTATTCCTGTTTAAAATCATTTATCTAAAATTAAGTTGCTAAAGAAAAGTTGCATATCAACACAAAATTAAAACCTGAGCAATAGTAAAGTTGACAGTGATGTGCTGTTGAAACAGCTTTATAGTTCACCCCACAAGACCTATAATTGAAGGTAATTCATCTGCTGCCAAATGACAACTTACTCCTGGTGCAAATGCCAACTAACTAATTGAGTTATCATTACAAGCTTAATAACCAAGTCTTTGCAAAATAGCAGGCATCATTATTTCTAACGAAAAACATGCTGTACATATTTTGTCATGACAACATCCACTCAAACACTATTATTTCAGGAAAAAAGATCTTATTAAAAGTGGTTCAAAGTCTCAGGAGGCCAAATTGGGCCTTGTTGCGTCCGTTTTGTAGGTGCTACGCGGACACCTAGGCCCTGAAAATAGCGTCCAAGATGCGCACGCACACTTCCAGTGTGACGTGTGCAGGACGCCATATTGGTAAAGGTGGTTGCCTAATGAAAGCCGGAAACATGTAAAGTAGGGAGATTATGACGTTAATCATTGTGCAACGCTGATTTGAAGCAGCCGGCGACATTTTCGAACTACCCGCTCCAGCCAAAGCACTGTCCTAACCTCACACAGCTGAACAGGAGTTAAAGGGCATGAAGGACCCCCCCCCACCACCACCCCGCCCCACCAGCACTAATTAAAAGGATCATGCAAGAGTTACAGGTTAGTTGCTGGATTAGATATTTTGGCTGCTGGTACAATTGTAAGTGTGGAAGTTGCCTATATTTGGAGAAAGTTGCAATATTATATAGAGAGTAGTCTGGATGGTCTTGCAGTACTGATAGCAGCAGTCTGAGCCTGTAACGCAGCAATCTGAGCTCCAAATGCAGCATACAGACCTTGGATGGCAGCTGTTTGTGCTGCAATGGAAGCTGTGACATCGGTCATCGGACGTTGTATCATGGTGGGTTCCACAGGTGTGCTGATGGAGGTGATCACCCATTTCACATGGGAAAGGATGGGCTCCAAGCTCTGTGCAAAGCCCGGTGCAAAGTTGGAGCTGGACTCCTCCATGCACCTTGACACTGTGCACAGGCTTTCTGGCAGGCTTTCCAGTGCACCAAGCATTTGTTGTGTACACCCATCAGCCTTCCTCTGATGCCTGGCCCATTGAAGTCATCATCTGACTCCTCTGCGGCAGAATTAGTGAGCGACTTCACCCTCCGGCAAGCTGGCACCTGTGATATCCGTTCCCCCCACCCCGGCTCCTGCGCACTTGTGCCTGGTGTCTCACCACGTGCAGATCCCTCCTCTATCACAGCCTCTACAGGACGTGTGGTGTCAGTCTCTGAACTGGTGGCTGCGAGTGTAAGATCGAGTGATGGTGTGTCTGCATCATCACCATCATCTTCCTCTGCCTCCTCTGACTGTGCCAGTTCCAGTTTGTGGGTATCTGAAATGACAAAGGGTCAGGGGTTGAGTTGTGGTGCAGGGAGAGGAGAAAGTCAGATATGCGTGCTTACACCATCTGCAGCACGTGAGTCAGAAAAGATTGTGGGATGAGGGAGAAGTGGGGAGTGAGGAGGGTTAGGTATGCAGAGACCCTCATCATCGATACCTCCAGCACAGCCAGCGGCCACAGCCGCAGTGTCGGCTCGTCCAATGATAGACAGCACTGTCTCCTCCATGGATGTGAGGACGTGTAGGCGTGCCTGTCCTCCCTCAGTTCTTTCCTGCTGCCTAGTGTTGTTCTTCTGCAAGAAAGAGGGAAGTGTGTCAGTGCGTGTGGCTGTTATGGCTGAATAGCTGCCAGTGCTCGTGACCCATCAGTTGTGGATGTGCAGCTTGCAAGAGTGGTACTGTGTGTGGGTGAGAGGAAGCATCTGATTGGAAGAAGTGTTTATTGATTGAAAGAGTTTGTTGGAAGCTGGGTGACGGGGGCTGTAGTGTAGTGCGGCTAGTGGTGCAGTTGGTAGGATATGCCACTTGACGGTTGAAGTCACCCACCTTGACCACTCATGTCAAATCATTGAATTTGATGCGATACTCCTGGCATTTACCTCGTGCATGACTTCCTCCCACTGCCTCTTCAACATATGTCTGGAGGGCCTCCTCTCCACACCACCACCCCCCCCACCACCCCACTGATAAAAGATGCCCCTCCGTGCTTCCACCTCTTCCACCAAGACCTCTAGTGCACCGTCCGAGAACCTTGCTGCACGCTCTCTTGCAGGCACAGCCATTCCTTACTATTCTGCACTACAGAGTTAGTTGCCAAACGATTTCCAGCTCTCCCCGCAGCCACAGGGCACTTCCCCTTTAAGAGGTGCAGGCCGCATTTAAATAGTGCTGGTCACTCCCGATATCGGGGCCCCCTGCTGGTGCGTGCAGCCATTCAACAGCGCAAGTAGCGCTGGCTGCACACAGCTTTCATTGAAATCATCAGGCAGCACAAATGTTACGTGCTGCCTGCATCACAACCTACAGGCACGTGTTAAGCGTGCACCGCGATCCCAGCACCCCTTTTAGAGTCTTAAAATTCAAATTATGCATTTCATTTTTGCATGTATTGATTTTCTGATCTCTGAGCCCATCTCGTATGTAAAATATATCCAGACAGATAGTGGTCTATCTTTTTTTAAACAGAAAATTACCGTTTTGTAGATTTGTATATTTATTTTTGGGTAATGCAGCTCAGCAGCTGATTATTAGACTGGATAAATGAATTACATTATAATAATGCATTTGACACAAAGTTAGACATTATCTGCCTTTTTAACTTTTCAGATTGTGATGAATGCAGTCTTTATTTTTGGTCTGTAGTTGTGAGAAAAATGAACTTGTCCCTATTATAATCGCAAACAAAAATAAGTTTGTTCCCCAACCTCAACTCAGACAAAATATGGGTTCAAGGATTTGGATAATGAATATGCCCATCATTACTTTCTTAATGACCTTTTTTACATACACAAGTCAAAACATGAAGGTGGAACAGAATGCCTTTTCTTCCACTTACATGTTCCATAATTTTATCAAAAAAGTGGCCTCCAGAATTAGCCAGCCATTGATTCCCGCAATTACGCTGGGATCTCACCCAGCAGGAACCTCCTCTGTTCCTGACCCCAGCAGACTTTCCAAGGTCAGGGGGAAGTTCCCTAATTTGGCTGCACCACAAGAAGTGCATTTAGGGCCTCTGCCCACTGATAAGGCAGGAAGTTTTGGCTGAAGACTGTCGGGCTGGAGGGTGACGGATTTCCCCCCCATCCCGCCCCTGGAAACAAGTAATAATTTGCCCCATTACCTACAGGAGGACTTGTGGAATAAAGCATGGGTTTTCCATTCACAAATTGGCTACAATCTGTCACTTTAACTTAAAAAAAATGAATTCATAGTCCCTCAGTAGTGTATTTACATCCAAAATAACAGCAAATTCAGAACAAATCATGTGTATGATGGTAGCATAGTCTTTATGTACCATAATACAGCATTATGTGGAGCAAAGACATTAACTGCAAGGAAAGGGATATCATCAAATAAAAAGTAGGAATACTGCTCATTGAATATGAATGGATGGTGATCAAGACCTATTATAGTTTTTCAGTTGCATTTGAAGCAGTATTATGTCCAGGGAGGCCTAGACCTGACATGTTTCCAGTATTTGTCATAATCCTTCATATGGTTCTATCTGAACTGCAGCGCTTCCAATGTAGCGCACAACTTATACTGCTCCAAACATCATAAGTTAAGACAAGTCTAGCCAGGGAGGCTCATTAATGTGTTCAAATAAAACACCTAATCTGAAGGAATATATGAAAAACCAGTCAAACCATTACAAAATGCTAAACATGCTGATAGGGGAAGAATTTGTTTTCCTTATATCTGCTTAAATAAACCTGGTTGACTTTATTTCCATATTCATAACATGTTAATTGATGACAGAATATCTTACATTCATTCTAAACCATAAATGGGACTCTATGCCCCTTATGCTACCTTAACTATATTAACATTGTCTGAAGAGTTGAAGCATAATGCCATTCTTATGCAAGTCTCCATGTCCCAATTTGAATCAAAACTTAAAAGTATTCATTTCAGAGGTTCAGTCTACTTGGTCAAGGAGCAGTAAATATATAGGCCAGTGTTTTCCACTTTTGCATTCACCAATTTTCCATCCGTTAACTTTAATGAACAGAAAATGATGAGCTAACAAGTGCAGAAACTGAAAATCCAGGCCATGTTTCCTTAATAGTGTCATTGCAGATTCAAATTAAAGTCAAATTCAAAGCTCCATGCTGAACTTGAGCATTTTCAGTTGTATGTCTTCTAAGAACTGTTATTCAATAAGACTTGCTGGAGACAATCTGCAAATATGCTCAGAATAGCTTTCAATTGTTCTATAAAACTTGCGTAAAAACTGTTTGAATTATTTATGGTTTTGTTTGTCATAAGAAGAACATTTTAGAACTTCAAAAATAAAATATCGATTTATATTTCCATAAAAATGTAATGGCTGAAATTTCTCATGGGTTCATGGCAGCCGACCTCGCACCCGTGATATGCCCCTCCTGCAAGATGTGGGAAGTCATGGATACTACCAGTGTCCCTGCCGACCATGTGTGCAGGAAGTGTGTCCACCTGCAGCTACTGACCGATCGTATCTCGGAGCTGGAGCTGCGGGTGGATTCACTGTGGAGCATCCGAGATGCAGAGAAACTCGTGGATAGCACGTTTAGTGAGTTGGTCACACCGCAGGTAAAGGGAGTACAGGCAGGAAGTGAATGGGTGACCACCAGGCAGAGTAAGAGGTGCAGGCAGGTAGTGCAGGGGTCCCCTGTGGCCATCCCCCTCTCAAACAGGTATACCGTTTTGGATGCTGTTGGGGGAGATGGCTCACCAGGGGAAGGTGACAACGGCCAGGTTCATGGCACCGTGGCTGGCTCTGCTGCACAGGAGGGCAGGAAAAAGAGTGGCAGAGCTATAGTGATAGGGGACTCGATTGTAAGGGGAATAGACAGGCGTTTCTGCGGACACAACCGAGACTCCAGGATGGTATGTTGCCTCCCTGGTGAAAGGGTCAAGGATGTCTCGGAGCGGCTGCAGGACATTCTGGAGGGGGAGGGTGAACAGCCAGTTGTCGTGGTGCATTTGGTACCAACGATATAGGTAAAAAACGAGATGAGGTCCTACAAGCTGAATTTAGGGAGTTAGGAGTTAAACTAAAAAGTAGGACCTCAAAGGTAGTAATCTCAGGATTGCTACCAGTGCCACGAGCGAGTCAGAGTAGGAATGACAGGATAGCTAGGATGAATACGTGGCTTGAGAGATGGTGCAAGAGGGAGGGATTCAAATTCCTGGGCCATTGGCACCGGTTCTGGGGGAGGTGGGACCAGTACAAATTGGACGGTCTGCATCTGGGCAGGACTGGAAGCAATGTCCTAGGGGGAGTGTTTGCTAGTGCTGTTGGGGAGGGTTTAAAGTAATGTGGCAGGGGGATGGGAACCGATGCAGGAAATCAGTGGGAAGTAAAGTGGTGACAGAAACAAAAGGCAGTAAGGGAGAGTGTACAAAACATGACCGGACAGATGGTCTGAGAAAGCAGGGCAAAGACCAAGGGAAGTCTAGATTAAACTGCATTTATTTCAATGCAAGAAGTCTGATGGGCAAGGCAGATGAACTCAGGGCATGGATGGGTACATGGGACTGGGATGTTATAGCTATTACTGAAACATGGCTAAGGGAGGGGCAGGACTGGCAGCTCAATGTTCCAGGGTACAGATGCTATAGGAAAGATAGAGCAGGAGGTAAGAGAGGAGGGGGAGTTGCGTTCTTGATTAGGGAGAACATCACGGCAGTAGTGAGAGGGGATATATCCGAGGGTTCGCCCACTGAGTCGATATGGGTAGAACTGAAAAATAAGAAGGGAGAGATCACTTTGATAGGATTGTACTACAGACCCCAAATAGTAAACGGGAAATTGAGGAGCAAATATGTAAGGAGATTACAGACAGCTGCAAGAAAAATAGGGTGGTAATAGTAGGGGACTTTAACTTTCCCAACATTGACTGGGACAGCTATAGCATTAGGGGCTTGGATGGAGAGAAATTTGTTGAGTGTATTCAGGAGGAATTTCTCATTCAGTATGTGGATGGCCCGACCAGAGAGGGGGCAAAACTTGACCTCCTCTTGGGAAATAAGGAAGGGCAGTTGACAGAAGTGTTAGTGAGGGATCACTTTAGGACCAGTGATCATAATTCCATTAGTTTTAAGATAGCTATGGAGAAGGATAGGTCTGGCCCAAAAGTTTAAATTCTAAATTGGGGAAAGGCCAATTTTGATGGTATTAGACAGGAACTTTCAGAAGTTGATTGGGAGAGTCTGTTGGCAGGCAAAGGGATGTCTGGTAAGTGGGAGGCTTTCAAAAGTGTGTTAAGCAGGGTTCAGGGTAAGCACATTCCTTATAAAGTGAAGGGCAAGGCTGGTAGAAGTAGGGAACATTGGATGACTCGGGAGATTGAGGCCCTAGTCAAAAAGAAGGAGGAGGCATATGACATGCATAGGCAGCTGGGATCAAGTGGATCCCTTGAAGAGTATAGAGATTGCCGGAGTAGAGTTAAGAGAGAAATCAGGAGGGCAAAAAGGGGACATGAGATTGCTTTGGCAGATAAGGCAAAGGAGAATCCAAAGAGCTTCTACAAATACATAAAGGGCAAAAGAGTAACTAGGGAGAGAGTAGGGCCTCTTAAGGATCAACAAGGTCATCTATATGCGGAAGCACAAGAGATGGGTGAGATCCTGAATGAATATTTCACATCGGTATTTACGGTTGAGAAAGGCATGGATGTTAGGGAACTTGGGGAAATAAATCGTGATGTCTTGAGGAGTGTACATATTACAGAGAGGGAGGTGCTGGAAGTCTTAACGCGCATCAAGGTAGATAAATCTCCGGGACCTGATGAAATGTATCCCAGGACGTTATGGGAGGTTAGGGAGGAAATTGCGGGTCCCCTAGCAGAGATATTTGAATCATCGACAGCTACAGGTGAGGTGCCTGAAAATTGGAGGGTAGCAAATGTTGTGCCCTTGTTTAAGAAGGGCAGCAGGGAAAAGCCTGGGAACTACAGACCGGTGAGCCTGACATCTGTAGTGGGTAAGTTGTTAGAGGGTATTCTGAGAGACAGGATCTACAGGCATTTGGAGAGGCAGGGACTGATTAGGAACAGTCGGCATGGTTTTGTGAGAGGAAAATCATGTCTCACGAACTTGATTGAGTTTTTTGAAGGGGTAACCAAGAAGATAGATGAGGGCTGTGCAGTAGACGTGGTCTACATGGACTTTAGCAAAGCCTTTGACAAGGTACCGCATGGTAGGTTGTTACATAAGGTTAAATCTCACGGGATCCAAGGTGAGGTAGCCAATTGGATACAAAATTGGATTGACGACAGAAGACAGAGGGTGGTTGTAGAGGGTTGTTTTTCAAACTGGAGGCCTGTGACCAGCGGTGTGCCTCAGGGATCGGTGCTGGGTCCGCTGTTATTTGTTATTTATATTAATGATTTGGATGAGAATTTAGGAGGCATGGTTAGTAAGTTTGCAGATGACACCAAGATTGATGATATTGTGGACAGTGAAGAAGGTTATCTAGGATTGCAAAGGGATCTTGATAAATTGGGCCAGTGGGCCGATGAATGGCAGATGGAGTTTAATTTAGATAAATGTGAGGTGATGCATTTTGGTAGATCGAATCGGGCCAGGACCTACTCCGTTAATGGTAGGGCGTTGGGGAGAGTTATAGAACAAAGAGATCTAGGAGTACATGTTCATAGCTCCTTGAAAGTGGAGTCACAGGTGGATAGGGTGGTGAAGAAGGCATTCAGCATGCTTGGTTTCATTGGTCAGAACATTGAATACAGGAGTTGGGATGTCTTGTTGAAGTTGTACAAGACATTAGTAAGGCCACACTTGGAATACTGTGTACAGTTCTGGTCACCCTATTATAGAAAGGATATTATTAAACTAGAAAGAGTGCAGAAAAGATTTACTAGGATGCTACTGGGATTTGATGGTTTGACTTATAGGGAGAGGTTAGATAGACTGGGACTTTTTTCCCTGGAGAGTAGGAGGTTTAGGGGTGATCTTATAGAAGTCTATAAAATAATGAGGGGCATAGGTAAGGTAGATAGTCAAAATCTTTTCCCAAAGGTAGGGGAGTCTATAACGAGGGGACATAGAGTTATGGTGATAGGGGAGAGATATAAAAAGGGTCCAGAGGGGCAATTTTTTCACTCAAAGGGTGGTGAGTGTCTGGAACGAGCTGCCAGAGGCAGTAGTAGAGGCGGGTACAATTTTGTCTTTTAAAAAGCATTTGGACAGTTACATGGGTAAGATGGGTATAGAGGGATATGGGCCAAGTGCAGGCAATTGGGACTAGCTTAGTGATATAAACTGGGCGACATGGACATGTTGGGCCGAAGGGCCTGTTTCCATGTTGTAAACTTCTATGATTCTATTCGATGATTCTGCTGATCTTTCACCTTCCCTGGGACTTTACGATTTGTCTTGTGAGATATGGAATCTCTGCATGGCCCATGCAAGACAAATAACATTATGGGTTATGGGGGATGTGGCCAGGAATGGGGCGGGGGGGCAACTCTCCCCCATCAAAGTCAGATCTCAGCTCTACAATCTGTTGTGTAGCATGAGGCAAAGGGATGAGCAAGGAAGAAATGCATCAATATAATATGTGTAGCTAATGACAACGACCCATGATAGAAGTTTATACTTGCCGTAGTAATCATCTATTCCAATTACATCACAGCTTTCATAGGCAGTTCTTTAATAAAATTGAAGCCGCAGATGCCAGATCCACAGAACACCATGTCTCAAGATGGTTTTGCTCCCTACCTCTGGAGGCAACGCTTTTTTTTTATTCATTCATGGGATGTGGGCGTCGCTGGCAAGACCAGCATTTATTGCCCATCCCTAATTGCCCTTGAGAAGGTGGTGGTGAGTCGCCTTCTTGAACCGTTGCAATCTGTGTGGTGAAGGTTCTCCCACAGTTCTGTTAGGTAGGGAGTTCCAGGATTTTGACCCAGCGACGATGAAGGAACGGCGATATATTTCCAAGTTGGGATGGTGTGTGACATGGAGGGGAACGTGCAGGTGGTGTTGTTCCCATGTGCCTGCTGCCCTTGTTCTTCTAGGTGGTAGAGGTCGTGGGTTTGGGAGGTGCTGTCGAAGAAGCCTTGGCGAGTTGCTGCAGTGCATCCTGTGGATGGTACACACGACAGCCACTGTGCGCCGGTGGTGAAGGGAGTGAATGTTTAGGGTGGTGGATGGGGTGCTAATCAAGCGAGCTGCTTTGTCCTGGATGGTGTTGAGCTTCTTGAATGATGTTGGAGCTGCACTCATCCAGGCAAGTGGAGAGTATTCCATCACACTCCTGACCTGTGCCTTGTAGATGGTGGAAAGGCTTTGGGGAGTCAGAAGGTGAGTCACTCGTCGCAGAATACCCAGCCTCTGACCTGCTCTTGTAGCCACAGTATTTATGTGGCTGGTCCAGTTAAGTTTCTGGTCAATGGTGACCCCCAGGATGTTGATGCTGGGGGATTTGGCGATGGTAATGCCGTTGAATGTCAACGGAAGGTGGTTAGACTCACTCTTTTTGGAGATGTTCATTGCCTGGCACTTGTCTGGTGCGAATGTTACTTGCCACTTATCAGCCCAAGCCTGGATATTGTCCAGGTCTTGCTGCATGTGGGCACGGAAATCTTCATTATCTGAAGGGTTGCAAATGGAACTGAACACTGTGCAATCATCAGTGAACATCCCCATTTCTGACCTTATGATGGAGGGAAGGTCATTGATGAAGCAGCTGAAGATGGTTGGCCCTAGGACATTGCCCTGAGGAACTCCTGCAGCAATGCCCTGGGGCTGAGATGATTGGCCTCTAACAACCACTACCATCATCCTTTGTGCTAGGTATGACTCCAGCCACTGGAGAGTTTTCCCCCTGATTCCCATTGACTTCAATTTTACTAGGGCTCCATGGTGCCACATTTGGTCAAAAGCTGCCTTGATGTCAAAGGCAGTCACTCTCACCTCACCTCTGGAATTCAGATCTTTTGTCCATGTTTGGACCAAGGCTGAATTGAGGTCTGGAGCTGAATTGTCCTGGCGGAACCAAAACTGAGTATCAGTGAGCAGGTAATTGGTGAGTAAGTGCCGCTTGATAGCACTGTCGACGACACCTTCCATCACTTTGCTGATGATTGAGAGTAGACTGATGCGGCAGTAATTGGCCAGATTGGATTTGTCCTGCTTATTGTGGACAGGACATATCTTGGCAATTTTCCACAATGTCGGGTAGATGCCAGTGTTGTAGCTGTACTGGAACAGTTTGGCTGGAGGCGTAGCTAGTTCTGGAGCACAAGTCTTCAGCACTACAGCCGGGATGTTGTCAGGGCCCATAGCCTTTGCTGTATCCAGTGCACTCGGACGTTTTTTGATATCACGTTCAGTGAATCGAATTGACTGAAGACTGGCTTCTGTGATGGTGGGGATATTGGGAGGAGGCCGAGATGGATCATCCACTCAGCACTTCTGGCTGAAGATCTTTGAAAACGCTTCAGCATGCTGGACTCCGCTATCATTGAGGATGGGGATGTTTCCAGAGCCTCCTCCTCCCGTTAGTTGTTTAATTGTCCACCACCATTCACGACTGGATGTGGCAGGACTGCAGAGCTTTGATCTGAACCGTTGTTTGTGGAATCGCTTAGCTCTGTCTATAGCATGTTGCTTCCGCTGTTTAGCATGCATGTAGTCCTGTGTTGTAGCTTCACCATGTTGGCACCTCATTTTTAGGTACGCCTGGTGTTACTCCTGGCATGCTCTTCTACACTCCTCTTTGAACCAGGGTTGATCCCCTGGCTTGTTGGTCATGGTAGAATGAGGAATATGCCGGGCCATGAGGTCACAGATTGTGGTGGAATACAATTCTGCTGCTGCTGATGGCCCACAGCACCTCATGGATGCCCAGTTTTGAGCTGCTAGATCTGTTCTGAATCTATCCCATTTAGCACGGCGATAGTGCCACACAACACGTTGGATGGTGTCCTCAGTGCGAAGACGGGACTTTGTCTCCACGAGGACTGTGCGGTGGTCACCATGGTCAATACTGTCGTGGACAGATGCATCTGTGACAGGTAGGTTGGTGAGGACGAGGTCAAGTAGGTTTTTCCCTCGTGTTGTTTCGCTCACCACCTGAGGACCCGGCCAGCTCGGTCAATAGTGGTGCTACCGAGCCACTCTTGGTGATGAACATTGAAGTCCCCCACCCAGAGTATATTCTGTGTCCTTGCTATCGTCAGTGCTTCCTCCAAGTGGTGCTCAACATTAAGGAGGACTGATTCATCAGCTGAGGGAGGGCAGTCGGTGGTAATCAGCAGGTTTCCTTGCCCATGTTTGACCTGATGCCATGAGATTTCATAGGGTCCGGAGTCAATGTTGAGGACACCCAGGGCCATTCCCTCCTGTCTTCACCAGCAGCAGAAGCTAATGGCCGCCATCAGCATTACCGGATGCCCCTGGCTATTTTGATTTGGCTCAACCTGTCCATACAGTCTAGCAATGTGGGTTTCACATTGCTGCCTTCATGGATCTTCCTGACCAAGGCCAGAAATGTAAAGTCACAATCACAGCTTTTGAATCACTGTTCTTGTGTGACGTCCCTTTAAAGTTGCTCTAAATCTGAAATAAAAACAGAAAATGCTGGAATAACCCAGCAGGTCAGTCAGCATCTGTGGACAGAGAAACAAGAGTTAACATTTCAGGTTGATAACCTTTCGTCAGATTTCCAGCATCCACAGTATTTTGCTTTTGTGTTGCTCTAAATCTGCCTGGCAACGAAAGTAGCTTGAATTCAGAACATGAGCAACCTTTGAAATTAGAACATTCTATTGGATTGTATTATCTCAGGAGACGTACATTCCAGAAAGCTACTTTGGGAAATTCACCAATTTTAATGGTCTGCTGTAATTTACATAATAATAGTGTGCCTGACAATTGGAAAAATACCCTTTGCCGGCTGAACACTTCTGAATTCCGTCTAGTTTTCCGTCTCAGAGACACTTACACAAGATGACATTATTTCTTCATGTTAGAACAAGTGACAATTTACAGCTGTAGTGTAAGTGGTACTTTACACAGCAAATATTATTCTCAATTTTGTACACAATTTTTCAATTGTTAGGAAGACTTTTAAAGAGTAATTTTCTGACTTTTCGTTCCGGTGGGAAGCCACGTCCACTGGCAATGCATTTTGGGAATTCAGATGCTGGCGACAAATATCTGCTATAACATGGTCAGAAAATCATGCATGGCACACACCCAAATTTCTAATGCGCACTGCTGGTGGGTGAAGCAGGAAGAAAAGCATGAAAAGTTAGACTAAAAATGTCAGGCTTGAATCTATAAATACTGTTCTGAAACACCAGCTAAACAACTGAAGGAAATATTTAAAATACAGTGGATTATAATCAATGAAATGCATACCTTTATCACCTCATGGTGTGTGCTTTCAAAGTCAGTCTGAAGTGTGCTGAACTGAACTGGGATTCCTTTGTATAAAAGGTAGGTACGGCATAGAATTATCGGGGCCAGTCTCATCTCCTAACTAGTTTTGATTGCCTCGGGGGATGGGAAGGGAATAGCCCAGATTTTTCGTCCCAAATTGGTCTGGGTTGGTTTTTCGCCTCTTCCAGGAGATCACATGGTTTTGGGTAGGGTGGGGAGTGTATATATTGTGATGCACAAGATATCACAATTGTGTGGGACAGGCTGGATGGACCAGAGGGTCCTTTCCTGTCCATCATTATTTGTTTAAGCGCTTCGGAACGTTTTACTACATTAAAGGCATGACATAAATGCAAGTTGTTGTTGTATGTACGGTATAATGTCCAAGGCAACTGGTTGCTTGTTGCACTTTAGTGAACTTCAGAATGCAACTGACCAATCAACAATTTGAAATAAGAACATTTATCATGAGTTTCTCTTGGATAAGATTTTGTCGCCCTGTAGCAGTGATAGGTGCGGAGGAAAGACTGCGGTATCGTATATGGCAACCTTCTACGTTCCACACGGACACTCAATGTTTTGAGTTTAATGTCCTTTTGTCCATGTTTGAAGATAAAAATTAGCATTGTTCCCTGCTCTACCCATCAGCGCTGCTCCTGGCCCCTACCTAATACTGCTGCTTATCCGGGAGGTGGAACAAACAATGTACAGAAATTCTCAGAATAGTTTTACAAGGTCAAGAATTCCTGCCCACTGCAGAGTTACATCCCATGGAGCAACAGCAGCATCAGGCAGGAGGCAGGAGTGGCAGTGATTCTACAGACAATGATGTCCTCGTCACTGCCAGCAGGAATTGCTAAACAGGTGGCTGTCTTTGGGAAAAGATTGGTATGTGCATCAGGTAAATATTACAGGGAAAAAACAGTACAAATATCATAAATTATTTGTGCATACACACACCACATACACAAACATCACATGCACACACACCACGTACACATATACTTACACACATTATATACATACACACACATACCACATACATGGACACACACAATGTTTAATGTATTCCTGGAGATTTTGATATTTGATCATGTGATATTTGCTTATTGCAAATGTTATTCCATTTACCTTTGTTGAGTAAACCCCGAATAAAACGTTTGACTTTTTGTTTTATAGTGAGATGAATAACATAATTTATAAATCAAAGAACTCAAGAGAATAGAAAGATTTGAGGATAAGTAATGTTTAAATAAAAACTACTTCTGTGATGTTTCTACAGTATCGACCGCACTGAGAAACACCAAGTAAATTCCACTAATTCAACAAAAGCATCATCGATATAATTAACTTCAAACTAAAGTTTTTGTACCATTTTATGACTTTTTACAATAAACAGCAAGTTATAAAAATAATAAATAAAACCAATACCGAACCTAATTATATTCACTAACTCGCATACCCCACCGCTGAAGCTGAGCTTCAGGGAGGTGATGTTCAGTCCTCAGGGAACAGCACCAAAGCTGCCTGACTCCTGTAATAAAATGATGTGGAGATGCCGGTGATGGACTGGGGTTGACAATTGTAAACAATTTTACAACACCAAGTTATAGTCCAGCAATTTTATTTTAAATTCACAAGCTTTCGGAGGCTTCCCCCTTCGTCAGGTGAACGATGTGAAATTTCGTCAGGTGAACGATTTCACATCGTTCACCTGACGAAGGGGGAAGCCTCCGAAAGCTTGTGAATTTAAAATAAAATTGCTGGACTATAACTTGGTGTTGTAAAATTGTTTACACCTGTAATAAAACACATTGTACAACAGCGCACAGCATAGGCCAACATGAACTCTTCCTCTCCCAGTTTGTGTTGCTCTCTCATTCCTTCCCCCAGTTTGTGTTGTTCTCCTCCTCCCTCCTCCAGTCTGTGTTGCTTTCTCTACCTCTCCCAGTTTGCACTGCTCTCTCCCTTCTCCCGTTTTTTTTTATTCATTGATGGGATGTGGGCGTCGATGGCAAGGCCAGCATTTATTGCCCAGTTTGTGTTGCTCTCTCCCTCCCTCCCCAGTTTGTGTTGCTCTCTCCCTCCCTCCCCAGTTTATGTTGCTCTCTCTCTCTCTCCCTCCCTTCCCCAGTTTGTGTTGCTCTCGCTCTCTCTCCCTCCCTCCCCAGTTTGTGTTGCTCTCTCTCTCCCCAGTTTGTGTTGCTCTCTCTCTCTCCCTCCCTAATTTGTGTTGCTCTCTCTCCCTCCCTCCCCCAGTTTGTGTTGCTCTCTCTCTCTCCCTTCCCAGTTTGTGTTGCTCTCTCTCTCTCTCTCTCCCTCCCCAGTTTGTGTTGCTCTCTCTCTCCCCCAGTTTGTGTTGCTCTCTCTCTCCCTCAGTTTGTGTTGCTCTCTCTCTCCCCCAGTTTGTGTTGCTCTCTCTCTCCCCCAGTTTGTGTTGCTCTCTCTCTCCCTCCCCAATTTGTGTTGCTCTCTCTCCCTCCCTCCCCCAGTTTGTGTTGTTCTCTCTCTCCCCCAGTTTGTGTTGCTCTCTCTCTCTCCCTCTTCAGTTCGTGTTGCTCTCTCTCTATCTCCCTCCCCCAGTTCGTGTTGCTCTCTCCCTGCCCAGTTCCTGTTGCTCTCTCTCTCCCTCCCCAGTGTATTGTTCTCTCTCTCTCTCTCCCCCCAGTTCATGTTGCTCTCTCTCTCTCCATCCCGTGTGTTGTTCTCTCTCTCCCTCCCCAGTGTGTTGTTCTCTCTCTCTCCCTCCCCAGTGTGTTGTTCTCTTTCTCTCCCTCTCCAGTGTGTTGTTCTCTCTCTCTCTCTCTCTCCCCAGTTCCTGTTGCTCTCTCTCTCTCCTTCCCCAGTTTGTGTTGCTCTCTCTCTCTCCCTCCCCAGTTTGTGTTGTTCTCTCTCTCTCCCTCCCCAGTGTGTTGTTCTCTCTCTCTCTCTTTCTCTCTCCCCAGTTTATGTTGTTCTCTCTCTCCCTCCCCAGTGTGTTGTTCTCTCTCTCTGTCTCTCTCTCCCCAGTTCGTGTTGTTCTCTCCCTCCCTCCCCAGCTTGTGTTGTTCTCTCACTCCCTCCCCAGTTTGTGTTGTCCTCTCTCTCCCTCCCCAGTTCCTGTTGCTCTCTCTCTCCCTCCCCAGTTCCTGTTGCTCTCTCTCTCTCCCTCCCCAGTTTGTGTTGTTCTCTCTCTCTCCCTCCTCAGTTTGTGTTACTCTCTCCCGCCCCAGTTTGTGTTGTTCTCTCTCTCTCCCTCCTCAGTTTGTGTTACTCTCTCCCTCCCCAGTTTGTGTTGTTCTCTCTCTCTCCCTCCTCAGTTTGTGTTACTCTCTCCCTCCCCAGTTTGTGTTGTTCTCTCTCTCCCTCCTCAGTTTGTGTTACTCTCTCCCTCCCCAGTTCACGTTGCTCTCTCTCCCTCCCTCCCCAGTTTATGTTGTTCTCTCAGGATCAGAGAGTTTCCTAGCGATTTTTGTTGGCCGGGATGCCGTCATCCTCACAGTCGACAACGAAGTGGTGTGTTCCAATAATGGGGACAACGCAGTTTGGCTGCAAGCCACGACAGTCAGGCTACTGTGCATGCACAAATCGTGCACACAAGGACCGTTTCTCCCGGTCACCAGCAGCAATGTCCAAGAGACCAATCGTCCATTCCTGTAGACTCCCGCTTAAAGCGGGAGGGTTGGGAATTGTATCACACCAACACCACATACACAAATCACATGCACACACATATACAGACACACACCACATCAACCACATATACACTTTTCACACACACACCACAACAGAGCACTGAAACATACACAAGATAAAGTGTCAAAGAGCAACATTTTTAGGAATGGGATGTATGCCCTCAGAATCCTTAGAAAATAAATTAAACCTGGCTGACATGCCTCCCTTTTTAAAAACCTTGATACCTAGGAGTGATCACACTGTAGTAATCTCAACTCTGAGCTCAGATGACATCAACCACATCAGTGAAGTGGTTCATTTGAATTCTATGTGGCAAAGTTCACAGAGGCGATAGGATTCAGTTTTGATGTTCGAAGGATGACAGTGCCCATACTGAAGGAGTAATAATAATGTATCACTCATAATCAAGTGAAAATAAACCAATTACTGATAAATAATAATATTACCAATGCTGTGTTCTATTTGAGGAGATTGACAAAGCCTGATGAAGGAATGAGGGGAAAATGAGCAATTATATTTTTCATACATAAAAGCAAAACAATGATGGCTTTGCTGCTTTGATTCGTTTTTCTTTTCAGTAGGAACTTATTTGTTACCATTAGCTTGACTAGATATTCAAGAGTTATCAAAGGGTGAGCAAGCATTTCAGTTAACAATCGTCGGCAAATATCTGACAACTCAGTCAAAACAGGGAAGGGTAGAAGTTATATTTAAGTACATTCCAACATACACTAGATTTTGCACCTCCAAAATGTGTCTGTGGCATAAATTGTAACAAAGGGAACACTGTCCCTTTAAAATGTGTGGCAGCAATTCCTGCCAACGTTTTAGCATTCATGGCTGAGCTTCCGTGAAGCTATAAGAGGCAAACATTTGTTCATGCTCACTGAGGCAAATCCACATTCTGAGTAAATCTTGAGCTCTCTGCCTTGGTATTCGGAAAGTAAATAATAAATATGCATGTTGGCAACTTGATCATCTAAAACCCTACAAGCAAATCACAACATTTCTGGGCAATACACAAATAAATATATATATATATATCTTTTACTTTGAAGTGCTTATGGTTAGTATGTATACAGCACTTGTACCATAGAATTGTGTGCCATTGATTCAATATATGCTATGCGTAACTTTTAAGCTACTACTTTGCTTTCCCAATGGTCATTCTGTCAATTTTAGGTCAACTTCATGAATGCAAAATAAACCAACCCATGGCCACCATAGATGCAGACTTGGAAGAGGGAACCATTTTTGAATAGATGATCACAACAAAATTCAACCCTTTAAGCATTTAATCTCAATTTAAAACAAAATCCAATGTAAATTCAAATTACACTTGGATTGCAATTATTTACAAATGTCCACAGTGGTTGATGTTTGAACCCACTTATACTATGTATGTTAATGGTCCATCCTGTTCCACAAATCTATTACTCATTGTGTAAAAAAAATCTGGTTGACTTCCCTTTTTATTCCTAATTTTTAACTTGTGCCCATTCAACATAGTAGATATTTTACCTGGATTAACTTTGCCAATTTCTTCTATAATCCAAAAACTTAATTTCAAAGTTTCCTCTTTTCCAAAGAGAAGAAACTCATTTTTTTTTTAAACTTCTCATGATCTAGATTTCTTTAAGTATCATGGTTCAGAAGTGAAGAAATTCTCTCAGCATAACCCTCAACATTTTCAGAGTTTTCAAGAAGCATGTCAGCATAGAATTCACTCATGCTTGCTAAACCAGAGTTGTTTGACTATCCATTAAACTATGGGAAAGCTTCAGTTCGACCTTACCCAAGAGACTAGGACAATAATTATAGGTCAGGAATCCACAACCTATCCAGATATTGAGAAAACTTGTGTTATTGTTTGAAAAGCTGTTATAATTCTGGCACTATAAAGTCAATGGGGGAAATTTTAACCTAACCAGCCCATTGGGAAACTGACGAGATCTAGTTTTACAACCCACTCGATTTTATTCTCCACTGAAGTCAACGGAGTGTAATATTGGGCGGGGTCCAAACCCCCCCTCCACCATCCTCCCCGATCCCGTGGGTTTCCCGATGAGCGGGTTAGATTAAAATGACCCTCAATGGGTCCAATATTCTGTCGGGGAAGGATCTCCGCTGATCATGATATTATGCTCAGTCAAAGCCTCTAAACTCAACCATTTCCTGGTTTGACAAGTCATGCAAGTAACTTACCCCACTTTTCGACAGGCTTTAGTTATATATTAGTTGCAATTCTGGTTTAACTTATGAAATTTTGGGTACGTTACGTTTTGCCCTCGTTATCATGTCATTTTCATACATCCACCACATTGGGGGCAGTTGCATCTTCAGTCAACCTCTATTTGCAGCAGAATTTAGCCCATGTTTTAGAGGGGGCGGAACTCTGGCATATCTGACTTATGCTCTAAATTCCAACTCCTAGTCTGGAAATACACAACTTTTCCTCCCCAAAAGGATTGTGGAATTTCCAGTCCAATATCTTTCTGCAAAGTTCAGAGATGATAAAACTGTTGACAGGATAAATTGACTGCCTTGGCCTGAAACTAATAAGGAAGAGGTTCATTCAGATAAAGAACATTTCTTGTAAGCTTGTTGGTCATTAACTGGAAGGGATGATGGTCAAGAAATTCAATTGCTCCCGATAAAAGGTCGCAGGTACCATGTAAAATTGCCAGCTTATTATAATGAGTCAGGCGTGCAGCTGTGGCTACTCGTGCTATTCATGGGCACAACCTGTGCTGGCTATTGTGGGCAGAAGGAGAATCATGGCTGTTGTGAGCAGCAATGTTGAAGAAGACATGCAAAGAGTTTCATCACACCTTATCCTCTTTTTCCCTTATTACTTCTATCTCAGCCTACACGTTCTGCATGACAAACTGCAGCTGTTTTCACCAGCCATTTCTCTCTCTGCTCTCCCTTCACACTTGAAGCTAACCCTTGTCCCTTTCTTTCGTTTCAGGTACTACAAATGTGGCGATGCCTCTGCCACCTCAGGAAAAGGAGGTCAGCCTTCCAGAAGATGCACCGTAACCGGATCTGAACCTAGCAAGCACCCGCTCATAGATTTTTTTAGAGGGAAAGCTAGAGGAGGAGTCTTCACATTGTGAATCACCGGCCACAAGTTTGCAAGAGCTAGGACAGCAAGGTAGTATGACACAGGTACCAGCTCGTCGGAGGGCAAGATCACATACTAGCTCTGTAGCAGAGGACTCAGATGATGACTTTGAGGGCCTAGAGTACTGAAGAAAGCTAATGGGCATATTGCGGGAATACTAGGTGCCCTGGGCAACCTGCCAGCGAGCTTACACACAATGTCCTAGAGCATGGAGGACTACAGCTCCAACTTGTGTCAAGGCTTCAGGCAGAGCATGGAGACCACTCTGTCCATCGTGCACCGAGCAGTCAGCTCCATGAACACGACAGTCGTGCCCATTATGATACAGCCTCTGCTAATAGCTCTAACAGTTTGCGTGGCAGATAACTCTGCTTTTTTCGGGGCCAGTGTTGACAGAGGCTTCCAGAGTGCCACAACTACATGCAGTTCCAGTCTCTGAGCTGCTGTCTGCAAGTGTAAGGTCGAGTGTCACATCCTGTTCAGCAATGCTGCCCTCTTCTTCTCCCTCTTCTTCCTGAGGGCTGTGTGCATCTTCTGGACCTGAAATATAAGAAAGGGAAAAGAGTTAGCATTTAGTGGTATGGGTAAGCAGTGACAGATGAGTGGCTTCTGAAATCTATCATGTACTATGTGTAACGGTGAGATTTAAGTGAGAAGAGAAGGCGGGGAAGGTGGATCAAAACCCTGCAGGACTTGTCTTCCAACCTCGCCAGATGCTACACTCCTGACACGTCTCCTGCCCACAATGTTGATGTCCTGCTACTTAATTAGGGACAGCACATGGATGAAGCATGGCCCTCGCTGCTATTGTGTGCAACCTTGCCCTGCAAGAAAAAAGGAAGTGTGTAAGTGTTAGTGTAGTGAGATGTTTTGAAGACGTGCAAGTGAGGGTGGAATAGTGTTACTGGCATGTGAAAGAAGGCAGAGGTGCGAGAAGGTAAAGGGAGCAATAGTGAGGACAGCAGCAGGTGCAGAGTGCTGCAGTAGGTGAAGAGGTGGAGTGAAGTGCGAGGCAGTGATTGTAGGAGAGTGCTGGTAATCGAAGGAGGGAAAGGTAATGAGTGTTGGTGCAAGAGGTAGTGCAAGGCTAATCAGAGTAATGACAGATATAAGTTAGGTGGCTGTCTCAGCTGTCCTCGTGATTATTCATTCGGGCTGATCAGAAAGATCCTGAGAGTTCTGCCTGAAGTCGTCGAGTGTTGCATTCTCCATTCTCTGGTAGTGCTGCATTAGCGATGAGACTGAAAATATACCACATTGTGTCCTGTTCAGTCCTTGAAATCTTTGGCGGAGCCAGGAATTGAATGAGTTTAACTGGTGCTGTGCTTAGTTGTTCTTACTGCTGGCCAAGCTTTGGCAAGATTTTTTAATTGAGTCAGGTTATGTAGGATGACTGAAAAGCTAAATTGGACATCATGACAACAGCAACTTGCATTTACATAGCACCTTTAACATAGTAAAATGTCCCAAGGTGCTTAATAAAACATACAGAAACCATAGCATCACACTTAACTCCCAATCCATTATTCCTACATTACGAAGAAACATCTAGCTTGGTCAATGGCATACATCGGTACAAATTCTATTCAAGGCCTTATACATTGAGCTGGTACCATGGATGGCACATGGGTGGTGCTACCATTGTCAACAGAACTCATTAATATAAAGGATTCAAACTCCCAATGGCAAGACAGACCTACATTGCTGTGTGTCCTGTAAACTACCATAAAATTCTTCACCACCGATAGCTACCTGCTAAAATCTAGCAGTGTGCATCTTTGAGGGTGCATCATGACATGCAAATGTGTCATCAATCCTTAATTCCAAGCCCAGCCTGAGCATACATCATGTATCAGCTTGAGTCACGATGATTCTCAACGCAGACATTTGCAAACATAAAAATGATGGATATGCACAATGCTTGGAAAATAGATTTATAAATGAGAGTGATGACAGATCTCAAGGTAAACTGAGGAGAGCTGCACACAAAGGTGATGGGTCTTCACTTGAGTGCTACTCTCCTGAGATCTGAGTAGTAACATAAATGTTTTTTCTGTACTTTGAACATCCACCAGGATCAATGATATATTTGCCTAGGCTATAGTACACTGCAGCTGCATCCTATTGTTAAGCCACATTATATACAAAAAAAAGTTAACGTTTTCGTCACCGTTGCCCACTTAATGTGTATGATTTGCTCAGCCCCAGAATACAGGAATTTCAGAGCTCCTGTGTGGAAGCCAAATGTCCAGTTTCACAGTGGGAAGTGAAAGTACCTCTACCCCCTGCAACTCAGGCCGCAGGGAGAGGCCATTTAAGTTAAGGTTTCATTACACAACCCAGTCCCACTGAGCTCTGCAATTGGCCATTATTCCTTCCTACTGGATATACTTTTATTGATGGAACTGCTTGCTGCGATTCTTGTTTTGCTTTTGCTAGGAATTGAATATGCTCAGCTTGCTTTAATTTTGGACAACAGTCATTTTCATAAGAACATAAGAAATAGAAGCAGGAGTAGGCCATCCGGTCCCTCGAGCCTGCTCCTAAGATCCCAAGCTAACACTCCAGATCACGGCTGATCTTCTACCTAAACGCCATTTTCCTGCACCATCCCCATATCCCTTGATGCCTTTAATATCGAGAAATCTATCGATCTCTGTTTGAATGTACTCAATGACTGAGCCTCCAAAGCCTTCTGGGGTAGAGAATGTCAAAGATTCACCACCCTCTGAGTAAGGACATTTCTCCTCATCTCAGTCCTAAATGGCCTACCCTTTATTCTGAGACTGCGACCCCTGGTTCTGCACTCCCCAGCCAGGGGAAGCATCCTCCCTGCTTCTACCCTGTCGAGCCCTGTAATAATTTTGTATGTTTCAATGAGCTCACCTCTCATTCTTCTAAACTCTAGAGAATACAGGCCTAGTCTACTCAATCTCTCCTCATACGACAATCCCGCCATCCCAGGAATCAGTCTGGTGAACCATCATTGCATTCCCTCTATGGCAAGTATATCCTTTCTTAGGTAAGGAAACCAAAATTGTAACAAGACTCCAGGTGAGGTCTCACCAAGGCCCTATATAATTGCAGTAAGACATCCTTGCTCCTGTACTCAATTCCTCTTGTAATAAAGGCCAACATACCATTTGCCTTCCTAATTGCTTGCTGCACCTGCATGTTAGCTTTCAGTGACTCATGTACAAGGACACAAATAGGAGTGACAGACAGCAAGATAGCTTCAAAGTAACATTATTTTATTTTCTGTCAGTGCATGTGGTGTTTCTTTGCACATGCACCTTGTGCTTAATAGATTTTGTTGGCAAGCTTTTGACTTGTGATTTCCTCAGTGCTCCTCGAGTGGTGATTGACTGCTCAGCCAACTAACCAGTTGCATGGAATCCATTTATCACTTCCTCTGATTTATGTCTATCAGTAACAGGGTCCTTGCGCTTCATCTGCTGTGGTCGCAGGGTTTTTTTTATGTCATTCCTTCAGTCATTTCATCATGGTATATAGTAGGTACAGCACAGGAGGAGGCCATTCGGCCCATCATGCCTGTGCCGGTTCTTTGAAAGAGCTATCCAATTAGTCCCATTCCCTTGCTCTTTCTCCACAGCCCTGTAATTTTTTTCCCTTCAAGTATTTGTCCAATTCCCTTTTGAAAGTGACTACTGAATCTGCTTCCACCACCCTTTCAGGCGATGCATTCCAGATCATTACAACTCGCTGCATAAAAAAATGTTTCCTCATGTCCCCTTAGGCTCTTTTGCCGATCACCTTAAATCTGTGCCCTCTGATTACCGACCCTTCTGCCACTGGAAACAGTTTCTCCTTATTCACTCTATCAAAAACGTTCATGATTTTGAACACATCTATCAAATCTCCCCTTAACCTCTGTTTTAAGGAGAACAACCCCAGCTTCTCCTGTCTCTTCACATAACTGAAGTCCTTCATCCCTGGTACCATTCTAGTAAATCTTTTCTGCACTCTCTCTAAGGCCTTGACATCCTTCCTAAAGTGTGGTGCCCAGAATTGAACACAATACTCCAGCTGAGGCCTAACCAGTGTTTTATGAAAGGTTTGGCATAATTTCCTTGCTTTGTACTCTATGCCTCTGTTAATAAAGCCCAGGATCCCATACGCTTTTTTTTTAAAAACAGCCTTCTCACGTTGTCCTGCCACCTTCAAAGATTTGTTTATGTGCACCCCCAGGTCTCTCTGTTCCTGTAGCCTCTTTAAAATTGTACCATTTAGTTTATATTGCCTCTCCTCATTCTTCCTACCAAACTAAATCACTTCACACTTCTCTACATTAAATTTCATCTGCCATGTGTCTGCCCATTTCACCAGTCTGTCTATGTCCTCCTGAAGTCTGTTACCATCCTCCGCATTGTTTACTACATTTCTGAGTTTCGTGTCATCTGTAAACTTTGAAATTATACCCTCTGTATCTATTTGTGTACGACTAGGTTGCAGCACAAAACTTTTGGTGACTTTTTTGTTTCTGCACACATGTCACAGTTGAAGGTTATGTCCTCATGGGATCTGTATCTGTCCTGGCACTCAATCTAACAGGCGGTGGTGACAATTGTTACTGTGCACCAGACCAAATGAATCACTTTGCTCTGTGAAAGGAGCACAGGGACATTTTTATGAGTACACTAATGGGTATACAACTCTGGGCATGGTGCTTGGAGCACTATTGACATGGTAAGGAGAGAAAGGGTAGGGTGTAAAATACTTTACACCTAATTCTCCAATCCATCTTCAAGTGCTCCTGGGAAAGTTAAATAAACTCCACAATGAAGGACTTGATGGTATTTCATGTAGTGAGTCAGAGGATATACTGGTTTATAATGATAAAAGTATTGTACTGTGTAGTACATAATGTATTATTATATAAAATATAACAGATCTGGCATAGTGATGCTCACTGTGAATAGGATGATTCACCATTTTGTAACAAGTAAAATGTTATTTCATGTAATGTGCAATATAATATTATATAGTAAGTGATCTCACAAGGCATGGCTAATGAACAGAAATTTGTGTCTGCATCTTCCTGTATCTGTTTGTTGTCTCATACTCCATAATTCTTTGTCTCACTCTGCCTTTGTTTCTCTTCCAATTTCTTCCTGCCTCTATCTCTCCATGCCTCTTATTTTCAAAGACTTTCTCTTGTTATTTTCTTTCCATCTCTATTTCTGTCTTCAACTTTTTTTTCTCAAACCATCTTTCAGTAAGTCTGTCGCTTCCTTTATTTGATATTTCCTTCTGTATATCTCCCACCTCTTCTGTATGCCTCTAACACATATTGCTTCACTGATTTGCTTTCTTTTATCTTTTTGAAAGCTCATAGCATGTAGCAACCTGGTACCCACTACCTATTGGATTGGAGATGAGTTCTGGATTCTAGAAGTTGTTGTAAATTTTGCAATAGGTAGAGTAACTGCTCAGGCCTGTAGAAATCATGAAACTGAGAGTCTCAGACTGGGTCGGGGTGGAAGATGAGGTCTGGAACCTGGGAGGACGTGAGAAAACAGGATCTGCGCTGGAAGGGAGCAGGAGGCATGGCAAGGGGAAGAAGCAATTGAGTTGGAAAGCGCAGGAACCATATAGAGAGGATTTAGGGCTAAAAGAAGCAGGGCTAAGGCCTCACACGGGGAGGGAACAGAAGGCTGGGGGCTGGTGCTGGGAGGGAGTGGGGGCTTAAAGATCAGATAATATATAGTTATAAGTTGAATAATATTTATAGTACATACCACCGAGCCACGGTTGAAACTAGTCACTCATATCGCACTAATCTCACACGTGCCCCCACATGCATTTCTCCTATCTTTCAGAAGATAGACTGGAAAACACTTTAATGAGATGAGACGAATTGAAAACCAACCATCTGGTTTACTTTACATGCAGTGTATGAATGAATAGAGCACAGTCTTCTAGTGAAATTCAGTGTATTTCTTATTACTCCTTGTAATATGGAAAATAACAAGGATGCCACTCGAGCCCTGTTAATGGGCTAAATTCTATTTACAGGCTCACAGTCCTGAAAGTAGCCAGCACTAACCTTTCTCTTAAATGACATATGTGTTCATATCTCAGCCAGGGCACACTTCAACTCCCATTGGCAGATCAGAAAGCCAGACCTCTCTGCCTCACTGACTGTTTCAGACACATACTTCCTGCAGACTGTTGTTTCTAGAGAGGAAACCGAAAGCTTAACTTGTGCCTCTCACCCAACTCTTTGTGTTGAGGATTGGGTTTACTACCTTGCCAATCAAAACAAGCAGCTTGACTAAGGAACTTCCTCCTCACCACCTTGATGTTAAGTACGTTGCACGTTTACCAAAGATCCCCATTGTGATCAATGAATGGAAGCCATTCTAACATTACAGGTGTGAATATCTCAAACTAACCAAGAGTCACAAGTCTGTTAACTACTTGGTCTGGTACCCCAGCTAACTGACCTAATTGACACCGTGTGCGTGTTTCTGGGACTCAGCCCCTAGTGATCCAATTTTAACTTCATAGCAACATTGCAATATAAATTAGCGTGAAAATCTCAAAACACACAAGGGACAAGTATCAAAATGTGCAAAAAATGCAAAAAGAACTCTTACTGAAAGAGAAAATTATTGTCGATCGTTAGTTAACTATTAAGGAAAGCAGTCACTCTAAAATACAGTAGCACATTAGACTCTTCTTATTCGCTTGCCTTTTATCTTAAATTGTAAACAATTTTACAACACCAAGTTATAGTCCAGCAATTTTATTTTAAATTCACAAGCTTTCGGAGATTTTCTCCTTCCTCAGGCAAATGTTTCAAGAGCTCCTTGAAGCCTACGCATTTATACATATAGAACAATACATGGTGTTTACAGACTGCCCCTGCAACTGCCCGTTGCCAAGGCAATCACCGTGTTCAGACAGAGAGGTGTCACCTGCAGAACCCCCGAATACACATTCAACAAAAAAACAAACAGGGAAAAAAAACAGAGAAAAAAAACACAGAGAGAGGCAGAAACATCCGGAAGGCAGAGAGAGCCAGCAAATGACCCATTATATTAAAAACAGATAACATTTGTTCGATGGTGGGGTAACGTGTAGCGTGACATGAACCCAAGATCCCGGTTGAGGCCGTCCTCATGGGTGCGGAACTTGGCTATCAATTTCTGCTCGACGATTTTGCGTTGTCGTGTGTCTCGAAGGCCGCCTTGGAGTACGCTTACCCGAAGGTCGGTGGATGAATGTCCATGACTGCTGAAGTGTTCCCCGACTGGGAGGGAACCCTCCTGTTTGGCGATTGTTGCGCGGTGTCCGTTCATCCGTTGTCGCAGCGTCTGCATGGTCTCGCCAATGTACCATGCTCTGGGGCATCCTTTCCTGCAACGTATGAGGTAGACAACGTTGGCCGAGTCACAGGAGTATGAACCATGCACCTGGTGGGTGGTGTCCTCTCGTGTGATGGTGGTATCTGTGTCGATGATCTGGCATGTCTTGCAGAGGTTACCGTGGCAGGGTTGTGTGGCGTCGTGGACGCTGTTCTCTTGAAAGCTAGGTAGTTTGCTGCGAACGATGGTCTGTTTGAGGTTGGGTGGCTGTTTAAAGGCGAGTAGTGGAGGTGTGGGGATGGCCATAGCGAGGTGTTTGTCCTCATTGATAACATGTTGAAGGCTGCGGAGAACAGCCAATTAAAGGTTCCAATTAATCACAGAGAATAGGGATGTACAACAATTATGGTGAATGCTTTTTACAGTAAAATGTTTTTTGGAGAATGAATGGTGCTAATGAATGTAATATGGCACTAACAGGATAACAATCATGTATGATGTTAATACGTTCCTCCAAGTATGTTAAGAATCCCGCGAGATTGTGAGTAACTCCGTTTTTTAAAAAAGACATTTAAAAATGTATCGTTTTTCAATAATACATAATCCACTAACTGTATTTTTAAACACAAGAATTTTTTTTTAAGAATGCCATTTTCCCAAACCACGATTAAATACTGACTTCCACTTACTTTGAACACCATATACACAGCAATATTTGCTGGCTCAGTGTGAGTGAAGTTTGACTTTTCTGATGAGATAACAAACTTCAAAATCATCAGTATTGTAGGGAGCTAGAGGTTTGGTGAGTGCTTCTGAATTTGTGAGACTATGACACGTTTGCTTTGTTTTATATGCAGTTGTGCAATTTATAATATGTCACTGATTTCACAGACTGATCAAATTCCCTCATTAAATTAGACACCCCGGATAAATCTGCACCTAACTTTATATCCACGTCATTGAAAGAATTTTATGCACAACTGAAAGGCATTTAATTAATTACTCAAACTGACAAAACCCAGATTCGCTGACAGAATAGACAAGAGTCTCTCACAAATTACCTTAGCAACCAGAAGCCACTAAGGAGTGTGATGAGGGAGCTACTGACTACCTCAATAATCTGTCACAATTTCTTCTTGAGATTTTTTTTTCAATTTCTTGAATATGCTTTAAATATGTTATTTATGATGGCATGTGACACAACATAGTAGGCCTGCAAGCTTTAAGTTTAGAAGAATGTTATTTAGGAACATAGAAACAGGTGTAGGCCATTCAGCCTTTTGAGCCTGCTCCACTATTCAATTAGATGATGGCTGATCTGTACTTCAACTCCACTTATCCGCCTTTGCTCCATATCACTTGATACCCTTACCTAACAAAAATCCATCTATCTCAGTCTTGAAAGCTCCAATTATCGCAGCATCCACAACCTTTTGGGGAAGAGAACTCCAGATTTCTACTACCCTTTGTGTGAAAAGGTGCTTTGTGATTTCCCTCTGAAATGGCCTGGCTCTAATTTTAAGATTATGTTACCTCGTTAATTTCACCATCAGAGGAAATAGTTCCACTGTATCTATCCTATCGAATCCTTTCAACATTTTAAACATCTCGAACAGATCACCCCTCAATCGTCTATATTCAAGGGAATACAAGCCAAATTTACGCAGCCTGTCCTCATAATTTAACCCTCTAAGTCCTGGTATCATTCCGATAAATCTGCGCTGCACCCCCTTCAAGGCCAAAATATCCTTCCTGAGGTGCGGTGCCCAAAATTGAATGCAGGACTCCAGATTGGGTCTGACCATAGCTTTACATAACTGAAGCACAACTTCTTCCCCTTTGTACTCCAGCCCCCTTTAGAAAAGATACAGTGGCATAAGACAGGTGCTACCATGCAGTTTTAACACCTTGAACACATATTTGGTGCATTCATCATGTGTTTTAACAATATTTGAGAAATTTCAGATAGTTTCCATTTCTGGAAGAGCCTGCTCTGATAATGGCATTGTGCTATTAGCAAAAGCTTGCACTGCAGAAAGCTACAGCTGCAATGCGAGCGCTAACAATACAGCTTTTCTTTCTGAATGTTTAATCTTCTTTTAAGAAACAATATTATATTTGAGGTCAATTATCTGCATATAGTATTTGGGGCATATTTTTCATTTCTATGTGAGATGTATCCTATTATCAAAAATACAGTAAGTTCAGTAGATGAATCAATGTACAAACTGAACTTTTCTAAATATTTATTGATATGGACTGTATCTCAATAAAGATGTACCTTTCCATGTTTTGAAGTAGCTAGACTTTTCTTTCTGCTTTGTTATTGAGAGAAAAATCATGATGATTCTTATCAGCCTGGCTCTTAACCTATCCTTATTCTACAGAGCAGAACATGTAATACCTCATACATAGTCGGAAATGGGACGCAAAGTGGATTAGAGATGTTAAGCTTATCTCAAGAGATTTGGTTCCTGCTTATGACATAAACAATTTAGAGCTTTCAATTGTCCATTTCATGCTCTGTAAGCTAAATTGTCAATAAAGAGCTTTTAAAAATGCATTAATGAAGCTCAAATTTTGGTAGGTTTTATCTATTTTGAATTCTCCAATTGAGGACCTCCTTCCAGTATACACACTGTTGGGCTCCATGGTGAAACTTGTCGTGGCAAATTAATATGACCATCAGCAGTCCAAGAAGACAAAGCATGCATGATATATTGGTACATATGTTTTGTTTTATAAATAAACATTGATACTTGTTTCTTCACCCCTTTGTGAAGTGACTGAGAAAGAAGTAATAGAGTAGATCCCATGACCATCTCTTAGAATGTGGCCCAGATGGAAGGATGGGCGGCAAGTGACATAATTTTGTTGATACCATCATTGCTATCGTGTTGCCTCAATATCAACAGGGTGGTTTCTGCAACAGTAGGGAGAAGCTGAATTACAATATGGTTTTGACCATGAATCAGAATTAGAATGTGATAGAATAAAAGTCCCATTGTACTGTGCATTTGGCATTGATGGGTTGCTGTTTTTTATGCTGTACTGTAATCCTCTCTATTTTTCAGCAAATTGAGGTTTTGCATTGGTGATCACACTAGCACTGAATATCAGCTGCAATAGAACTGCTACTAATGCAGCACCTTCAGCAAACCACCTCATAATGCAGAAAACAGTTGATTGTAATTGATGTTTCCCTGTGCACCTTGAGTTCAACGTTATTGGCTTTGTGTTCTGATTATTTACTTATTTGAATTTACCCTGACTTAAACCTTACATTTATTTCAAATGGAGTCTCAATGAAAAGGTAGATAACTCAATATTAATATAAATAAATTGTTGTTCAAAAGTATGTTTTCACAGACATAAATATTTCAAGATAATAAAATAAAAACACAAATTATTGGTTCACAGTCGTACATTCAAATAAGCAAGATTCCAGACCATGTACAAACCCCCAAAAATAAGCACTGAGAATAGAGAGTATAATCCTGCAGTGTTCACCCACACCTGTTCCAAAACAGTGCCGGTATGATATTGGTACCAACAATATAACTGTATAACTGGGATATAAGATAGAAGATTTGAGGGTAAAGCCAGACAGTGCAATAGCACAATGCTGCTCCTGTATGTGATTACACAGAATTATACACATGTAATTTTCAAAAGCTGTTTCCACGTACACAACACAATCTACTCTGGTGTTGCTATGCAATTAAGCAGCTCATTCTACTGTCAGGCATGTCATTAAGTGTCATTGACTGTATCTTAGAAAAACCTTATAAGCTAAAATATCTAATAAGAACATTTGTTCCTGACAGAATTCTGAAAAATGCATTAAAGAATAGCATGCTTCTGACTAGCAATTGTAACAATTGTTAATTTTTCTCTGAACCTAATCTCTTCTCTCTTTATGCTCACTGCCTCCTCTTTCATTTGCTTCACACCTATTGTCACCTCCTTGGTTGCCTTATCCTCTTAAGTACTTCCTTATTCAACCCACTTCACTCTGCATGATTTACATCCAACTCATTTCTAGCCTCTTGTATTCTTCCTCATAGCTCAAGCTTAAGAATTCCTATTTTCAAGCATACTGCTGAGTTGAGGCACCAAGGGGAGGCACTGCACTTGCTGAAGAGTGGGAGGGAAAATTCAGAGGCAGAGCCAGCCCTGGTTTCTTGTTGTGCACTTCCTTGGAGATGGCTCGAGTATTACTGACTGGAAGAGGTCTCAGCTGGTCAATCATTTGTCATCTTGACAATATGTGATATTTGACCCAGGAATACTAGAAGGGAATTTAAAAAATGGGAATTTAGAAGGATAATCGTATCTCAAAAAGCAAATTAAAAAGTTCTGAATCTTTTGTTCACAATAATAGAGCTTCCCTGACATCAACATTACTATTTCAGCCAGAATCTCATTGCAGCCAATAGCTGCCATCTCTTTATGGAAACATCCTGACTACGGGAACCTAAGGAGGCAGAAACTTTATTCTATGAGTATGATTAATATCAGTTCAAACAATTTTGGATTACAATATAAAACATCCCATATATTTTTTGAACATGCTGATTACCTTAAATGACTTTTAAGAGAGTATCCAATGAAACAATTAAAAAAATAAGAGGTAAACATAATTTCTTCA
This sequence comes from Heptranchias perlo, assembly GCF_035084215.1. NCBI lineage: Eukaryota > Metazoa > Chordata > Chondrichthyes > Hexanchiformes > Hexanchidae > Heptranchias > Heptranchias perlo. The sequence goes on from NC_090336.1 coordinate 42,515,620, forward strand.
AGAGGCATCTGGGAATCTGAAATGATCTTCTATGGCCATTTATTGTTCATTTTTACTTTTAACATTTAGGTTGGATCATGGTAGTTAAATGTGATTTTCCCATGGTTTGTGTAGCTTGAGTTCATGCAGTATTAAATTAAATGCCTGACACCAGTAGTACTATTTTTTTTATTAGTTAAAATCACAAGCAGATTTGCATCGAACTGTTTAGACTATTTTGAAGCAATCAAAGATCTAGCCCCTTCCTTGGAAGTGAAAACAAGCATTAGATTAATTTCTTCCCAGAAATGTTGTTTTAATTTTCTAATCGCCACAGTAACACAGGCCGAACTGTCAAATAAGCAAACAGTTCTCTAACTTACCAATTGCTGACGTCGTCCACATCCTGACCTTTAAGATTGTGATTTTTGCATCTTTACCCGTTTCCCCCTCCTCTCCTGAAGGAGGGTATTGTGGAACGGTACCTCTGCTGGCAATACCATGGACCAAAATAAGGCAACATATAAACTGAATTAAGATTACAATACCATTTGAGGGTCCATCTGCATGCAAAGTTTTACTTTCCTCATTATGGAAGAAAAAAATACATTTAATTTATATAGCATCTTATCATGCCTTCCAGACATTCCAAAGTGCTTTACAACCAATTAATTACTTTTGAAGTGCATTCACTATTGTTATGTAGGCAAATGAGGTAAGCTCCCACAAATAGCAAATGGATCAACGATCAGTTAATCTATTTTTTGTGGTGTTGTTTGAGGGAGCCATTTTTCGCAGGATACCTGGAGAACTTCCCACTCTTCTTCAGACAGTAAACATCAATATAGATTGTTTGGGTGGGATGGCCTGTTTCAGTGTTGGAGCTTTATTTTTATGTAAACACTCCTTTTAGTCCACCTGAATCACTAGAACGCAGAGATGGAGCCTCAATTTAACAGCTTCTGTGAAACACTACAACTCTAACAACATTCCCTCAGTACTGCCTTGAAGTGTGAGCGTTGATTATGTGTTCATATGCTGGAATGGGGCCTGAGCCCATAATGTTCTGATTCAGAGGCCAGAGTGCTACCAATTGAAACAAGCTATTGTTATATGGCATAGGGTTAGCAATTTTTTTTTGCAAGGTGTTTGTTCGTAGCTATCCCTTCTCCTGCCAGGGCATCTTTCATAGGTCTGTACCATCTGCATACCACATCTCCAATTTGAAACCCTTTTTTAATAATCATGCTTGCATTACAAAATATAACAATTTTATAAAAGTACTATACTAAAGTGAAATTGCAATATGTGGTATTAAAACTGGTTAATGCCTCGGTCATTTTCACCCTATTTGCAAATTTGAAAGCTGCAAAGGAAATTCTATCCTCAAATTGTTAATATTTGCTTGGCAATTCTGTGCAAAAGCCTCTTCTAAAACTGAAATAGAATATATCTTTGACAGACAATATAAAAGCCCTCAAAAACAGTCATTATTTCGATCAATTCCACTCAAGTGAAAACTCAATATTTGTGTAAAGCAAATAGATAATGGAAAACAAACTTCCTTTCCACTCTCTTTTATTACATTTTTTTTATATTAAAGTGCTAGTGCAACAAAAGCAAGGAAATGGAGAACAAATATGGCATACACATCAGCCCCTGACTGCTATAATGCATGTACAATAAACTCATCTTAATTGAAATATTATTCAATAAATAAATAGTAGACAGAAATTATAAGTCCAAAATAATGTTCTGTTGTACCCCTGAACTAATTCTTGTTCAGTGAATAAATGTAACTTTTTCCCCTAATTTTGTGGAATTTGATTATTGTAGTTTAAAAATATTGATATATTAAGGACAAAGAATCAAGAAATCTTACAGCACAGAAAAAGGCCATTTGGCCCATCATCCCTGTGTGGGCTCTTTGAAAGAGCTATCCAATTGATCCTACTCCCCGCTTTTTCACCATAGCCCTACAAAGTTTCTCTTTTCAAGTATATATCCAATTCCCTTTTGGAAGTTACAATTGAATCTGCTTTCACCACCTGTTCAGGCAATGTATTCCAAATCATAACAACTTACTTCTTAAAAAACAATTCTCCTCACCTCCCCTCAGGTTCTTTTGCCAATTATCTTAAATCTGTGTCCTCTGGTTACTGACCCACCTGGCAATGGAAACAGTTTCTCCTTATTTACTCTATCAAAACCCCTACTAATTTTGAACACTTCTATCAAATCTCCCCTTAACCTTCTCACCTCAAAGGAGAACAACTCTTTATTCTCTAGTCTCCCCACATAACTGAAGTCCCTCATCCCTGGTATAATTTTGGCCTTCACATCCTTCCTAAAGTATGGTGCCCAGAACTGGACACAATGGGCCCGATATTAGGAGGGCAGCGGGTTCTCAGCGGGGGGTCAACTGGGCGTGTGGGTAACGCGCTCAGTGAAATCAGTGTGCTTCGCATGCAATCGCAGGCTAATTGGAGCCACTTACCTTTGCTTCCGGGTTTCTCGCTGTGCGGCAGGTGGAATGCACATGCGCAGCAAGGTCTGTCAGCTGGAGGAGCCCTATTTAAAGAGGCAGTCCACCAATGCTCCTCTTGCAGCAAACAAACAATTCTGAACCATGGAGCAGGCCAGAGGAAAGGCTGCCCCAAGATTTTCGGATTCCTCACTCCAGCTGCTGCTGGATGGGGTGAGGAGGAGGAGAGAAATCCTTTTCCCATCCGATGGGAGGAAGTGCCCTCCCTCCACCACAAAGGCCTGGCTGGAGGTGGTCACCAGCAGCAGCAATGTGCCACGAACCTGGGTCCAGTGCAGGAAGAGATTTAATGATCTAACCATGTCAGCCAAAGTGAGTATACTTACGCATTCTCCCACACTCCGTCTTCCACATCATCTCCACCACCACTCAACTCCTTCTGCACCACCACAACGCTCTCGCATCACTCCTCACATCCACTCAACTATCATCCTCACCGTGCCTGCACGTACTCACTGCCCCTGTCCCCATTCGAACACTACCACACAACCCAATTCTCATACAATATCATGGCTATGTTGCACACGCACCCTCCCATGCATCTCCCTCACGCTCAACCCCACCCACACCACTGCATGCAGCGGCTCACCATGCAACCATCACTCAATCACGCCTCTGTGTTTTGCCTTGATAGGAGAAGAGATGCCAGAACTCCCGGGAGAGGGCAAGGACTGGAGAAGGCTCACCACACCAGGTGGCAGTAACAGACACAGAGCTGCAGGCATTGGAGATCAGCCGCACGCTGGAGTGCCTGTCCGTGGCGGATGCCGAGACTGGGATTGCACAAGCGGCCGGTGACAGAAAGCTAACGCTCAACACTCATGATAGCGAATGATCTTAGCATCACTTGGCATCTGCAGCGCTTCAACATCTGTCCACATGCCTAATTTTGCTTTCTGTTCTCTTGCAGGGCCATCTGCGAGCACCGTGATCGTGGAGGGCAATTCCTCAGAGGACCTGCTGGTCTCTGAGGGTCCATCGTCACATCTGAGCGAGCCATCCACCAGCGCAGATACACACACATCGGTGGGTCCCCGTCCTCACTTAGTTGGGCTTGCACATGGTGAATCACCACGCACACGTGAGCATGAGCAGAGTGGCCTCCTGCAATGAGTGAGGGACTCCCCCACCCCACCTGTCAAATGGATCTTTGCAGCTGCCACAGGCTGATGGCTGCAACATGTCCATTTGAACTGGGAGTATTTCCCCCAGTACGGGAAACAGTCCCAGTTCATTGCAAAATCCCACCCCTCCTTAAATATCAGGTCAATCAGATCTGTAAATGACCTGAAGGACCTGTTTAAGTACTTTAAGTGGCATCCCTCTGGCTTTAATTGCCGGCGGGAGTCCCACATGCGGGGGCTGCGCGCGCATGTCAGCGCGTCACTGGGGAACCCGGAAGTGGGCGGGTTGGAGCCAGGCTCCAGACCCGCCCTGGGAATCCCCGATTTTCGCAGCCCCCCCCGCCACAAATGCACCCGCTCGGGGGTGCGAAAATCGAGCCTAACCAGTGATTTATAAAAGTTTAGCCTAACTACCTTGCTCTTGTACTCTATGGGGGGGGGGATTTTAACCACCCCCCCTCCACGACGGGCGGGAGAGGGTCGGCGGGCGAGGGTTTAAATTGTTAAAAATATGAAACCCGATTCCCAACCGCCCTGAAAGTGCCTACTTCTGGTTCAACCTTGGTGGGTTGGGGCCGGCCAAGTAACCTGCTTTGGAGAGGCGGGTCAGTGATTTTAATATGTGAATTTAATGGCTGTGGGTTGGGTTTTCCAGGGCTCAGGAAATCCGGCAGCTGAAGGGAGGCAAGAACTGCCGGATCCAGCAGTTTTTCCAGCACTCCTTGTGGGCCAGGAGGAGCAGGAGTGCTTCCCCGGCCCCTCAAACAAACCTGCTGCCGCAATCTCTCCCTCCCCATGTTTAGCCAATGCCTCCCCCGGTGATCTGCCAACCCCCGCCCCGCGATCTCTCCCTCCCTCCCTCCTCTCTGCTGCAATCCGGCTGGCTGCCAGGCGGAAAAAGGAGTAAAAAATTCTAATGTAGTCCTGCTGTTAAATTCGGCAGGGCCTCCACCTTCCCAGTATTTCTGGCCGTTGACACATGCCCCCTCTCCCTCCCCACCTCCCCGTAAATATCGGTGTCTATGCCTCCATTTATAAAGCCATGTATTCCTTCTGGTTTTTTTAAACAGCTTCATCAACTTGTCCTGCCACCTTCAAAGATTTGTGAACATGCAACCCCAGGTCCCTCTGTTCCTGCACCCCCTTTAAAATTGTACCATTTAGTTTGTATTGCCTCTCCTCATTCTTCCTACCAAAATGCATCACTTTACACTTCTCTGCGTTAAATTGTATCTGCCATGTGTCTGCCCATTTCATCAGTCTGTTTATGTCCTCCTGAAGTGTATTACTATCCTCCTCATTGTTTACTACATTTCCGAGTTTCATGTCATCTGCAAACTTTGAAATTGTGCCTTGTATTCCCATGTCCAGGTCATTAACATATATCAAAAAGAGCAGTGGTCCTAATACCAATCCCTGGGGGACACCACTGTATATTTCCCTACAGTCTAAAAAACAATCGTTCACGACTACTCTCTGCTTTCTGTCTCTTAGCAAATTCCGTATCCATGCTGCCACTGCCCCTTTAATCCCATGGACAATTTTATTCTAAAATATGTAATATTAATATTCTGCTTTCATTTTCATCAGAAATTTTTTGTGCTTTGTGAATATCATTCCCACAAAAAGAAAAGGTTAACACTCTTGACTTGTAATTAGTGAATAATTACTTGTACAGATCAGGCTTCTGTGATTCTGTTAAATATTGACTGACTGTTGTTGTTTCAACAATCCAACAAATTACAGCAAGTTAAAAGTAATAACAACATGAAACGGTTCACACTTCTGAAAATCTGCATGAAATTGTGCAACAAAAAGCACTTACTAATTTTTCATCTTCCTAATTAGTGAGTGCGGTACTTCATGACCAAGCTGACAGATTCCAGTGTTCATACTTTCCTAAGTCCTCAAAGAGGGGAACTCTGCAGGCATGGGCATCATGCTTGTTCAACTGAGTGCACTTTGAATGGAGAAAAGATGCAGTTAATTTCTTCCATAGTTGCACACAGTTATACCTGCATGAATGCAGGCACATGCACAATTGTGTACAGCTTGATTCTTGAATCAGGACCAATCTAAAACGGCAAAACTTTGCATCAAAAAAAGCACATCTGTACTGATTAAATTTGGATTTAAGGCTTCTTTTTCGATAAATAACCAAAATCATGTGGAATAAATTTACACAACACAACATTCTGAACAAATTCTACCATAATCCAACCACCTGGCAAGAATATTTGAAAGGTGATCTCCACATGCTAGGAATGTGGGGAGGATAAGAAAACTTCTCCCTGACCTCAAAGGTCATGAAAGGAAGAAGAAACACAGGATACTCATCTAGCATGATTCATCTGCTACCTCGGCCTGCCACTTCCTCATTTAAAATCCCCATCATCTCGAACAGGATTTGTTTTAATATATATGTTACAGCTTTCTCTATGTTCATACAATTAACTTCTCTCTAACGTGTAAGGGCTATGGAATGTAGGATATTATTTTTTTTAATTCATTCTCAGGATGTCACTGGCAAGGCCAACATTTATCCATCCCTAGTTGCCCTTGAGAAGTTGATGGTAAACCTTCTTCTTGAACCGTAACAGATAGGAAAGATACAACTAAGTGGTTTGCTTCTTCAAAGGGGAGTTAAGAGTGAACCACATTGGTGTGGGACTGGAGTTACATATAGACCCAGACTGGGTAAGGACAGCAGGTTTCCTTTGCTGAAGGGCATTAATGAACCAGTTGGGATTTTACAACAATCCAACAGATTCACAGTCACTTTTACTGGTATTAGCTTTATTATTCTGGAATTTTTAAAACTGAACTCCAATTCTCAAACTGCCATGGGAATTTGAATCCATATTCTCTGGATTATTAGTCCAAGCCACTTGATTACTAGTCAAGTAAAATAACCACTATGCTACCTTTATATTTGTAACGACACCTCATGCATATTTAGTCCTGTATTTTAGACTAAAACGTCTGTTTATGAGAGAAAAGAACTTATGTTTTGCAGTAAGATCTCAGCTATTACCTCATACATATATTATAAGTCATGTTGTTTTACATCCAATACCAATGCTAGATTTAATTTCTCTTGGTTGATCTTTACTGTAGTGATTCATTAGGATAGCACCAGTACTGTTACAGACTATGTTCTACCCTAATATAGAAGGACACCACTAGTAGGCAATTTTTCAAATATTTCACAAAGAACTTTAATTCATTTTGAGAGCAGAGGGAAGATACATATTCTGATAAACTTAGTTCTGGATGAATTCTTCAGCCCCCTGGAGCTCTGCTCAGCCTCACTGCAAATTGTTCAGCCCTACTGTCAGATACACACATACTCTCTCCCTAGAAATTGTCAACATTGCTTATGTTGCAATGAAAGAGCACTGGAAACTATGGCCAAAATATTTTAAAAGTCCTGCAATTAATCTCGACTAACTACTTCCAGCACACTTGCGACAGTAAGAATGTAACTCAAATCAAACAGGAAGCCTGAGGCACTGGGCCATTTCAGGTTTATTTATAAATGCTTGACTCGTGCATGTTTGGACGATGTCTCTTTGTATCTGAGTTCCTCCATTTTGCATGTTCTCCTCTTGTATGATAAACTGCCAATGTGGGATTGCCATCTGCGATCGGGGTAGAAATTGGTTTGCGTCCGAACTTGGACGTAAACCCAGCAAGGACTGCCACGCAGAATCTGATGGGCAAGAGGACACACAAAACTGGTTTTTAGGAGGCGACCGGGGTGCTGGGGATGTTAGTCATGCCCCAAGAGGCAGTGCACTGGTCAGCCGTGGGGGACGCCAGCTCTGGGGCCAAGATAAATCCAGGATTGGAGCGGGGGTGGGGGGAGGGGGCAGTGGAGGTCAGAAGGCGGGGGGTGAAAGGTGGCCAGCAACGGCCCGCAATTTCAATGTGGAGCCAGGCGGAGCACTAAGGTGTAACATGGACGGACGTTTCACTAGCAGCCTGTTTTGAGCTACTGCCGTTGACCAATCTCACCCCCCATCTCACGCAATCCAAAAACCGATAAGCAGTTTCATTCCTGACAGCCACTGGCATTTATCACACACAAGTCACATTGCCTAACAAACAATTATCAGCATTGTCAACATTGTGACTCACAGAAAAGTAGTACGATCCAATAATCACTAATAATTTGCCTCAGTTAGAAAAAACTAAAACGATTGAACTTAGTTATATCAACATGATTTCTGTTACATTACAGCAACACATTAAGAACTAATTACTTTCTAAACTTTTAAATGCCTGCGACCAGTTACAAACACAGCTAAAATGTTGCTTCCTGAAAAGTCAACCAATTAGTTATCTCCTTCCTAGCTGAACAAATTGATCAGCATTTGTATTTTGGAAAGAAATTGGAAAAACATCAAACAATCAGCATCTAATAACTCAGAATTCAAACGCTTTGCTCGTTCTAAATCAGTGCACAGTTAAACTGATATTGAAACAGAGCCATTAAAGATTGAGGTGGTGGTATTTTCCAATCTTTTGCTCTGCTCCTTCAAGTCAAACAAAATATGTATGTAACACTCCATAAACTGCAGGGCCCTCTTCATAAATTCTATGAGGGTAATTTTAACCTAACTCTCCGGGTGAGAAAACCCAAGGGATCGGGTGGAACACCAATTTTACACCCTGCCCATTGACCTCAGTGGAGAATAAGCTCAGGCGGGGTGTAAAACCAGCATTGTACCCCATCCCATCAGTTTCTCGATGGGTGGGTTAGGTTAAAATTGCCCTCTATGCTTCCAGACCCTCCATCTGATCCTCTATACTGACACTACTTGATCTTCTGTACTGATACAAACAGATCTACTGTAATGGTTGATCACTTTAAGAAAAGTGGTTCCTTATTATTTGTCCCATGACTCACTAGTTTCCAAATATAAACCTATGCCAAATGTTGGGATACTTTGTACTGTCGACATTTATCTATTAGAATTTGGATTGAGGAAAGCTAAAATTATACATGTCAATTTACAATCTGACTTGTTTTCTGCTCCATTTAGAGTGCTGTGTGTGTAACAATACACTGGCACCTACTGCAAGGCTGTAAATGAGCTCTATTTCTATTACTGTAAACAGTAACTTAATGTGCATATTATTAATCATGTTCAGATAAATCAGCTATTTTAGTTTGAGGAAGAATTATTTTAAAATGAAGTGTTTGGAGTTATAGTTTCATTACATTTGAAAACAAGTTATTGGCATCTGTACTTCCCTGTTGCCAGTGATCAAAGATTGATTTGTAATAGATTGTATAATACCTTACAATCCACAACAAAGCAATCTTATTGGGAGAATGACCTCATGATTTACAATCTAATTTATTGTAGAACCATTAACAGTTTTGGAGCAGATTAACCGATTGGTGTCATGATTGATAATTTTACTCAGCATCCTTAATTGTGCATGGGTATAATAGTCCAATTTGGAGAAAGATGGCATTATGATTTATCATTTTGTTTTGAACCCATAATTCCCCACCAATAGTTTGAGGGATGCAGGAGTAGAATGTAAGATAAAAGTTTAAAATCAAGATGGATAACTACTGTGAAGTCCAAAACATAAATGATAGAATTCAGGAAAACAAGAGAACAGCTATTTGATTGAAAATAAAAGAATGAATTTCTCGATCCCCTGCCTTTGAACTGCACACCAAGGAAGTGTTGGTCAGAGAATCTCTGGTCTATGCTCCTTTTGAGTGCATCTCAGTGCTGGGAGCACAGGACCGTAAATTTACCTGAAAGTTTCTGTATTTCGTTAGTAATCTCAGACATTGAAGGGTTCATATTGGGCTTCTCTCGTGTGTAAGAACCCTTCAGAAAATTCTGACACTAAGACGGTCAGTTATTCCCATAGATACCTACTGGTGTATCACATCAGCAGGATTTATCTTCTTGCCATTATAAGCGAGAATTAGACAGGTTTACAGGCTGCGGAGGGCCTTTCACCTGACAGGAGCAGGGAAAGTAGACATATGGAAGGGCCTGCAGATATGGCAAGGTCCATCATGGTCATAGTCATATCCTTCATCTTCATCCAGAAGTGCTGGAGGTGGGGACATGACCAGAATGTGGACATTAGAGTGCTTACTTTACCTTAGCTCCACCAGCACTCATATCAACAGGATTGGGTGGAATTTGGCCAGAATGTGTCAAGTGAAGTACATTCAGTTCAGGATTTTGAACTCGGCTATTTTATTCTGCTGCAGGTAGAAGTTGCAAACAGATATTTTCTGCAAAGAGCCTCCTGTTAGTTGATGATATAATGATGGTAGGTAGAAAGTTCAAGGATTCTTAACTTTTGACTTGTTTAAAATCTAATTAATAAGCACTGCCTAGACAATTAAACATTCTCTCCCAACTGCCTTTACAAGCAGACATTTAATAAGTAGATCAGGTCAATGGCCAACATAAACATGTAATCAAACACTTGAGATAAATTGCAAGGAATTTGTGAGAAATTGTTCATGTAATAATAGATATTATTATTCTCTTCCACCCATTCCTTATTTTACCATTGGAGGCGATTGAGGAGTTAGACAGTACTAAACATCATTTCAGCCAACAGAGAGAGGGAATTCACCTCATAATATCAGATTAAAAACAGCCAAGCATTGATGGAGATGAATCAGTCTGGAGATAACTGAATACTGAAAAGAAAAGACTGAAGACAAAACTAATGTGACAGAAAATTTCTAAATGATATAGGCCTGCAAAGTATTGCAAGTCAAAATCCATTTTATAACAACTACAACACTTACATGGAGCTCCATTTCCCTTTTCCCAAGGTTATTATTTATTACTGTTCATAGCACGGTAATTAAAGCTTTTTCTGCAGAACTGCATCAAGTGTTTGGAGCACATATGTTCCATTACAATGTGGGAAGAAATGGATTTGTTTCCTCTCCCGTGATTTCCCAAGTGGAGACGTCCCAATTTCAGTCACGTTACCTTAGTGAGGTGTAAGAAGCTAAAAGGCATTTCCCACATTATCAGTGGGGGAAAAAATCAGAAGGAAACTCAGCTTGTTTAATAGGCCCCTCAAGCCTAATTCCACCACCAAATGGGCAAGCTCCCATTGAAAAGCATTCCCAATGCTAAAAGGCTGGCTGATATTATTCAAATGAGGCTGACCCCAAAAATGATAGCAAGGTCAGTGCTGCAGACTTTGGAACAGATGTGTAGCAAACACTTGATTCACTGCTGCACCAAACCATTTAATTACAATGCCGTAAACAGTGGGTAATACATTTTCGCAGCTTTTGTTATTGCTACCAGATCCCTCCCCCAATCTTGCTAATTTAAAGCCTGTGCAGTGCCCTATTTACCCTTTCCGCAGGGACAGGTTCCACCTGAAACTAAATGGGACCAGTGTCCAAGTGGAAAGGATAAATAGGGTGGTAGATAAGGCTTTAAACTAGCAAGGTGGGGGAAGGGATCTGGTAGCAATAATAAAAGCTTGAATATAAAAAAAAACCAAGAGATGAGTGTAAAGGTCAGACCAGTGCAAGGAATAAACATAACATAAGCAGTCAAGGAACAAATACAGCTACAAAACAGAAGTATATAAGGGCTGTTAAAAGTAAAATAAAAGGAACAACTATTAAAGATGAATTAAACTGCCTGTGCAGCAGTTTACTCAATGTCCAAAACAAAACAGGGGAACTGGAGGTAATAATCCATAGCGAGGAACCCGACGTAGTAGGAATAACTGAAACATGGCTACATAAAGAACAGGACTGGCAACTAAATATTGCAAGTCATAGCATAACCAGAAAGGATACGGTACGAAGAAAGGGGGTGGGTGGAGTAGCTGTACTAATTAGAGATAACATAATAGTGGTAGAAAAAAGGGACATAACTAACAAAAGGATAGAAACAGAATCCATATAGATTGAAATAAAAGAGAAGGGATCGATCATGCTAATAGGGGTTTACTACAGACCACCTTATGGTGGAAAGGAGGTAGAGGAAGAAATATGTAAGCAAATATGTAAAATGAGTAAAGGACATAGAATAACAATCATGGGAGATTTTAACTATCCTCAAATAAACTAACAAGAAGAGGTGGGTAAAGGGGTACAGGGAATAAAGTTTTTACAATGTGTGCAGGTCTCCTTTCTTACCCAGTATGTAGAAAGACCAAGAGAGGAAGCACTGCTGGATCTAGTAAAGGGAAATGAATCAGAACAGATAAGAGAAGTAAGCATAGGGGAACATCCAGGCAATAGCGATCACAACATCATAAGGTTTAAGATAAAGATTGAGGAGGACATAAGTAAGACAAAGGCCAGAGTAATAAATTGGAAAAAAACTGATTTTCAGGGGATGAGAATGGAACTAGGGAAAATAAACTGGAAAAATTTACTGATAAACAAAGAATTAGAACAACAGTGGGAAACATTTAAAATGGTGATCAATAGAGTCCAGGAGAAATATATCCCACTAAAAAGCAAGAACAAACTAGCCAGTAATGACACATCATGGATGAATAAAGAAATAAGGGGAAATTTGAAACTAAAGAAAAAGGCATACACTAAATACATAGACAACAAAGGAAAGGATGACAAAAGGGAATACGTAAAGATTTAGGAAAGAAGTTAAAAAAAAACAATTAGGAAAGCAAAGAGAAATTACGAAATTAAATTATCAAGGAATATAAAAAGATATAGTAGATTATTCTACAGAACCCTAAATAACAAAAGAAAAGTCAGGATAGGGATAGGGCCACAAAGGGATACATATGATAAACTCACAGGCAATGACAGCGAAATGGCAGAAATATTAAAAAAATACTTTGCCTCAGTATTTACCAGGGAGACTAATATGGTGAGCATGACAATAGAAGAAGAGATCAAAAGGTATAACGATATTTAAGATAGAAAAGATGGAGATAATTGATAAATTAATCAAATTTAGAATGGATAAAACCCATGGACCGGATGGATTGCATCCATGCATATTAAAAGAAGTTAGGGAAGAAATAGCAGAGGCACTATTTTATATATATATATAGACATTCACTAGAAAAGGGAATAGTGCGGGAGGGCTGGCGGACAGCTAATGTAATTCCTATATTTAAAAAGGGAGATAGAATCAGTCCAGGGAACTGTAGACCAATTAGCTTCATGTCGGTGGTAGGAAAGATAATGGAATCCTTACTCAGAGATGTAATAGAAAAACATCTAGAAACCGAAAATATAATAAAGAGTGGTCAGCACAGATTTCAAAAGGAAAGGTCATGCTTGACCAACCTTATTGAATTCTTTGAAGAAGTAACAGAAAGGGTAGACAAGGGTAATGTAATAGATGTAATATATTTGAATTTTCAAAAGGCCTTCAATAAGGTACCGCATAGTAGACTCATTACTAAGGTCAGAGCATGTGGAGTCAGGGGACAAGGAGCAGAATGGATAGCAAGCTGGCTACAAAACAGAAAACAAAGAGTAGAGGTTAAAGATAGTTACACAGACTGGCAAAAGGTCGGAAGTGGTGTTCCACAAGGATAGGTGCTGGGACCACTGTTGTTCACCATTTACATAAACGAGTTGGATTCAGGAAGTCAGGAGTACAATTTCAAAATTTACAGACAACACCAAATTGGGGGGGTATAGATAATACCGAGGAGGACTGAGACAAAATACAGGAAGACATTAATAAACTTGCCGAATGGGGATATAATTGTCAAATGAATTTCAATATAGATAAGTGTGAGGAATTACATTTTGGTAGAAAGAATAAGGGAACCACATACTGCTTGGATAATCAGAGTCTCAGGTAATGGAGCAGAGGGATCTGGGGGTACAAATACACAAATTACTAAAAGTAGCGATGCAGGTTGATAAGGCCATAAAAAAACAAACCAAGCACTGGGGTTCATTTCTAAAGAGATAGAACTGAAAAGCAGAGAAGTTATGTTAAACTTGTGAAGAACTTTGGTTAGACCACACTTGGAGTACTGCGAATAGTTCTGGTCTCCATATTATATAAAGAACATAGAGGCACTGGAGAAGGTGCAAAAAAGATTTACCATGACTATACCAGAACTGAGAGGTTATACCTATCAGGAAAGATTGAGCAGGCTGGAGCTCTTTTCTCCAGAAAAGAGAAGACTGAGGGGTGACCTGATAGAGATCTTTAAGATTATGAAAGGGTTTGATAGGTTAGACATAGAGATAATGTTTCCACTAGCAGGGGAGACCAGAACTGGAGGTCATAAATATAAGATAGTCACTAATAAATCCTGATGTGGAGATGCCAGTGATGGACTGGGGTTGACAAATGTAAACAATCTTACAACACCAGGTTATAGTCCAACAATTTTATTTAAAAATCACAAGCTTTCGGAGGCTTCCTCCTACATTCACTTGACGAAGGAGGAAGCCTCCGAAAGCTTGTGATTTTTAAATAAAATTGTTGGACTATAACCTGTTGTTGTAAGATTGTTTACACTAATAAACCCAACAGGGAATTCAGGAGAAACTTCTTTACCCAATAGAGTGGTTAGCATGTGAAACTTGCTACCACAAGAAATGGTTGAGGCGACTAGCATAGATGCATTTAAGGGGAAGCTCGATAAACACATGAGGGAGAAATGAATAGAAGGATATGCTGATAGGGTGAGATGAAGTAGGGAGGGAGGAGCCTCGGGTACAGCATAAACACTGGCATGGACCTATTTGGCTGAATGGCCTGTTTCTGTTCTGTACATTCTATGTAATTCTATGTAATAAACAAATTTATAAGATAACCATCGGAAAAGGGAAGTGAAGTTCTGAGTAAGTGTTACAGTGGTGCTAAATTGCATCTAGTCTTGTAATCCCTTTTAGGCCTATACAATCTTGTAGCTTTCTGTCACACGAGTTTCATCTTTGTCTGCTTTTTTGTCGGATTAAAGGGCCTGGCATCCCTATAGTAACTTGGCTGCACTGATGAATTATCTGCTTGTAAAGATATCTGAAAGGCCTGCTGCAGGACACAACCACCATGCCTCCCTCCACCCCTCCCCACTTCGCAGGGTCTAATGTGGAGAGGCTCTTACAAGAGGTTGAATGCTGGAGAGAGGCATAGTTTGGGACTAAAAGACAGTTCCCCAAGGAAAGCAGCTCAGAGCCAATACAGGGAGGTGGCCAGGCCAGTCAGTGTCAACTCAAGCAGTTTACAAGCATTTGCAGAAAGTCAAAAGTAGGTATTTGGCCTAGGAAATGATGTGCAACATCGGGCTTGGAGGATAAAGAGGGGTGTAAATAATTTTAAAATGAGGCAAAATTTAATTCCTGATAAACATGTCACTAATTGGATAAAATATATTGACTGCAAGACACTCTAGCTTGGATTTTCCTCAGTTAGCAGGACTTCTGCCCACTCAACTCCAGGAGCTCTAACCCTAGCATAATTTCCAGGGTTAACCTCATTTGGATGATGTAGACAAGTTCTCGACTATAGGAATGTGCCTCATTGGGAGCTTGCCCATTTGGGGGCAGGGGATGTCAGCCCTGAGTTTAGGCCCCTTTTTTGGTGCATCCTTGTTCAGCAGCTCTGTGGCTTGCTCCTTGCACGGAGTCAGTTTGCTTATGTTCGCAATGTCGCTCTGGTTCCCTGCCTCTCACAGGCATTGTGCCCAAGTTTCTCCTGCAACAAGATTGAATGTAATCGGTGAAGGCTGGCAACTGTGGGATGTCTCTCAGCTGGTATCAAACAGCTGATATAAGACATCTGCTGGTATCACCCTGTTAAATAAAGGAAAGGATTGTAAAGTTCTTCATGCTAATTTGTGCTTTTAGGGGAAAAGGCAACACATGATGTTAGATCCCAGGTTAGTACCCCCTTTACCACACTGCAATGTGAAAGGTTTCTTTTGCCGCTATTAATTTCAGAGGGTGAACAAAAGGTTGACGCGCAAAGAAAAAAAGACAGAGCGGCCAGTGTGTTACCTTTCTTGCCCTCTTCGGGTCTTTGAGACTCTTCTGTCACAGTTCTGGGGGCGAGAGAAATGGCCACCTCTCTCTACATGGCAAGCAAGACACTTTATCTGTGACTACCTCCCATGGAGACCCAGTAGTTTTTCTTTCCCTTACTGCATTCAACAAAAAAGGACCAAGCGATTGATTAAGAGGGGAAAAATAGAGTATGAGAGTAAACTTGCAAGGAACATAAAAGTGGACTGTAAAAGCTTCAACAAGTATCTAAAAAGTAAAAGATTAGTGAAGACAAATGTAGGTCCCTTAAAGTCAGAAACAGGAGAATTTATAATGGGGAACAGGAAAATGACAGAGCAATTAAACAAATACTTTGGTTCTGTCTTCACGGAAGAGGACACAAATAACTTCCCTGAAATGATAAGGAACCAAGGGACCAGTGAGAAGGAAGAATCAAAGGAAATTAGTGTTAGTAAAAAAATAGAGCTGGAGAAATTAATTTGACTGAAAGCCGATAAATCCCCAGGACCTGATAATCTGCATCCCAGAGTACGAGAATCATAGAATCATAGAAGTTTACAACATGGAAACAGGTCCTTCGGCCCAACATGTCCATGTCGCCCAGTTTATACCACTAAGCTAGTCCCAATCGCCTGCACTTGGCCCATATGCCTCTATACCCATATCTTACCCATGTAACTGTCCAAATGCTTTTTAAAAGACAAAATTGTACCCGCCTCTACTACTGCCTCTGGCAGCTCGTTCCAGACACCCTTTGAGTGAAAAAATTGCCCCTCTGGACCCTTTTGTATCTCTCCCCTCTCACCTTAAATCTATGCCCCCTCATTATAGACTCCCCTACCTTTGGGAAATGATTTTGAATATCTACCTTATCTATGCCCCTCATTATTTTATAGACTTCTATAAGATCACCCCGAAACCTCCGACTCTCCAGGGAAAAAAGTCCCAGTCTATCCAACCTCTCCCTATAAGTCAAACCATCAAGTCCCGGTAGCATCCTAGTAAATCTTTTCTGCACTCTTTCTAGTTTAATAATATCCTTTCTATAATAGGGTGACCAGAACTGTACACAGTATTCCAAGTGTGGCCTTACTAATGTCTTGTACAACTTCAACAAGACATCCCAACTCCTGTATTCAATGTTCTGACCAATGAAACCAAGCATGCTGAATGCCTTCTTCACCACCCTATCCACCTGTGACTCCACTTTCAAGGAGCCATGAACCTGTACTCCTAGATCTCTTTGTTCTATAACTCTCCCCAACGCCCTACCATTAACGGAGTAGGTCCTGGCCCGATGCGAACTAACAAAATGCATCACCTCACATTTATCGAAATTAAACTCCATCTGCCATTCATCGGCCCACTGGCCAAATTTATCAAGATCCCGTTGCAATCCCAGATAACCTTCTTCACTGTCCACAATGCCACCAACCTTGGTGTCATCTGCAAACTTACTAACCATGCCTCCTAAATTCTCATCCAAATCATTAATATAAATAACAAATAACAGCGGACCCAGCACCGATCCCTGAGGCACACCGCTGGTCACAGGCCTCCAGTTTGAAAAACAACCCTCTACAACCACCCTCTGTCTTCTGTCGTCAATCCAATTTTGTATCCAATTGGCTACCTCACCTTGGATCCCGTGAGATTTAACCTTATGTAACAACCTACCATGCAGTACCTTGTCAAAGGCTTTGCTAAAGTCCATGTAGACCACGTCTACTGCACAGCCCTCATCTATCTTCTTGGTTACCCCTTCAAAAAACTCAATCAAGTTCGTGAGACATGATTTTCCTCTCACAAAACCATGCTGACTGTTCCTAATCAGTCCCTGCCTCTCCAAATGCCTGTAGATCCTGTCTCTCAGAATACCCTCTAACAACTTACCCACTACAGATGTCAGGCTCACCGGTCTGTAGTTCCCAGGCTTTTCCCTGCCGCCCTTCTTAAACAAAGGCACAACATTTGCTACCCTCCAATCTTCAGGCACCTCACCTGTAGCTGTCGATGATTCAAATATCTCTGCTAGGGGACCCGCAATTTCCTCCCTAACCTCCCATAACGTCCTGGGATACATTTCATCAGGTCCCGGAGATTTATCTACCTTGATGCGCGTTAAGACTTCCAGCACCTCCCTCTCTGTAATATGTACACTCTCAACACATCACGATTTATTTCCCCAAGTTCCCTAACATCCATGCCTTTCTCAACCGTAAATACCGATGTGAAATATTCATTCAGGATCTCACCCATCTCTTGTGCTTCCGCACATAGATGACCTTGTTGATCCTTAAGAGGCCCTACTCTCTCCCTAGTTACTCTTTTGCCCTTTATGTATTTGTAGAAGCTCTTTGGATTCTCCTTTGCCTTATCTGCCAAAGCAATCTCATGTCCGCTTTTTGCCCTCCTGATTTCTCTCTTAACTCTACTCCGGCAATCTCTATACTCTTCAAGGGATCCACATGATCCCAGCTGTCTATGCATGTCATATGCCTCCTTCTTCTTTTTGACTAGGGCCTCAATCTCCCGAGTCATCCAAGGTTCCCTACTTCTACTAGCCTTGCCCTTCACTTTATAAGGAATGTGCTTACCCTGAACCCTGGTTAACACACTTTTGAAAGCCTCCCAATTACCAGACGTCCCTTTGCCTGCCAACAGACTCTCCCAATCTCCCAAGTACTAAAAGAGGTACCATGGAAATAGTGGTTGCAGTAGTTGTCATCTTCTAAAATTCCATAGATTATGGAACACTTCCTGCAGATTGGAGGGTGGCAAATGTAACACCACTATTTAAAAAAGGAGGGAGAGAAAACCAGGAACTACAGACTGGTTAGCCTAACATCAGTGGTAGGGAAAATGCTAGAGTCTATTATAAAGGATGTGATAACAAGACACTTAGAAAATATCAACGGGATTAGACAAAGTCATCATGGATTTATGAAGGGGAAATCATGTTTGATAAATCTGCTAGAGTTTTTTGAGGATGGTACAATAGATAAGGGAAAACCAACGGATGTGGTTTATTTGGATTTTCAGAAGGCCTTTGATAAAATCCCACACAAGAGATTAGTGTGCAAAATTAGAGCTGAGAGGAGCGGATCGGAGCAGAGGGAGCGTCCCATAAAAAGGCGGGATTTCAGAGCGCTGAGAACAGCTGAGAGGAGTGGATCGGAGCAGAGGGAGCGTCCCATAAAAAGGCGGGATTTCAGAGCGCTGAGAGGAGCGGATCGGAGCGGAGGGAGCGTCCTATAAAAAGGCGGGATTTCAGAGCGCTGAGAACAGCTGAGAGGAGTGGATCGGAGCGGAGGGAGCGTCCCATTAAAGGCGGGATTTCAGAGCGCTGAGAGGAGCGGATCGGAGCGGAGGGAGCGTCCTATAAAAAGGCGGGATTTCAGAGCGCTATGAACAGCTGAGAGGAGCGGATCGGAGCAGAGGGAGCGTCCCATAAAAAAGGCGGGATTTCAGAGCGCTGTGAACAGCTGAGAGGAGTGGATCGGAGCGGAGGGAGCGTCCCATAAAAAGGCGGGATTTCAGAGCGCTGAGAGGAGCGGATCGGAGCAGAGGGAGCATCCCATAAAAAGGCGGGATTTCAGAGGGAGCTGCGACGGAGTTCGAAGTGATGTCAGGAATCAGAAAGGGACGCGACACAGGGGAGGAACCTGATTGGTGAGTAGGTTCAGGTGAGTATTTCTACTTTTATAGAGCAACTAAAATAAAAGGAAAGGGAAGGTCTGCAGGTCTGATAGCAAGTAGCGTTTTTTTTTAGTGAATCAAGGTCCCCAGTGTAGTTAACATTCTCTAAATTAAGAATAATTTAAAGGAGTAAACTCCTTTTTTTTTTCTCTTGACATTGTAGTTGTTGTTAAGCTAACTTAAGGGTTAAGTCATGGCAGGAGATCCCAGGGCCGTGTCATGTTCCTCTTGTGGGATGTGGGAATTCAAGGATCCTTCCTGTGTCCCTGATTCCTTCACCTGCGGGAAGTGTGTCCAGCTGCAGCTACTGTTTGAACGCTTGACGGCTCTGGAGCTGCGGATGGACTCACTTTGGAGCATCCGCGATGCTGAGAAAGTCGTGGATAGCACGTTCAGTGAGTTGGTCACACCACAGATAAAAATTACTGAGGGAGATAGTGAATGGGTGACCAACAGACAGAGGAAGGGTAGGAAGGCAGTGCAGGGGTCCCCTGCGGTCATCTCCCTCCAAAACAGGTATACCGTTTTGGATATTGTTGGGGGAGATGGCTCACCAGGGGAAGGTGGCAGTGGCCAGGTTCATGGCACCGTGGCTGGCTCTGCTGCACAGGAGGGCAGGAAAAAGAGTGGCAGAGCTATAGTGATGGGGACTCGATTGTAAGGGGAATAGACAGGCGTTTCTGCGGACGCAACCGAGACTCCAGGATGGTATGTTGCCTCCCTGGTGCAAGGGTCAGGGATGTCTCGGAGCGGCTGCAGGACATTCTGGAGGGGGAGGGTGAACAGCCAGTTGTCGTGGTGCATATAGGCACCAACAATATAGGTAAAAAACAGGATGAGGTCCTACAAGTTGAATTTAGGGAGTTAGGAGTTAAACTAAAGAGTAGGACCTCAAAGGTAGTAATCTCAGGATTGCTACCAGTGCCACGGGCTAATCAGAGTAGGAATGACAGGATAGCTAGGATGAATACGTGGCTTGAGAGATGGTGCAAGAGGGAGGGATTCAAATTCCTGGGCCATTGGAACCGGTTCTGGGGGAGGTGGGACCAGTACAAATTGGACGGTCTGCATCTGGGCAGGACTGGAACCAATGTCCTAGGGGGAGTGTTTGCCAGTGCTGTTGGGGAGGGTTTAAACTAATGTGGCAGGGGGATGGGAACCGATGCAGGAAGTCAGTGGGAAGTAAAGTGGTGACAGAAACAAAAGGCAGTAAGGGAGAGTGCACAGAACATGACCGGACAGATGGTCTGAGAAAGCAGGGCAAAGACCAAGGGAAGTCTAGATTAAACTGCATTTATTTCAATGCAAGAAGTCTGATGGGCAAGGCAGATGAACTCAGGGCATGGATGGGTACATGGGACTGGGATGTTATAGCTATTACTGAAACATGGCTAATGGAGGGGCAGGACTGGCAGCTCAATGTTCCAGGGTACAGATGCTATAGGAAAGATAGAGCAGGAGGTAAGAGAGGAGGAGGAGTTGCGTTCTTGATTAGGGAGAACATCACGGCAGTAGTGAGAGGGGATATATCCGAGGGTTCGCCCACTGAGTCTATATGGGTAGAACTGAAAAATAAGAAGGGAGAGATCACTTTGATAGGATTGTACTGCAGACCCCCAAATAGTCAACGGGAAATTGAGGAGCAAATATGTAAGGAGATTACAGACAGCTGCAAGAAAAATAGGGTGGTAATAGTAGGGGACTTTAACTTTCCCAACATTGACTGGGACAGCCATAGCATTAGGGGCTTGGATGGAGAGAAATTTGTTGAGTGGATTCAGGAGGAATTTCTCATTCAGTATGTGGATGGCCCGACCAGTGAGGGGGCAAAACTTGACCTCCTCTTGGGAAATAAGGAAGGGCAGGTGACAGAAGTGTTAGTGAGGGATCACTTTGGGACCAGTGATCATAATTCCATTAGTTTTAAGATAGCTATGGAGAAGGATAGGTCTGGCCCAAAAGTTAAAATTCTAAATTGGGGAAAGGCCAATTTTGATGGTATTGGACAGGAACTTTCAGAAGTTGATTGGGAGAGTCTGTTGGCAGGCAAAGGGACGTCTGGTAAGTGGGAGGCTTTCAAAAGTGTGTTAACCAGGGTTCAGGGTAAGCACATTCCTTATAAAGTGAAGGGCAAGGCTGGTAGAAGTAGGGAACATTGGATGACTCGGGAGATTGAGGCCCTAGTCAAAAAGAAGAAGGAGGCTTATGACATGCGTAGGCAGCTGGGATCAAGTGGATCCCTTGAAGAGTATAGAGATTGCCGGAGTAGAGTTAAGAGAGAAATCAGGAGGGCAAAAAGGGGACATGAGATTGCTTTGGCAGATAAGGCAAAGGAGAATCCAAAGAGCTTCTACAAGTACATAAAGGGCAAAAGGGTAACTAGGGAGAGAGTAGGGCCTCTTAAGGATCAACAAGGTCATGTATGTGCGGAACCACAAGAGATGGGTGAGATCCTGAATGAATATTTCACATCGGTATTTACGGTTGAGAAAGCCATGGATGTTAGGGAACTTGGGGAAATAAATAGTGATGTCTTGAGGAGTGTACATATTACAGAGAGGGAGGTGCTGGAAGTCTTAACGCGCATCAAGGTAGATAAATCTCTGGGACCTGATGAAATGTATCCCAGGACGTTACGGGAGGTTAGGGAGGAAATTGCGGGTCCCCTAGCAGAGATATTTGAATCATCGACAGCTACAGGTGAGGTGCCTGAAGATTGGAGGGTAGCAAATGTTGTGCCTTTGTTTAAGAAGGGCGGCAGGGAAAAGCCTGGGAACTACAGACCGGTGAGCCTGACATCTGTAGTGGGTAAGTTGTTGGAGGGTATTCTGAGGGATAGGATCTACAGGCATTTGGAGAGGCAGGGACTGATTAGGAACAGTCAGCATGGTTTTGTGAGAGGAAAATCATGTCTCACGAATTTGATTGAGTTTTTTGAAGGGGTAACCAAGAAGATAGATGACGGCTGTGCAGTAGACGTGGTCTACATGGACTTCAGCAAAGCCTTTGACAAGGTACCGCATGGTAGGTTGTTACATAAGTTTAAATCTCACGGGATCCAAGGTGAGGTAGCCAATTGGATACAAAATTGGCTTGACGACAGAAGACAGAGGGTGGTTGTAGAGGGTTGTTTTTCAAACTGGAGGCCTGTGTCCAGCGGTGTGCCTCAGGGATCGGTGCTGGGTCCGCTGTTATTTGTTATTTATATTAATGATTTGGATGAGAATTTAGGAGGCATGGTTAGTAAGTTTGCAGATGACACCAAGATTGGTGGCATTGTGGACAGTGAAGAAGGTTATCTCGGATTGCAGCGGGACCTTGATAAATTGGGCCAGTGGGCCGATGAATTGCAGATGGAGTTTAATTTCGATAAATGTGAGGTGATGCATTTTGGTAGATTGAGTCAGGCCAGGACCTACTCCGTTAATGGTAGGGCATTGGGGAGAGTTATAGAACAAAGAGATCTAGGAGTACAGGTTCATAGCTCCTTGAAAGTGGAGTCACAGGTGGATAGGGTGGTGAAGAAGGCATTCGGCATGCTTGGTTTCATTGGTCAGAACATTGAATACAGGAGTTGGGATGTCTTGTTGAAGTTGTACAGGACATTAGTAAGGCCACACTTGGAATACTGTGTACAGTTCTGGTCACCCTATTATAGAAAGGATATTATTAAACTAGAAAGAGTGCAGAAAAGATTTACTAGGATGCTACCGGGACTTGATGGTTTGACTTGTAGGGAGAGGTTAGATAGACTGGGACTTTTTTCCCTGGAGAGTAGGAGGTTAAGGGGTGATCTTATCGAAGTCTATAAAATAATGAGGGGCATAGATAAGGTAGATAGTCAAAATCTTTTCCCAAAGGTAGGGGAGTCTATTACGAGGGGACATAGATTTAAGGTGAGAGGGGAGAGATACAAAAGGGTCCAGAGGGGCAATTTTTTCACTCAAAGGGTGGTGAGTGTCTGGAACGAGCTGCCAGAGGCAGTAGTAGAGGCGGGTACAATTTTGTCTTTTAAAAAGCATTTGGACAGTTACATGGGTAAGATGGGTATAGAGGGATATGGGCCAAGTGCAGGCAATTGAGACTAGCTTAGTGGTATAAACTGGGCGACATGGACATGTTGGGCCAAAGGGCCTGTTTCCATGTTGTAACTTCTATGATTCTATGATTCTATGGGATTAGTGGTAATATACGATGGACACCTACAGACGCTGAAAGACGCCCTAGTAAGAACGGGATATGACGCTCGACTCATCGATCGACAGTTCCGACGGGCCACAGCAAAAAATCGCATAGACCTCCTCAGGAGACTAACACGGGACGCAACCAACAGAGTACCCTTTGTCGTCCAGTACTTCCCCGGAGCGGAGAAACTACGCCATGTTCTCCGCAGCCTTCAACATGTCATCAATGACGACGAACACCTCGCTATGGCCATCCCCACACCTCCACTACTCGCCTTTAAACAGCCACCCAAGCTCAAACAGACCAACGTTCGCAGCAAATTACCTAGCTTTCAAGAGAACAGCGTCCACGACACCACACAACCCTGCCGCGGTAACCTCTGCAAGACATGCCAGATCATCGACACAGATACCACCATCACACGAGAGGACACCACCCACCAGGTGCATGGTTCATACTCCTGTGACTCGGCCAACGTTGTCTACCTCATACGTTGCAGGAAAGGATGCCCCAGAGCATGGTACATTGGCGAGACCATGCAGACACTGCGACAACGGATGAACGGACACCGCGCAACAATCGCCAAACAGGAGGGTTCCCTCCCAGTTGGGGAACACTTCAGCAGTCAAGGACATTCAGCCACCGACCTTCGGGTAAGCATACTCCAAGGCGGCCTTCGAGACACACGACAACGCAAAATCGTCGAGCAGAAATTGATTGCCAAGTTCCGCACCCATGAGGACGGCCTCAACCGGGATCTTGGGTTCATGTCACGCTACACGTTACCCCACCAGCGAACAAATGTTATCTGTTTTTAATATAACGGGTCGGTTGCTGTCTTTTCTACGTTTCTACCTCTCTATCTCTGTTTTTTTTTTGTTTGTTGTTTTTTTTGGTGATTTGTATATTCTGAGACCTGGCAGGTAACACCTGTCTGTCTGCACACTGATTGCCTTGGCAACGGGCAGTTGAAAAAACTGTCTGTACTCACCAAGCATTGTTCTGTGAATTATAAATGCGATTTCATTTCGAGGATTTCATTTCCACATCGTTCACCTGAGGAAGGAGGTAGCCTCCGAAAGCTTGTGAATTTAAAATAAAATTGCTGGACTATAACTTGGTGTTGTAAAATTGTTTACAATTGGTAATATACTGGCATGGATTGAAAATTGGTTAACAGACAGGAAACAGAGAGTAGGGATAAACAAGTCTTTTTCGGGGTGGCAGGCAGTGACTAGTGGGGTAACGCAGGGATCAGTGCTTGGGCCCCAGCTATTCACAATATATATCAATGATTTGGATGAGGGAACCAAATGTAATATTTCCAAGTTTGCTAATGACACTAAATTAGGTGGGATCGTGAGTTGTGAGGAGGTTGCAAAGAGGCTTCAAGGCGATTTAGACAAGTTGAGTGAGTGGGCAAATACATGGCAGATGCAGTATAATGTGGATAAATGTGAAGTTATCCACTTCGGAAGAAAAAACAGAAAGGCAGAATATTATTTAAATGGTGATAGATTGGGAAATGTTGATGTACAAAGGGACCTGGGTGTCCTTGTACACCAGTCACTGAAAGCAAACATGCAGGTGCAGCAAGCAGTTAGGAAGGCAAATGGTATGTTGGCCTTCATAGCAAGAGGATTTGAATTATCGGAGCAAGGATGTCTTATTGCAGTTATACAGGGCCTTGGTGAGACCACACCTGGAGTATTGTGTGCAGTTTTGGTCTCCTCACCTAAGAAAGGATATACTTGCCATAGAGGGAGTGCAGCGAAGGTTCACCAGACTGATTCCTGGGATGGCAGGACTGTTGTATGAGGAGAGATTAGGTCGACTCGGCCTGTATTCACTCGAGTTTAGAAGAATGAGAGGGGGTCTCCTTGAAACATATAAAATTCTGACAGGGCTAGACAGACTGGATGCAGGGAGGATCTTTCCCCGGGCTGGGGGTTCCAGAGCGAGGGGTCACAGTCTCAGGATATGGGGTAAGACATTTAGAACTGAGATGGGGAGAAATTTCTTCACTCAGAGGGTGGTGAACCTGTGGAATTCTCTACCACAGAAGGCTGTGGAGGCCAAGTCACTTAATGGGCTTGATGTTAGCAGGGCTGCGGGTTCGCGGCGGTGGGGGGGGGGGGGCTATTGGGCGCCTGGGTAATGCGCCCGGTGAAATCAGTCAGCTCCTCGCACAATTATGGGATAATTGAAGCCACTTACCTTTGGTTCCGGGTTTGCCGCTGCTCAGCTGCGTGCCGGCCGACTGCGCATGCCCAGTGACGTCTGAGTGCTGGTGGAGCTCTACTTAAAGGGGCAGTCCACCAATGCTCCTCCTGCTGCAAACAAGGACTAGAATACCATGGAGCACCCCAGGGGGAAGGCTGCCCCAAGATTTTCAGACTCCTCACTCCAGCTGCTGCTGGATGGGGTGAGGAGGAGGAGGGAAACGTTGTTCCCGTCGGATGGGAGGAAGTGCCCTCCCTCCACCACCAGGAAGGCATGGTCGGAGGTGGCAGCAGAGGTCAGCAGCGGCGGCAACATCACACGGACCTGGGTCCAGTGCCGCGTGAGATTTAATGACCTAACCAGGTCAGGCAAAGTGAGTATACTTACGCATTCTCCCACACTCCGTCTTCCACATCATCTCCACCACCACACAACTCCTTCTGCACTGCCACCACAACGCTCTCGCATCACTCCTCACATCCACTCAACTATCATCCTCACCGTGCCTGCACGTACTCACCGCCCCTGTCCCCATTCGAACACTACCACACACCCCAATCCCCATACAATGTCATGGCCATGTGGCACACGCACCCTCCCATCCATCTCCCTCACGCTCAACCCACCCACACCAATGCTTGCAGCGTCTCACCATGCAAGCATCACTCAATCACGCCTCTGTGTTTTGCCTTGACAGGAGAAGAGATGCAAGAACGCCCGGGAGAGGGCACGGATCTCGGGGGGGCCCGCCACACGAGGTGGCGCTAACAGACGCGGAGCAGGAGGCGTTAGAGCTCAGCCACACACTGGAGTGCCTGTCCGTGGCGGATGGCGAGGCTGGAGCTGCAGAAACTGCCGGTAACAGAAAGCTGACACTCAGCACTCATGATAGCGAATGATCTTAGCATCACTTGGCATCTGCCGCACCTCAACATCTGTCCACATGCCTAATATTGCTTTCTGTTCTCTTGCAGGGCCGTCTGCGAGCGCCGTGACCGTGGAGGGCGATTCCTCAGAGGACCTGCCGGTCTCTGAGGGTCCATCGTCACATC
The DNA here is from genome assembly GCF_035084215.1 of Heptranchias perlo. NCBI lineage: Eukaryota > Metazoa > Chordata > Chondrichthyes > Hexanchiformes > Hexanchidae > Heptranchias > Heptranchias perlo. Next base: position 42,542,410 of record NC_090336.1, read on the forward strand.
CGAGCCATGCATTCACCAGCACAGATACACACACCTCGGTGGGTCCCCGTCCTCACGTAGTTGGGCTTGCACATGGTGAGTCACCACGCACATGTGAGCACGAGCAGACCCTGGTGGCAGGGGCAGCCGTGGAGATTCCGCGTCGGTGGGAGCACTCTTCTCCAGGCTCCGCTCAGCCGGACCCAGATGCTGAACCCTGGGGGCCAGCCGTGAAAAGGAGAGTCATCGAGGGGCACCAGCACATTGCTGAGGTGCTGGAACAGGTGCCACGCGCACTCTCCACAATCGCGCAGGTGATGGAGGAGTCCAACTCATGCATGAGGGGAATGGTGGCACAAGTACAGGAGGGTATCTGCGAGATAGTGTCGCGGGTAGGTGCGGGAACGTCTGCGATGGAGGAAAGGCTAGCCTCCCTCGAGCGTCACGCACAGCTCAACATTGAGTCCATCCAGGCCCTGACAACGGCTGTTCGGATTCAGGGTGAGCAACATTCTGCCGCCTTAAACAGGCTGACAGATACTTTACAAGTGGCCTTCCAATGCCTCACACAAGTCCTCCAAACTGCCGTCCAGCAGGGTGGAAGGGGTGGTGTGGGCCTGGGCCACGAGAGGGATGATGGTGAAAGGGGACATGGAAGTGGGGACACCATTCTAAGTGTCCCCACGTCTCACCCGTTGCCCCCCTCTCAACCAGTACCCGCAATGCTGCCTCCTCTCCAGGTGGCCGAGTCTGCCCCTGCACAGGTGCAGGAGGTGCAGCCTTTGGAGGGGCCCTCACGGGCACCGAAACCCAGAGGGCGTCGGCCCAAAGCATCTACCCAGTCAGGGCATCAACAAGAGCAACCTGCCACTACCTCTGCTGGAGCCATAGGGGTAGCACCACGTAGGGGTTCCCGGAAGCGTAAGGCGAAGGTGTTGTGAGCACAAAGGGAATGCACGAGGGTGTATGACTATCTGTCATGTTTTTATTTATATTTGTTCAGTGCACATCCACAATAAATCCCATTGTTATCACCACTGCTGCCATGTCTTGTCCATTCTTGACCGGCATGTGCAATAGGTCCCTTTCGTGGGGCTCACCATGAAGACGAACACCTGGTCCCACCCATTGGGTCACACTACAGTGGGTGCAGGAGTAATTGTACCACTGTTCCGTGCAGGAGGCAGGGGAGGGGGCTGGTATGGCCACTCCTCTGTCCACGTGATGAGGTCTGGACTCTTCAGACAGTCTGATGTGAGGAGAACCATTGACATATCAGTGACTCCCTGGCCTGACGAGCAGCCAGGTGAGCCGATGTTCGGCCCATGGGTCGATCCTCCTCCTCCTCCTCCTCCTCCTCGGCCTCCTCCTCATCGTCGTCAATATGGGTGGCGGATGTGGATGGGGCCTCCTCCAGTGGCACCCCTCTCTGTTGTGCCATGTTCTGCTCCCCCAAAATGATCAAGGCACCTGAAGCGCATCTTGAGCAGCCCTATAGCCTGCTCAATTGTAGACCTGGTAGCGATGTGGCTGTCGTTATATCGACGCTGTGGCTCGCTGGTGGGGTTCCTCAGAGGTGTCATAAGCCATGTGTGCAGGGGATATCCCTTGTCGCCGAGGAGCCAGCCGTTGCCGGTGTTGGGTGAGTGGAAGAGGGGCGGCAAGGTGGACTCCCTGAGGATGAAGGAATCGTGGCAGCTGCCAGGGTATCTGGCGCACACGTGTAGGAATCTCTTGCGGTGGTCACAGATGAGCTGAGGGTTCATGGAGTGATACCCCTTCCTGTTGATGAACAGTCCTGGCTCATGTGGAGGTGCCCGTATTGCTATGTGGGTGCAATCGATTACACCCTGCACCCGTGGGAAGCCAGCCACAGCATGGAATCCAACCGCCCTCTCCATCTGACTGCAGTCATCCATGGCGAAGTTGATGTAGTGCGAGGCCCTGTGAAACAAGCCGTCGGTAACCTGCCTTATGCACTTGTGTGCAGATGACTGACAGACCCCAGTGATGTCCCCGGTGGCACCCTGGAAGGATCCGGAGGCGAAGAAGTTGAGGGCAGTGGTGACTTTGACGACGACAGGTAAGCAGATGCTGCTTGGTCCATCCAGGAGCAGCTCATCATTAAGGAGGCTGCAGATGTCGGCGACTACCTGGCGACTGACTGAGCCTCCGTATGCACTGCTCCTCAGAGAGGTCCAGGAAGCTATTGTTTGACCGCTTGACGGCTCTGGAGCTGCGGATGGACTCACTTTGGAGCATCCGCGATGCTGAGAAAGTCGTGGATAGCACGTTCAGTGAGTTGGTCACACCGCAGATAAAAATTACTGAGGGAGATAGTGAATGGGTGACCAACAGACAGAGGAAGAGTAGGAAGGCAGTGCAGGGGTCCCCTGCGGTCATCTCCCTCCAAAACAGGTATACCGTTTTGGATACTGTTGGCGGAGATGGCTCACCAGGGGAAGGTGGCAGTGGCCAGGTTCATGGCACCGTGGCTGGCTCTGCTGCACAGGAGGGCAGGAAAAAGAGTGGCAGAGCTATAGTGATAGGGGACTCGATTGTAAGGGGAATAGACAGGCGTTTCTGCGGACGCAACCGAGACTCCAGGATGGTATGTTGCCTCCCTGGTGCAAGGGTCAAGGATGTCTCGGAGCGGCTGCAGGACATTCTGGAGGGGGAGGGTGAACAGCCAGTTGTCGTGGTGCATATAGGCACCAACGATATAGGTAAAAAACAGGATGAGGTCCTACAAGCTGAATTTAGGGAGTTAGGAGTTAAACTAAAGAGTAGGACCTCAAAGGTAGTAATCTCAGGATTGCTACCAGTGCCACGGGCTAGTCAGAGTAGGAATGACAGGATAGCTAAGATGAATACGTGGCTTGAGAGATGGTGCAAGAGGGAGGGATTCAAATTCCTGGGCCATTGGAACCGGTTCTGGGGGAGGTGGGACCAGTACAAATTGGACGGTCTGCATCTGGGCAGGACTGGAACCAATGTCCTAGGGGGAGTGTTTGCCAGTGCTGTTGGGGAGGGTTTAAACTAATGTGGCAGGGGGATGGGAACCGATGCAGGAAGTCAGTGGGAAATAAAGTGGTGACAGAAACAAAAGGCAGTAAGGGAGAGTGTACAGAACATGACCGGACAGATGGTCTGAGAAAGCAGGGCAAAGACCAAGGGAAGACTAGATTAAACTGCATTTATTTCAATGCAAGAAGTCTGATGGGCAAGGCAGATGAACTCAGGGCATGGATGGGTACATGGGACTGGGATGTTATAGCTATTACTGAAACATGGCTAAGGGAGGGGCAGGACTGGCAGCTCAATGTTCCAGGGTACAGATGCTATAGGAAAGATAGAGCAGGAGGTAAGAGAGGAGGGGGAGTTGCGTTCTTGATTAGGGAGAACATCACGGCAGTAGTGAGAGGGGATATATCCGAGGGTTCGCCCACTGAGTCCATATGGGTAGAACTGAAAAATAAGAAGGGAGAGATCACTTTGATAGGATTGTACTACAGACCCCCAAATAGTCAACGGGAAATTGAGGAGCAAATATGTAAGGAGATTACAGACAGCTGCAAGAAAAATAGGGTGGTAATAGTAGGGGACTTTAACTTTCCCAACATTGACTGGGACAGCCATAGAATTAGGGGCTTGGATGGAGAGAAATTTGTTGAGTGTATTCAGGAGGAATTTCTCATTCAGTATGTGGATGGCCCGACTAGAGAGGGGGCAAAACTTGACCTCCTCTTGGGAAATAAGGAAGGGCAGGTGACAGAAGTGTTAGTGAGGGATCACTTTGGGACCAGTGATCATAATTCCATTAGTTTTAAGATAGCTATGGAGAAGGATAGGTCTGGCCCAAAAGTTAAAATTCTAAATTGGGGAAAGGCCAATTTTGATGGTATTAGACAGGAACTTTCAGAAGTTGATTGGGAGAGTCTGTTGGCAGGCAAAGGGACGTCTGGTAAGTGGGAGGCTTTCAAAAGTGTGTTAACCAGGGTTCAGTGTAAGCACATTCCTTATAAAGTGAAGGGCAAGGCTGGTAGAAGTAGGGAACCTTGGATGACTCGGGAGATTGAGGCACTAGTCAAAAATAAGAAGGAGGCATATGACATGCATAGGCAGCTGGGATCAAGTGGATCCCTTGAAGAGTATAGAGATTGCCGGAGTAGAGTTAAGAGAGAAATCAGGAGGGCAAAAAGGGGATATGAGATTGCTTTGGCAGATCAGGCAAAGGTGAATCCAAAGAGCTTCTACAAATACATAAAGGGCAAAAGGGTAACTAGGGAGAGAGTAGGGCCTCTTAAGGATCAACAAGGTCATCTATGTGCGGAACCACAAGAGATGGGTGAGATCCTGAATGAATATTTCACATCGGTATTTACGGTTGAGAAAGGCATGGATGTTAGGGAACTTGGGGAAATAAATAGTGATGTCTTGAGGAGTGTACATATTACAGAGAGGGAGGTGCTGGAAGTCTTAACGCGCATCAAGGTAGATAAATCTCCGGGACCTGATGAAATGTATCCCAGGACGTTATGGGAGGTTAGGGAGGAAATTGCGGGTCCCCTAGCAGAGATATTTGAATCATCCACCGCTACAGGTGAGGTGCCTGAAGATTGGAGGGTAGCAAATGTTGTGCCTTTGTTTAAGAAGGGCGGCAGGGAAAAGCCTGGGAACTACAGACCAGTGAGCCTGACATCTGTAGTGGGTAAGTTGTTAGAGGGTATTCTGAGGGACAGAATCTACAGGCATTTGGAGAGGCAGGGACTAATTAGGAACAGTCAGCATGGTTTTGTGAGAGGAAAATCATGTCTCACGAATTTGATTGAGTTTTTTGAAGGGGTAACCAAGAAGATAGATGAGGGCTGTGCAGTAGACGTGGTCTACATGGACTTCAGCAAAGCATTTGACAAGGTACCGCATGGTAGGTTGTTACATAAGGTTAAATCTCATGGGATCCAAGGTGAGGTAGCCAATTGGATACAAAATTGGCTTGACGACAGAAGACAGAGGGTGGTTGTCGAGGGTTGTTTTTCAAACTGGATGCCTGTGTCCAGCGGTGTGCCTCAGGGATCGGTGCTGGGTCCGCTGTTATTTGTTATTTATATTAATGATTTGGATGAGAATTTAGGAGGCATGGTTAGTAAGTTTGCAGATGACACCAAGATTGGTGGCATTGTGGACAGTGAAGAAGGTTATCTAGGATTGCAACGGGATCTTGATAAATTGGGCCAGTGGGCCGATGAATGGCAGATGGAGTTTAATTTAGATAAATGTGAGGTGATGCATTTTGGTAGATCGAATCGGGCCAGGACCTACTCCGTTAATGGTAGGGCGTTGGGGAGAGTTATAGAACAAAGAGATCTAGGAGTACAGATTCATAGCTCCTTGAAAGTGGAGTCACAGGTGGATAGGGTGGTGAAGAAGGCATTCAGCATGCTTGGTTTCATTGGTCAGAACATTGAATGCAGGAGTTGGGATGTCTTGTTGAAGTTGTACAGGGCATTGGTGAGGCCACACTTGGAGTACTGTGTACAGTTCTGGTCACCCTATTATAGAAAGTATATTATTAAACTAGAAAGAGTGCAGAAAAGATTTACTAGGATGCTACCGGGACTTGATGGTTTGACTTACAGGGAGAGGTTAGACAGACTGGGACTTTATTCCCTGGAGAGTAGGAGGTTAAGGGGTGATCTTATAGAAGTCTATAAAATAATGAGGGGCATAGATAAGGTCGATAGTCAAAATCTTTTCCCAAAGGTAGGGGAGTCTATAACGAGGGGGCACAGATTTAAGGTGAGAGGGGAGAGATACAAAAGGATCCAGAGGGGCAATTTTTTCACTCAAAGGGTGGTGAGTGTCTGGAACGAGCTGCCAGAGGCAGTAGTAGAGGCGGGTACAATTTTGTCTTTTAAAAAGCATTTGGACAGTTACATGGGGAAGATGGGTATCGAGGGATATGGGCCAAGTGCAGGCAATTGGGACTAGCTTAGTGGTATAAACTGGGCGACATGGACATGTTGGGCCGAAGGGCCTGTTTCCATGTTGTAACTTCTATGATTCTATGATTCTATAAGCTGAGCCTCGGTCTGTAGACCCTGTGGCGAGGGTAGTGCCTCCTGCGACGCATCTCTCTCTGCGGTTGCCCTCCCTCCTGCTGCGCAGGTGGATGTGCCACAGCACCGTGTTGTGGAGCTCCACACGTGTCAGGGGCGGACGGCGTGGCCGGCGAGACTGGTGATGCTGTTTGTCCTCCGAGGAGGTCATGACTGCAACTACGGCGGCCCCCATCTGGAAGGTGTCGGTCTGAGGGGGTCCGCAAGGTAGGTAAGTGTGTCCTCACACCGGGGTTGCGGTTCCAGGTCGGTGAATTTTCTTGTTACGAGGAGGGTGGTGGAGGCCAACCTTTGTCCAATGTGACGGAATGGCCTCCTGCGATGGTGAAGGGTCTCCCCCCCACCTGTTGGATGCACCTTTGCAGCTGCCACAGGCTGCTGGCTGCAACACCTCCGTTTGAACTGGGAGTGTTTCCCCCAGTATGGGAAACAGTCTCAGTTCAGTGTAAAATCCCACCCCTCCTAATAAAACGGCTCAATCAGGTCTGTAAACGACCTGAACAAGCAACATAAATACTTTCAAGTGGCATCCCGCTGGCTTTAATTGCCTGCGGGATTCCCATCTGTGGGGGCTGCGCGCGCATGCCGGCGCGTCTGTGGGGAACCCGGAAGTGGGCGGGTTGGAGACGGGCTCCGGACCTGCTCAGGGATTCCCCGATTTTCGGAGCCCCCCCCCCCGCCAGGAACGCACCCGATAGCGGGTGCTAAAATAAAGCCCAATATATTTAAGAAAGAGCTAGATAGATTTCTAGACACAAAAGGCATCAAGGGGTATGGGAAGAGAGCGGGAATATGGTATTGAGATAGAGGATCAGCCATGATCATATTGAATGGCGGAGCAGGCTCGAAGGGCCGAATGGCCTACTCCTGCTCCTATTTTCTATGTTTCTGTGCTTCTCACTCAGGAAGGTTTGCAGTTTGGCCTCTTTAAAATTGCATTCTTTTCTCTTCTGTCTTCTTGTAATGTCCTGCTATCTTCTTTGGTGCCTCTGCTCGTCCCTTCCCTTGAAGACATTAAATGTGGCATAAATTCACTCATGACTTCTCCAGACCAGCTACGTGACAGTCAACTACGCCGAAAACAGGTCCAGACAAATTCCTACAACAATATTTTGATTATTAGAACAAGTTTGGTAGGAAGTGATTTTTTCTTTTTTGCTCGAGTTGAACGAAGCAGCTTTGATTTGGAAGTTCATTCCAGTCTTAGTGAATCGAACTGAATCCTTTCAAATTCAATCCTGAACTAAAAATGTTTTTGTCTTCTCTATCCCAACAGCGCCTAAAATGTCCCTGAACACTAAAAGGATTATTTTCCAAGTGTCAGAAAATTCTCTGCCCAATTTCTGCTAAACAGAGAAATGGATCTGCAGGGAAATCACTTTTGGCCACTTTTCCACCCTATGTTCAACTGCCACAAAACCAGTTATTAAGGAATATATCCAATCAACTATAGGCTTGTCTAGGATTTTTCCACCGGGTGCAGATCTGTGGGTCAATAAAATCAAATGATAAAACAAAGATTATAAGGCAGAAAGAAATATTTTTTCTTTGAAATGTAGGGGTCATTTTAACCCCCAGGATGGGCAGGGGGAGTGGTTAAAAATTTTAAAATGGGAAACCCAACCCCAACCCACCTCCAACACGCCCACTTACGATTTTAATAGAGGTGGGTTGGGGCGGGCGACTAACTTGCTCTCCGGAGGCGGGCCCCTCATTTAAATATTTTAATGATGCTGCGTGCCTAAGATTTTATCTGTGTATCAGGTTTAACGCTGGCCGGCCAGGTTTCCCGGGCCTCAGGAATCCCGGCAGCTGAAGGGAGGTGAGAACGGCTGGATCCAACAGGTAAGTGCCTTTCCAGCACTGCTTGTGGCCTGGAGGAGCAGGAGCTCTTCTACCCGGCCCACCAAGCTAACCTGTTAATCTCCCCACGATCGCCCCACCCAGTGATCGGATGCCCCCGCGACCGGTTGACCCCTCCCACGATCGAACTCCCCCCTTTCCCTGGCCACCGCAAACGTCCAGCCGGCCTCTCAACCTGGCCGGCAGATTCGAAAAATGTTAATCAGGTCTTGCCGTTAAATTCGGCAGGACCTCGAGAAAACCCGTACTACCGGGTTTCCGGTCCATTACACCTCCGCCCCACCCCACCCCCGCGCTCCCTCCCCATCTCCTCGTAAAAATCGGGACCTTAATATTAGATTTATAACATGATGTATTTTACTCTTTTTTCATTATGAATAATAATGGTGCTTAATCAATACCACTGAGAGCTAAGGATTCATTACATAAATTCTAGTATAATTACATCACTTTTTTGGAAGGAACACATTAGCAAAATATGCATGAGGAAATTTGTGAGCTTGACAAGTAATTTATATATTATGTCAGATAGTAGAGTCCAAAGCACATGCTATATTATGCAAGCATGACCCCACAGCCTGAAAGAATGATTTTACATACTGTTCACGTCAGGTTACACTGTCAACCTTTCCCTTTCCCTACCCCAGTTTCCTCTTCTCCTCTCCCTGCTCCTCCCATAGGCCTCGATACATCCTGGGGTGCACCTTGTGTGAGCCAGTAGCCCACCAGTACCTGGCCCATGTGCCCATTCTTTAGTTCATGGAGGTTACCACAGCTGCACCCAAATGTGTTCTCACACAATGTCCACACATAGGGCAGGATTTTAAAAGGGAAAAACGGGTGGGTTGGGGGTGGGGGATGTAGAATTCAGTGAATTCCACCTTTACCTTGAGTCTGTAAATTTGGCCATTGACCAAAATTCTAAGATGGAAGGTGCAGTTGAAAGGTCACCAAACAAATCAACAAAACACAGTGGAATGTGGGAAAAAAACAAGGTTAAATTAAACAGCCACCACCCAGTGAATCACATCTCCAGACATGGTGGGGCCATGTCTTTGTTTTAAAGCAAAACCGATCAACACCTAGGACGTTGGATACAAAAGGAGCCCTGTAATCCAGGTGATCAACAATCAGCATTAATTCGAAGCACAATAGCCCATCGAGAGAGGCAACTGCAGCAAGACGAGGGGCCATCGAAACCCATCAAGGACTTTTAAGAGGCTTTGAAAGAACTTTTAAACGAACATTGAAGTAACCTTGTTAATGTTAAAAACTATTGGAAGAGAGGGGTATAAAAGTGGAAGCCCGAAAACTCCTTTATTTTCTTTTATCTCTCGGATTCCTCACTCGTGCAACTCAGCCCTGACTTTTGGGCTGATTCCTCCGCCACCCGAGCTCTCCAGAGAGGAGAGCGGCTTACAGCGAAACCAACGAACCCGACATAAGAGAACAGGTCAGCCAGACCTGCAAGTGCGCAAGGGTTGGTGAGCCTCGACCATTTGTGTGTGTGATCGGTGTCTCCAGGGTCCCCACCAACCTCTTAGTTTAGTGGGGTAGTGTACTGTAGTGTGTGTGTGTAACCCAATGTACTGCGTAGGACCATTTTAATCGTCATTTTCTTCGCGTTGGCAGTACAATAAAACCAACCTTCCAATTCAAAAATCAAACACCAAGTTTGTGTGCTATTCGGCTACGTGATTCATCACCGGGTGCGTCAGCATAAGTCTCGTTTTTCCCGGACCTCAATCCGTGAGGTATAGGTGTTCCTGGGCTAGACCGGGGACCCGATATCGGCACCGATCAATAGGGTGAGAACATCCCCAAAACACCCTACGGTGGACAATCAAAATCGATGTTCTTGGGAGCGGGCAGACTCCCCGGCTGGAACCTGCCCATTTTTGAATGAGTCTCAGGCAAATTTGTGTCCGTGCGCACATCAGTCACCAGGAAGTCCCGTACCCACTTAAATCCAGTGGGCCAATAATTAAAGGGGCAATGTACCTCATTGAGGTACTTAAGGTACTTTATATTTTGTGTATTGGACACTTAAAATGATATTAATGTTACCTGGCAGGCTTTCCCAAGGCTTCCGATTCATGCCTGGTGAAAGCAGGCGGGAAGGACCGAATCAGTGAAAAGTGCACTAAATAAATGTAATAAAAATTACATTTTCCATTGTAATAAAAGTTAATAAATATACCTTAAAAATGATATCGCCTGCACCCCATATCCCCTGATCCTGATGTCTCCCCTCTGATCCCGATGTCCATGTCTCCCCTCCGATCTTTTCCACCACCACCCCCACCCCAACCATCTCTATCCCAACGGCCGATGAGGTCATTCTCTCTCTCTTTCTCCCACCCCCCTTCTCGGATGTGTAGCTCTGTCAGCAGCCTGTCAATTAGGCTGGCTACCGGGTGCGAAACCCAGAAGAGGCATTGATTGGCCTCATTAAGGTCGCGATCCGCCTACTTCCCATCTGGGTTTCGCACCTGCAAATCCCACCCCCACCTCGGACTCGGACTCTTCCCGTCGGCATGCCCATAGTCACTTACCAGCAGGGATCATCAGATTGTGATTGTGTTTTCCTTTGCACACGGTTGCTGAGGCATCCCTACTCGATCTGAGATCGGCTAGTTCAGCATACATTGATATTGTGTCCACTTAGTACTATACCAGGTGTTGACTGTGTCCATTAGGCCTGGTGGGGAGAGGGGCTCAACCTAAGTCTTTTAAAGAATACATATAAGTATACGGGGGAAAAATATGTCATGGTGAATAAAAAAGGATGGGGAACATTAGAGTTTGAGCTTTTTCTCAACACAGTTACTTGTATAAATGACTAGATAACAATGTCCAGAAGCAGACCAAGGCCAGGAATTTCCTCAGAGCTTCTCCTGCTGCAGCATCATGACTTCACCAGAATTGCGGCGGAAAGCCCGTTTGTCGCACATGAACAGGGCTTCGGCCGCACTTTCGGCAAAGTCATGGCGGTGGAGCAGGACCAGTTCCAAGGAACTTCCTGGCCCGACTTTCCCGTCAACTGAAATCTGCATCCTTATTCTCTGCCGCGTGTGGGTTAGAACAGGTTTAACAATAAGCCCTAACTCGTGGGAAATGACTCACTTGAGAATACATGGCATCCTCACTATGCTGCATTATCACCACATCACTGGGTACAGCTGAAAATACAGTCCAGACTTAGATGCCTCTTATATTTTATTGGCACGTATCATTCCTTTGGTTATAGCAGCCAGGCTACATTTCCCTTGTCCATGGGGGTAGATTTCAACTATTGGGCCGCCAACCAGCGCAGCGTACTGCTCCTCAAAACCAGCGAGCACATCAAATAACCTTTAATCACACTTTGTCCGAGGTGACTGAGGGATCACCATGTGACTCGCTCACACATAATTAAAGATGCCATAAAATGGACAGTTCAGCAACTATGTATATTCCAAGGTAGTCCTTTCAAGGGAGGTACAACAAAAGAAGCACTTCAGTTTTCTGAAGTCAGTTTTTAGGGAGCATGCCACAGCCATGGAAATAATGTCTGCATCTACTTCCATTTATTTATTTATGTAAAAATAAAATTCTAGTTACTAAACATGTAGAAGAGCTTCAATTTTTTTTTTATTTGTTCATGGGATGTGGGCGTCGCTGGCGAGGCCGACATTTATTGCCCATCCCTAATTGCCCTCAAGAAGGTGGTGGTGAGCCGCCTTCTTGAACCGCTGCAGTCCGTGTGGTGAAGGTTCTCCCACAGTGCTGTTAGGAAGGGAGTTCCAGGATTTTGACCCAGCGACGATGAAGGAACGGCGATATATTTCCAAGTCGGGATGGTGTGTGACTTGGAGGAGAACGTGCAGGTGGTGTTGTTCCCATGTGCCTGCTGCTCTTGTCCTTCTAGGTGGTAGAGGTCGTGGGTTTGGGAGGTGCTGTCAAAGAAGCCTTGGCGAGTTGCTGCAGTGCATCCTGTGGATAGTACACACTGCAGCCACAGTGCGCCGGTGGTGAAGGGAGTGAATGTTTCGGGTGGTGGATGGGGTGCCAATCAAGCGGGCTGCTTTGTCCTGGATGGTGTCGAGCTTCTTGAGTGTTATTGGAGCTGCACTCATCCAGGCAAGTGGAGAGTATTCCATCACAGTCCTGACCTGTGCCTTGTAGATGGTGGAAAGGCTTTGGGGAGTCAGGAGGTGAGTCACTCACCGCAGAATACCCAGTCTCTGACCTGCTCTTGTAGCCACAGTAATTATATGGCTGGTCCAGTTAAGCTTCTGGTCAATGGTGACCCCCAGGATGTTGATGGTGGGGGATTCGGTGATGGTAATGCCGTTGAATGTCAAGGGGAGGTGGTTAGACTCTCTCTTGTTGGAGATGGTCCTTGCCTGGCACTTGTCTGGCGCGAATGTCACTTGCCACTTGTCAGCCCTAGCCTGGATGTTGTCCAAGTCTTGCTACATGCGGGCATGGATTGCTTCATTATCTGAGGGGTTTGAAATGGAACAACACTGTGCAATCATCAGCGAACATCCCATTTCTGACCTTATGATGGAGGGAAGGTCATTGATGAAGCAGCTGAAGATGGTTGTGCCTAGGACACTGCCCTGAGGAACTCCTGCAGCAATGTCCTGGGGCTGAGATGATTGGCCTCCAACAACCACTACCATCTTCCTTTGTGCTAGGTATGACTCCAGCCACTGGAGAGTTTTCCCCCTGATTCCCATTGACTTCAATTTTACTAGGGCTCCTTGGTGCCACCCTCGGTCAAATGCTGCCTTGATGTCAAGGGCAGTTACTCTCACCTCACCTCTGGAATTCAGCTCTTTTGTCCATGTTTGGACCGAGGCTGTAATGAGGTCTGGAGCCGAGTGGTCCTGGCGGATCCCAAACTGAGCATCGGTGAGCAGGTTATTGGTGATTAAGGGCCACTTGTTAGCACTGTCGACGACACCTTCCATCACTTTGCTAATGATTGAGAGTAAACTGATGGGGCGTTAATTGGCTGGATTGGATTTGTCCTACTTTTTGTGGACAGGATAAACCTGGGCAATTGTCCACATTGTCGGGTAGATGCCAGTGTTGTAGCTGTACTGGAACAGCTTGGTTAGAGGTGCGGCTAGTTCTGGAGCACAAGTCTTCAGCACTACAACTGGGATGTTGTCGGGGCCCATAGCCTTTGCTGTATGCAATGCACTGAACCGTTTGTTGATATCATGTGGAGTGAATCAAATTGGCTGAACACTGGCTTCTGTGATGGTGGGGCTATCGGGATGAGGCCGAGATGGATCATCCACTCGGCACTTCTGGCTGAAGATGATTGCAAACGCTTCAGCCTTGTCCTTTGCACTCACATGCTGTACTCTGTCATCATTGAGGATGGGGATGTTTACAGAGCCTCCTCCTCCCGTTAGTTGTTTAACTGTCCACCACTATTTAAGACTGGATGTGGCATGTATTCATGCACATTCATGCAAATATTTCATGTGCTGCCCAGTGTGATGTTGCTATTCTCATTTTAGTAAATCATATTAAATATTATAGCACAATTTTTCACTTTTTGTAATGAGCACTTATAACAAGGGCAGCATTTTACTGCATGGATGAATTTTTGAGAAATATTATTCAATTTAAATCAGCATCCATATTCAAATTTTAGATCATTCTGTTCTCAGTGCTTCACAAAATAACACTTAAATTTTGCTTATCCATTCATAGTCTCGTTTATTATGTCATCAAAGATACGAGAATAACACATTTTGGTGTTATCTTAGAGTCATGCTTTAGGATTGATGACCATTTTTCCTCAGAAAGAATGTAGAAAAAAGTTACATTTAAATGTTAGATTTTTAAAGTGAAGTTTATTTGCGCAATAGCGAGAAGATAGGTGGTTAATTGTTAATGAGCTTGGCATTGTAGGTGTTTCCAATAGGCAATATGTCAGTCATTGATAAACTCCTGACACCCATTGCGTTGTGAAGTCTTTGGTCCCAGACATGCAGCAGGGCTTGTCTGGCATAGATCCTTCCTTCTGTCTGTGTACAAAGAGAAATAAAATAGGGGCTTAAACGTACACTGCCAGTCAGATTTTAATCAGAAATCGGTTATGGCAGACTTTTGCCCAGACTCAGTAGATTAAGTGTAGGAGGGAAGTTAGAAGTTATTTTGTTCAAGTCAAGTTTAAGATGACCCATTGATGTGGGGAAGCATTGTGTGTTCATTATGTTCTGTTATTATGCAAAGACAAGTTGTTCTGAATGAATTGAGTTTGATCATAACTGTTGTTCTCTGTGTTCACTTGCTATCTGTGAAATGAAACTGCTTAATGACTTATTCTGACCTCATCCCACGAATGTGTAAACAATCAGTCTATTGAAAGACTGGAGAAGCACATGCAAAATATTCAATATCCAATTCATATGTCAAGGGCGATAAATTGTTATATCCCCAGGGTTATGCTTTTGAATTAATAGATATTGAGCTGTGTAAGCCAACGCTGGCACATAAAGGATGTGGGATCCATTTATGGAAGTGACTGATACCACTCTACGCGAGTATTTATGGTGTAAGGAAACTGCCCTATAAATAGACTAAAAACTGTTCTCCTCCAAATGGAATTTCAGCAGTCAATCTGAAATCTGGGAAATTAAAAGAGCTAATACTAAAAAAAATGGATGCTTATATGAATCAAAGCATTCCTCGCAAGAGCTGTTAAGGTCACAACTCAGAGCTAGCATTAAGAGATTACAAAAATGGCACTTTTTATCTGAATTTGAGTAGTTTCTGCTAAAAAGGCTGAGCACTTGAGAGTTAAATCACCACCTGACACTTTTAAATTCTGTTGCTTCTTTAACCTGAGGTCATCACAGTTACTAACACAGCTGTTTAAGTTGACTCACACCTAAAGGGGTGAACTCTTCTAATACATATGTCACTCAGGTTGGTCAATGATAACATTCAGAAGGTTTATTTGAGAATGAAGGAACCAGAACATGGTGTTTTGAGGCTAAAGTTAAGAAGTATTAAGTATTAGAAGTTCTTCGTCATATTAACTATTCCAGTGTAGAAATTCTCTGCTAGTGCATGTATAACAGTGTCTGTGTAAAAAGGGCAGCAAGTACATCCCCGGGCAAAATTAGCTCTCATCCTCCGATAAGACAGAAAAGAGACAGAGGTTATAGAGAATGAGCAACTGTGTTTCTTTAGATTCATTTTATCCAGGATATAAGTTGAATTTTCATGGGCATCTTAAAATATTAGAACCGCAACAAATGTCCCTGCTGTTCTCCTCCCCAAAGTAAAAGTGTCCTTAATACATGTTCATGACGACAATCACAGTTGAATCTCCGTGAATCAGCAGGGCTACTTTATTAGATAATCACGTTACATAGTTTCTGAATTTGGTCAAGTACTGCTGACCAAAAGGGATGTACTATTGGATACTTCTCGAGTAATTGAACAAGAGCCCCAATCCACTCATTACAGCTCCAGTACTTAGTGAATTCTCTAATCGCTGTCCTATAGCCTTTATTTCCCATGAAATAAAATTGGTTTCATCTTTTCATTTGGACTGATTTCAACCTGATATCATGTGAAATTAATTTGATGCCTTTATGTATGTCATATCATCTTTTATATAAAATTTAATATCCAGTTCTCTAGCCTGGAAGGAAATGGGGGTCAAGACCAGAGAGAAATTACAGTTCGCTATCATATTGTATAATTTAATCACCCGTGGCAATTAATTATTTAAAACTATCTCTGATTTTGATATGGTAAGAAGCTGAACTGCCCTCCTAGAGAATTCTATATAATGTAGTGCATTTGAATATATCATAAAATATTATTTCTATTTAAGAGCGTTTGAGTAGTTTAGATCTATAGAACCATAGAAGGTTACAGGATTGAAGAAAAGAAATACTTGCATTTTATACAGCGCCTTTCACAACCTCAGGGTGTCCCAAAGTACTTTACAGCCAATTATGTACTTTTTGAAGTATAGTCACTGTTGTAATGTAGGAAACACGGCAGCCAATTTGCACACAGCAAGGTCCCATAAAACAGCAATGCGTTAACGACCAGGTTTATCCCTCAACCAGGTATTGGATAAATATTGGCCAGGACACCGGGGAGAATTCCCCTGCTCTTCTTCGAATGCTGACATGGGATTTTTACATCCACTTCAGTTTAACGTCTCATCCAGAAAAAAGCACTCTCTCAGTATTGCACTGGAGTGTCAGCCTAGATTGTGTGTTCAAGTCTCTGGAGTGGGACTTGACCTCACAAAATTCTGACTCAGAAGCTAGAGTGCTACTACTGAGCCGTGGCTGACACTATTCAGGAGGAGCTTATTCAGTCCACTGTCTCTCTACCGGTTCATTGTAAGCAATCCAAAACTGATCACAATGCCCTGAACTCTCCCCGTGGCCTTGTGTCTCCATTTGCTGATCTGATCACAACAAAGAAAGAGGTGTGCTTCACAATATAGCCTACTGCAATACAGACTGTTTCGTCTCCCATTCTCTCTTTTCTAGAACCTCCCCAATATATCATACATTAACCAAAGTAACAAGTGAAGATTATCTATTTGCTATTTTTTCATTCCACCTGCTCATATTGAAATGAAAGGAGAAATGAAATATGCCTTCTTATTAAAAACTAAATGTTCAAACTGAAGAGGTTTACCCAACTGCCCCTCAATCATTCAACAGTTGGTTAAAATTGGCTTTGACTGGTGAACAATGAAAGAACCTTCAGTGTCATATCCCACCCCAAATGAAGGTTAGTAAGAGACATCCAGGATCTTCAAGTCTGAAGAGTTTATTAATTAATTGAAACAACATGTTTACAAACCACATAGAAACCACAGAAAGTTTTGTAATTGGTGGAAGGTAAATATTTAAAGAGTGTCTTTTGTCCCTGTAAGTCGAAAGGAAGGAGATAGCAAGTGGCTTCTATCATCTTCAGAAAAGGGGAAATAATTGGAGTGATATGTTTTCTTCAAGTTAGTAGGCACTGTTGTGCTCAGTTATTTCAAGGATTTCTCTCTCAGCAGAAGGAGATGGAGCCAGCTAAACACTCAAAGCAATCAGTAGAATCTCTAACCTTGCCACAATTATGTGATCTGTGGGGAAAGATTTCTTCTGTGCATCAAAAGTATGACTGCATTTATAAGAACATGTTTATGATTTTCCGACACGTAGCATACTCTCTCCCCACACCCCTCCCTTTGATACGTGACTGAACATCTAGATCAGTTCAAAATGTTTTAGTATTGCTTCAATATAATTGCTCAGGAATAAGAGTATGTCATTCGAGATTGTATGCGTTCTGATCCCGACACAGACTCTTTCCAAACCAAAGTGGTTTACTATGGCCAATTAAAGTGGCTTCAAGCACTTTAGTGAAAAGTAGAGGGAATGGAAATTTTGCAACATGTCCTACCTGAGCTGTGATGGCGATTAAATTACCAAGCCAATAATGACCGCTACCAAAGGGTTAGAATAGACAATCAAAACCTTGTGCGATTTCAAAAGCAAAATACTGCGGATGCTGGAAATCTGAAATAAAAACAGAAAATGCTGTAAACACTCAGCAGGTCAGGCAGCATCTGTGGAAAGAGAAACAGAGTTAATGGGCTCAATTTTCAAAGTAAAAAACGGGTGAGTTGGGGTGGGGGGTGGCATTGAAAATTGCCACCATTTCAGACCCGTCCCCAACCCGCTTCCAACCCACCCATTTCCGGTTTTCACAGGGACGGGATGAGGGGCGGGAGACCAACACGCTCCCAAGAGGCATGTCGGGCCTTCAAACCTTTCAAGGAGGCTTCAGACCTCCATTTTTCACTATCTCCCAATTTGAATCCCAGGGGGCCGGAATTCCCGGGCCTTCTGTTTTACGTTTCGTGAAAGGAAGCGAGAAGGCCCAAGACTAACAGGTAGATGTCTGGAAAGGCACAGCTAGTGGGCCCAGAGGAGTGCTTCCCTCAGGCCCAACAAGCCTACCTGCACCAACATCCACCCTGACCGATCGCGGACCCCCCCCCCCCCGATCACAGACCCCCCCCACCGCCGATCGCAGACCCCCCCCCCCGATAATGGACCCTATCCCAATCCCAATCCTCCCCCTCCGACCCCCAATCCCCCGACCCCGATCCTCCCCCTCCAATCCCGATCCTGATCCTCCGATCCCCAATCCTCCCCCTCAACGATCGTGGACCCCCGATCCCTACCCCCCCATGACTGACCCCCGATCCCATCCCCCATGACTTGCGACTCCCGTGCCCACCCATGCCCATTGCCCAACCATGCCCCTTGCCCACCCATGGCCCTATGCCCACTCATGGCTCGTGCCTGCCCATGCCCCCCGTGACCCCGCCCCATCCATACAAATAAAGACTTACCTGCAGACATCCTCTCCCTAGCTGGTCTCCCGTCCGACTGAGACCAGCCTGTCAATCAGGCCACTCAATCGGACAGGAAACCAACAAAAAAAATAAAAGATGTCCTTATTTCAAAATTGTAAGGATGTCCGGGAAACCCGAACTAATGGGTTTTCGGACCTCAAATTGACCTCCCTGTCCCCTCTTCCCGGCTCCGTTTCAAAATCACCCCCAATGTTTCAGGTCGATGATGTTACATCAGAACTTGTGCGATTTCACTCTTACTCACAAGCACACCAGGGAGCTGATGACATTACTAAAGCTTACAGAAACTAAATGCTGATAGATGAACAAGAGTGAGGAGACCATTATCTGTTGCCTGAAATTCTTGCTGGGGATCATAACAGGCAGATTTTCAAGTTCCTGTGCTTGGGGTTATTGGGTCACTTGGGCTCAGAAAATACAGAAAAATCGGACGGAGAGGACCACATGTCCATAAGGCAGCCTGTTCGATTATCCATCCATTTAAGTTAATGGACTGAAAATAGTCAGGTTCTGTTAGGGGTGGCACTCCAGCTCACCCGATTTTCCTGTATTGTTGCCTGCAGGTGGTCCAATTGCCCCAGGTGCAGGAAGAGAAAAATCTGGTTCAAAATATTTATCAGACAAATAGCAAAGGAACAAGAAAGAACCTTCTTAGGAACTATTCAATTAGAAACGCAAAAGCAGGTTTATTGCCCTATTATAGCGAACATTAATGTTACATTAAGTGTGGTCATGGTGTTGTACAATTTTAAATTAGCAGTAGTTTCTTTAGTGTGAGCATTTTTAAAATGGTAATGAGGACCAAAGGAGGATTCCAGTCATCATGTTTCCAATCTGCGTTTCCACTAATCAGTGGCGTGGCTGGTCTAATGCCAGCTATCAGATCCTAAAAGCCCTGAGACACAGCAGTCGCCACGATCTCAAAACCGCGATTCATGTTGTGCTCTAATCTGTTCCCTATTGCTTTCAGAGCTGCAGTTTGTGCTTCTGTGGAAGTGAAGGCACCATCTGGTCCCTGGCCACTTCTTAGCTGGGGATCTGCTGCACATTGCATTGCAGCTGCCATTCATTCCATTGGCATCTGCAAGGAAGACAAAGATTTCATGATGTTGTCGCAAAGGGCAGCTGTAGACTCGAGAGTGGCACCTTCACTTGCCACGCATCTTCAGAAATTGACCTCAGAGCCTGCATGTAGAAACGATGTTCCTCAATCCTTCTTTTCAGATGAGTACCCCCGATGAGTCCCTGACTGCTGAGTCCCACAGCTCTGAAGCAATTGGCAGCCTTCTCCTCAGCCTCCACTGAGTAGGAGGCACATCCTCACACACTCCCCACTCTTCCAGTTCCCTCATGCTCTGTGAATCACCCAGTGCCACATCCTCAGTACAACTATCTAATTCCCCCCCCCCGGTGAAAGAATCTGAGCTGGTGTCTATGAGTGAGGAAGCTCATGTGATGAGTTGGAGGGGGTTAGGGAATAGGAAGACGGGCAGAATGAAGCACCTAGAATTGGTGGCTGGGCTGGTCCTCATCATCATAAGCAAGAGGGGAGAATAAACTCCCCTGATTCTGCTCCTCATAAGAATCACTTTACTCCTCCAGTGCGTCCCATTGCTGTGGTGGATCTGCAGGAAATGAGGAAAAAAGTTAAGAATGCAGAGCATTACTTCCTTGGGATTAAGGAGACAGAGAAAGTGGGTGGAAGGTTCCATCTGTGTGGTGGTGTAGAGGGATGTCAGGGTGACAGCATAAGTGCTTAGTTATTAACCTGGTGCTGGCAAGATGCCGTCAATCTTGCTATCTCCCACAGCAACAGCCCAGTGAGTACCCATGATCTCCACAGCCTTGTCATCAAAGGGGATTTAAAGGTGAAGTTGCCCCTCTGGTGACCTGCCTTTGGTGGGCATTGTGTGCCAGTTTTACCTGCAAGAAGCTAGATTAAATGAGTGTAAGGCTAACAGTTGAGGAGTGTGTGTCAAGTTGCATGGAAGTGGTGAAGTATGAGATGTGGAACTATGAGGTTGTTAAATTGGTGGAAGTGGTTTTTGGGTTGTGCATGCTAGCAATTGGTGCTGGGAGCTGCGTAATTGAAGTGCAGGATACTGAGTCAGAGCGGCCTTTAACCAGAGTGCACTGCGAGGGGTTAGTTGAATGTCAAGGGGGGGTGGTTAGACTCTCCCTTGTTGGAGATGGTCATTGCCTGGCACTTGTCTGGGTGCGAATGTTACCTGCCACTCATGAGCCCAAGCCTGAATGTTGTCCAGGTCTTGCTGCATGCGGGCTCGGACTGCTTCATTATTTGAGGGGTTGCGAATGGAACTGAACACTCTGCAATCTTCAGCGAACATCCCATTTCTGACCTTATGATGGAGGGAAGGTCATTGATGAAGCAGCTGAAGATGGTTGGGCCGAGGACACTGCCATGAGGAACTCCTGCAGCAATGTCCTGGGGCTGAGATGATTGGCCTCCAACAAACACTACCATCTTCCTTTGTGCTAGGTATGACTCAGGCCACTGGAGAGCTTTCCCCCTGATTCCCATTGACTTCAATTTTACTAGGGCTCCTTGGTGCCACACTCGGTCAAATACTGCCTTGATGTCAAGGGCAGTCACTCTCACCTCACCTCGGCAATTCAGCTCTTTTGTCCATGTTTGGACCAAGGCTGTAATGAGGTCTTGAGCCGAGTGGTCCTAGCGGAACCCAAACTGAGCATCGGTGAGCAGGTTATTGGTGAGTAAGTGCCGCTTGATAGCACTGTCGACGACACCTTCCATCACTTTGCTGATGATTAAGAGTAGACTGATGGGCCGGTAATTGGCCGGATTGGATTTGTCCTGCTTTTTGTGGACAGGACATATCTGGGTAATTTTCCACATTGTCGGGTAGATGCCAGTGTTGTAGCTGTACTGGAACAGCTTGGCTAGAGGCGCAGCTAGTTCTGGAGCACAAGTCTTCAGCACTACAGCCGGGATGTTGTCAGGGCCCATAGTCTTTGCTGTATCCAGTGCACTCAGCCGTTTCTTGATATCAGGTGGAGTGAATTGTGGAGTGATCCTGTGTAGTGGATGAGCAGCTAGTGTTATGGAGTAGAAGGCAATCCGTTTTCCACTACAAAACTGGCAGTCTCTGCAGACGTTCTGCACTGTTTCTGTAACTGTTTTAATACCTTTATTTTTTACTACAAAATTATATTTCATTCTTACACGTACAGGAGGTAGTCACATGTGGATGAAATAACAACTTTTATTCAACTACTGAATTTTTTCCATCAAGGCCAAGCTATCACTGTCAGCCATAAAGATTGGATAAACAAACTATTCAGAAAATATGAACAGAAAATGCTGAAAAAGCTCAGCAAGTGAGGCAGCATCTGTAGAGAAAGAAAAAGGATTAACGTTTCAGGTCGAAGACCTTGCGTCAGAACTGGAAGATGTTAAAAGAGTTAAATTTTTTGAGCAAGTCCAGAGCCAGGGAAAGGGGGGGGGGGGAGGAGAGAACAAAAGGGAAGGTCTGTGATAGAGTACTGGGTCTGATTAAATGACAAAAGGGATGATGGTGCAAGGCAAGGAAGGTAGTAATGGGACAGGTTAAGAAACAAAAGATTGATCAAGAGTAGCTGTAAATGGCAGCAGCAAAACCATTACCAGCACTAGCTGATCGAAAAAATGGGAGTAGTGGTTATGATCTGAAGTTATTGAAATCAGTGTTGAGTCCGGAAGATTGTAGAGTGCCTAAAGGAAAGATGAGGTGCTGTTCTTCAAGCTTACGTTGAGCTTCATTGGAATAGTATAAGAGGCCGAGGACAGAGAGGTCAGAGTAGGAATGGGAATGGGAATTAAAATGGAAAGCGACTGGCCAAGGGTCACGCTTGCGGACAGAGCAGAGGTGTTCAGCAAAGCGATCACCCAGTCTGCGTTTGTCTCCACAATGTAGAGGAGACCGCATTGTGTGCGGTGAATACAGTATATTAAATTGAAAAAAGTACAAGTAAATTGCTGTTTCGCCTGGAAGGAGTGTTTAGGGCACTGGATGATGGGAAGGGAGGAGGTGAAGGGGCAGATGTTGCATCTCCTGCGCTCGCACAGGAAGGTGTCGAAGGAAGGCGAGCAAGTGTTGGGGGTGATGGAAGAGCGGAACAGGGTGTCGTGGAGGGAGCTGTCCCTTCGGAATGCTGAAAGGGGAGGGAAGGAAGATGTCTTTGGTGGTGGGATCGCGCTGGAGGTAGCAGAAATGGCGGAGAATGATACGTTGAATGTGGAGGCTGATGGGGTGGAAGGTGAGGACAAGGGGTCCCCATCATGGTTCTGGGAGGGTTAAGGAAGGGGTGAGGGCAGAATTACGGGAAATAGGACAGACACGGTCGAGGGCTCTGTCAACTACGTGGAGGGAAATCCTCGGTTGAGGAAAAAGGAAGACATATCGGAAGCACTGGTGTGGAAGGTGGCATCGTCAGAACAGATGCGATGGAGATGGAGAAACTGGGAGAAGGGAATAGAGTCCTTACAGGAAGCGGATTGGGAGGAAGTGTAATCAAGGTAGCTGTGGGAGTCGGTGGGCTTATAATAGATATTAGTTGACAGACTATCCGCAGAAATGGAGATAGAGAAGTCTAGGAAGGGAAGAGTTGGAGATGGATCACATGAAGGTGAGGGGAGTGTGGAAATTGAAGCAAAGTTGATGAAATTTTCCAATTCGGGGCGAGAGCAGGAAACGGCACCAATACAGTCATCAGTGTACCAGAAAAAGAGGTGAGGGAGGGGACCTGAGTAGGAATGGAACAAGGAATGTTCCAGGTATCCCACAAAAAGGCAGGCAAACTTGCGACCCATACGGGTTCCCATAGCGACACCTTTTATTTGGAGGAAGTGAATGAAGTCAAAGGAGAAGTTGTTCAACATAAGAACAAGTTCAGCCAGGCGGAGGAGGGTGGTGGTGGATGGGGATTGGTTGGGTCTCCGTTCAAGGAAGAAGTGGAGGGCCTGCAGGCTGTCCTGGTGGGGGATGGAGGTGGAGAAGGACTGGCCGTCCACGGTGAAAAGGAGATGGTTAGGGCTGGGGAACTGGAAACTGTTAAAGAGGTGGAGGGTGTCAGAAGAGTCGCGGATGTAGGCTGGAAGAGACTGGAGAAGGGAGAAAAAAGAGTCAAGATAGGAGGAAGTAAGTTCCATGGGGCAAGAACAGGTTGAAACGATGGTTCTCCCAGGGCAGTCCTGTTTGTGGATTTTGGGAAGGAGGTAGAAGCGGGCTGTGTGGGGTTGGAGGCCATGGAGGGAAGACCTGCAGAGGAGATCTCCTTTCATCTGCTCTGAATCGTGTCCGTCCTATTTCCCGCACTTCTGCCCTCACCCCTTCCCTCCCAGAACCATGATAGGGCCCCCCTTTGTCCTCACCTTCTACCCCACCAGCCTCCTCATTCAACGTATCTTCATCTGCCATTTCCGCCACCTCAGCGCAATACCACCACCAAACACAAATTCCCCTCCCCTCCCCATTCAGCATTCCAAAGGGACCATTCCCTCCACAACACCTTAGTCCACTCTTCCATCACCCCCAACACCCGCTCTCCTTCCCACAGCACCTTCCCATGCAAGCACAGGAGATGCAACACCTGCCCCTTCACCTCCTCCCTTCCCACCGTCCAGGGCCCCGAAACACTCCTTCCAGTTTAAAAAGCTGTTTACTTGAACTTCTTTCAATTTAGTATACTGTATCCACTGCACACAATGCGGTCTCCACTACACTGGGGAGACCAAACACAGATTGGGTGATCGCTTTGCTGAACACCTCTGCTTTGTCCGCAAGCGTGACCCTGAACTGCCAGTCGCTTGGCCTTTTAATTCCCCATCCCACTCCCACTCTGACCTCTCTGTCCTCGGCCTCTTACACTGTTCCAATGAAGCTCAACGTAAGCTCGAGGAACAGCACCTCATCTTTCGTTTAGGCACTTTACAACCTTCTGGACTCAACATTTATTTCAATAACTTCAGATCATAACCACTGCTCCCATTTTTTCGGTCAGTTAGTGCTGGTATTGGTTCTGCTGTTGCCATTTGCAGCTACTCCTGATCAATCTTTTGTTTCTTAACCTGTCCCATTACCACCCTCCTTGCCTTGCACCATCATTCCTTTTGTCATTTAATCACTTGTGCCCTCGACCCTATCACAGACCTTCCCTTTTGTTCTTTCCTCCCCCTCCTCTCCCTCCCCCCCTTTCCCTGGCTCTGTACTTGCTCAAAAACTTTAACTCTTTTAACACCTTTCAGTTCTGACAGAAGGTCTTTGACCTGAAACGTTAACTCTGATTCTTTCTCCACAGATGCTGCCTGACTTGCTGAGCTTCTCCAGCATTTTCTGTTTTTATTTCAGGTTTCCAGCATCCGCAGTATTTTGCTTTCTATTTCGGCAATAGACAGTTCTAAGCAAACCAAAAGTCACAGGTACTATATAACATGGAATTTTACAATTACCTGACCTCTATTACACAAACTAAAGCACATGAACCAGGTTATGACCTTTTGCTTCAACAAAGTTTTTCTTTTAATTCAAGACATGGCTTTAAATAGTATTGTGTCTTATGGTTCTCTTCATAGTTATAAAATGCAATGTTTTAAGCAGAAATTTAAATATATTTCATGGCTCAACAGGATGATGGATTGAACACAGCATATTTAGCTACAAATACTGAATAAACAAACTGCTCCATTGGGTTTTGGGTGGGTTTTGATAGGACCAAAAATGACAAAACCATAAGAAAACATTAAATTAATTTGCATTTCTCTTTCTTTACCAAGTATCTCTGCAATAGTACCTCACATTACTAAAAAGGATCTGAGTCTATAACATGTCTAAATTCAGGACTTTTAGTCAGAACTCCCTCTCCAAACTTGAATAATGTTAGTGCCCTTCAAGGATTTCCATCCTTTAAATTAACTCTTTTCTCCTCTTGTTTTGTGTCCTCTCTTAGATACATAGAGATATACATGAATTAAACAGATGTAATTATCTCCAACCACTCATAACATAATACAAATAAACAAACAATGGCAGAATTTCAAGTGCAAAGTTCCATCAGTCATACTAGTCGGCTCCAGCTACAGTTGACACTGGCTGCAGAGACAAGGATATCATTGACCACATAATCCATGTCAAGTCCATCCAACAGACCTAGTATCATGTTTTGTGGTCAGCAATATGCTTCTGAGAGCCTTGGCTTGATCACTTACGGCATAAGGCCATCAGTCACTCTGATTTGGCAGTTATCCTTTGTCTTTAGGCCAACATCTTGCCCAAGACAGCCATGCGCTGCTCTCTTGATGAAAAAGGCAAGCAGCCAATGGTACAAAATTTGTCGGACAAAGCATTTGTAAAGCAAAGGGCCTAACTAGTTAATTACAAGTACATGATCCATTACTGCCCCACTCTAAATGCCTTATCTATGAAGTTTCAGGTTTGACATCTTTCAATAATTGATCTAGAGCAATAAATAGCAAAGAAATCATTCTGTAAGTTCACGCAGAGATGTACCAACAGTCTTAAAGGTCCTTTGGTGCCCAGCATGAGTGGGTCTTTCCTGAGTGGCATTTCCAACTAGTCCCTAGTGATCATAGAATCATAGAATGGTTACAGAACAGAAGGAGCCCGTATCGGCTCTTCGTAAGAGCAATCCAGTTAGTCCCATTCCACCGCTCTTTTCCCGTAGCCATGCCAATTTTTTCCCTTCAAGTATTTATCCAATTTCTTTATGAAAGCCATGATTAAATCTGCTTCCACCACCCTTTCAGGCAGCGCATTCCCGATCATAACTACTCACTGTGTAAAAATGTTTTCCCTCACGTCGCCTTTGATTCTTTTCCCAATCACCTTAAATCTGTGTCCTCTGGTTCTCGACCCTTCCTCTAATGGGAAGTTTCTCTTTATTTACTTAATCTAAACCCTTCATGATTTTGAATACTTCTATCAAATCTCCTCTTAACCTTCTCTGCTCTAAGGAGATCAACCCCAGCCTCTCCAGTCCCTCATCCCTGGAACCATTCTAGTAAATCTTTTCTGCACCCTTTCTAAGGCCTTCAATCCTTCCTAAAGTGCAGTGCCCAGAATTGGACACAGTACTAAAGCTGTAGCTGAACCAGTGTTTCATAAACGTTCAACATAACTTCCTTGCTATTGTACTCTATGCCTCTATTTATAAAGCCCAGGATCCCGTATGCTTTTTTAACCACTTTCTCAACCTGTCCTGCCACCTTCAAAGATTTGTGCACATATATCCCCAGATCTCTCTGTTCCTGCACCCCCTTTAGAATTGTACCATTTAGTTTATATTGCTTCTCCTCATTCTTCCTGCCAAAATGTATCACTTCACAATTCTCTGCATTAAATTTCATCTGCCATGTGTCCGCCCATTCCACTAGCCTGTCTATGTCCTCCTAAAGTCTATTACTATCCTCCTCACTGTTTACTACACTTCCAAGTTTTGTGTCATCTGCAAATTTGGAAATTGTGCCCTGTACACCCAAGTCCAAGTCATTAATATATATCAAAAAAAGCAGTGGTCCTAGTACTGACCCCTGGGGGACACTACTTTCTACCTCCCTCCAGTCCTAAAAACAACCGTTCACCACTACTCTCTATTTCCTATCACTTAGCCAAATTCATATCCATGCTGCCACTGCCCATTTTATTCCATGAGCTTCAATTTTGCTGACAAGCCTATTATGCGACACTTTATCAAATGCCTTTTGAAAATCTATATACACAACATCAACTGCAATGCCCTCACAACCCTTTCTGTTACCTCATCGAAAAACTCAATCAAGTTAGTTAAACACGATTTGCCTTTAACAAATCCATACTGGCTTTCCTTTATTAATCCACACTTGTTCAAGTAACTATTCATTTTGTCCAGGATTATTGTTTCTAAAAGCTTCCCCACCACTGAGGTTAAACTCACTGGTCTGTAGTTGCCGGGTTTATTCTTACACCCTTTATTGAACAAGGATGTAACATATGCAATTCTCCAGTCCTCTGCAAGCCCCCCTATATCTAAGGAGGATTGGAATATTATGGCCAGCACCTCTGCAATTTCCACCCTTACTTCCCTCAGCAACCTAAGATGCCTCCCATCCAGACCGGGTGACTTATCCACTTTAAGAATAGCCAGCCTTTCTAGTACCTCCTCCTTATCAATTTTTAGCCCATCCAGTATCTCAACTACCTCCTCTTTTACTGTGACTTTGGCAGCATCTTCCTCACTGGTAAAGGAAGAAGATGCAAAGAACTCATTTAGTATCTCAGCCATGCTCTCTGCCTCCATGTGTGAATCTCCTTTTTGGTCCCTAATCAGTCCCACCCCTCCTCTTACAACCAGTTTACTATTTATATGCTTATAGAAGACTTTTGGGTTCCCTTTTATGTTGGCCACCAGTCTATTCTCTCAGTCTCTCTTTGCCCCTCTTATTTCCTTTTTCACTTCTCCTCTATACTTTTCATATTCAGCCTGGTTCTCACTTGTATTATGAATCTGACATCTGTCATACGCCCCTTTTTTCTGCTTCATTTTACTCTCTATCTTTTTCATCATCCAGGGAGCACTGGCTTTGGTTGCCCTACCTTTCCCCCTCATGGGAATGTACCTAGACTGTACCCGAATCGTCTTCTCTTTATAGGCTACCCATTGCTCGATTACAGTTTTGCCTGCCAATCTTTGATTCCAATTTACCCAGGCCAGATCCATTCTCAACCCACTGAAATTGGCCTTCCTCCAATTAAGTATTTTTACTCTAGATTGCTCCTTGTCCTTTTCCATAACTAATCTAAACCTTATGATACTATGATCACTGTTCCCTAAATGTTCCCCCACAGGCACTTGCTCCACTTGACCCACTTCATTCCCCAGAACTAGATCCAGCAATGCCTCCTTCCTCATTGGGCTGGAATCATGCTGATCAGGAAAGTTCTCCTGAACACACTTCAGAAATTCCTCTCCCTCTTTACCCTTTACACTATTACTATCCCAGTCTATATTAGGATAGTTGAAGTCCCTCATTATCACTACTCTATAGTTCTTGCACCTCTCTGTAATTTCCCTGCAAATTTACTCCTCTATATCCTTCGCATTAGTTGATGGCCTATAGAATTCACCAAGTAGTGTATCTATTGTTTCTTAACTCTAATCAAATAGATTCTGTCCTTGACCCTTCCTTTTTTTCCTTCCCTTTCTTTCCTGAACACCTTGTATCCAGGAATATTTAGTACCCAATCCTGCCCTTTCTTGAGCTCGGTCTCCGTTACGCCATTACATCATATTCCCATGTGGCTATTTGCGCCTGCAGCTCACCAATCGTATTTACCACGCTTTATGCATTTACACACATGCATTCTAAACCAATCTTAGACATTCTTGTATTCTCTCTTAATCTGATCCCACCTAATACTTTATTATTTCTCACTCTAGTGCTTTCTGTCTCTCTCAATCCTTTGCACACCTTGTTTCTCCTTTCTAATGCTACATCCTGGTGTCCGTCCCCCTACAGACTTATACTGCAACCAATTGTTTTGATGTTCTTGGACACTGTTGCTGGCTAAGTGGTGAAAAGAGAGTGGGAGGAAGAGAGCAAGAAGTTAGGGGCAGATTTCATCCATGAGTCTCTTACACATTGCTGCTTAACAACAAACAGTATTGTGTACTGTGTACAGTTTTGGCCTCCTTACCTAAGGAAGGATATACTTGCCTTAAAGGGGATGCAACGAAGATTCACTAGATTGATTCCTGGGATGAGACAGTTGTCCTGTGAGGAGAGTAAAATGGGCCTATACTCTCTGGAGTTTAGAACAATAAGAGGTGATTTCATTGAAACATATACATTTCTTAGAGTGCTTGATAGGGTAGATGCTGAAAGGCTGTTTCCCCTGGCAGGAGAGTCTAGATCTAGGGGTCATAGTCTCAAGATAAGTGGTCGGCCATTTAGGTCCGAAATGAAGAAAAATTTCTTCACTCAGAGAGCTTTGAATCTTCGGAATTCTCAGCCCCAGAGTGCTGTGGATGCTCGCTCTTTGAGTATATTAAAGATTGAGATCGATAGATTTTTGGACATTAAGGGATATGGGGATAGGGGAGGAAAGTGGAATTGAGGTAGAAGATCAGCCATGATTTTATTAAATGACAGAGCAGATGCAAGGGGCTGTATGGCCTACTCCTGCTCCTATTTCTTATGTTCCTTATTTGTTCCATAAGGTACTTTCTATTATACTACAAGTGTGCACAATGAACCAATAGATGGATTGTTTTACATTTGGATTAGTTCCCTACCTACTTGAGCTGCCTCATAACTACAATTTTCATGCCATCGACTGACGTCTACACGCTGAATGGGCTAAATATAGAGTCAAATCCAACATTCCAAGTCACAACAGGAAAACAGTTAAAATTTAAAAATATGATCACAACAAATGTGTCAAACAACACATAAGACTACACACAGAAGGAGGTTTATAACACCTAATTAAAACAATAATAGCTGGGCCCTGAAATTATGCCATGGGATACCAGCATATGAATGCTTAACATTGTTGTCTAATGTTCCTCTCTCTGCTATTTTAGCTAAGGTGTCAACATGTTTAAAATAAATGGGTTAATACTTCTGCTAAAATAGCAGAGTGAGGAATTTCAGATGACGTATGCTGATCCCACCATGTAATTTCAGGGCCTAGATTACAAACTCAGCAATTTGCAGCATGAACTGATGTCAAAGCACTTAAGCATCTGATTCCAACAACAGCTAAAGAACAAACAGTAAACACAGCTTAAATCTGTGCACTTCAACAGTCATAGAGATATTATACAACTCGTTAGAGCCAACAATGCCTAGTCACACACCTGGAGTATTGTGTGCAGTTTTGTTCTCCTTACCTAAGAAAGGATATACTTGCCATAGAGGGAGTGCAGCGAAGCTTCATCAGACTGATTCCTGGGATGGCAGGACTGTCATATGAGGAGAGATTGGATCAACTAGACCTATATTCACTAGAGTTTAGAAGAATGAGAGGGGATCTCATTGAAACAAATGAAATTCTGACAGGGCTAGCCAGACTGGATGCAGGGAGTATGTTTCCCCTGGCTGGGGGGGTCCAAAACAAGGGATCACAGTCTCAGGATACGGGGCAGGACATTTAGGACTGAGATGAGGAGAAATTTCTTCACTCAGAGGGTGGTGAACCTGTGGAATTCTCTACCACAGAAGGCTGTGGAGGCCAAGTCACTGAATATATTTAAGAAGGAGCTAGATAGATTTCTGGACACAAAATGCATCAAGGGGTATGGGGAGAGAGCAGGAATATGGTATTGAGATAGAGGATCAGCCATGATCAGACTGAATGGCGGAGCAGGCTCGAAGGGCCGAATGACCTACTCCTGCTTCTATTCTCTATGTTTCTATGTCACTGGACCTCAAAAAGTAGCATTTCACTGCTATTTGTGACAAAAAGTTCCAACTCAGAAATATTTCTGTATTTAACAAAAAAAATTCATACTGAAGTCGTATAAATAAAGGATGGAAATCAGCCATTCATTGGAAATGAGAGTGGTCCAAAAAGCAGACTAGAGGAATGATATTATGAATGTTTGCTCTAAGCAGGGGGCTCCACCCGCCAGAAGTATATATTAGGAAATCTCATGAGTACTCAACACAATTCGCCATCCATTAAAATGAGTGGCTGAAAAATCATGGAAAGTGCACCATGATTTCCTGATATGCATTCCTGGGTAGCAAGGCTCCCCATCAGGATCACATGTCCACCAAATCAATCCTTAGGTGTCACTGTGTAACAAGTGAGCAACTTCATTCCAACATTAAATTTACACATCAGATAAATATCTGGATAATTTTGCTGCAAGAGTCCAATATGTTTTTGTGTCATAGCTATAAAATCTTAATGTAGCAATATATTTTTTAAAAATTGAAGACTGACAAGAACAATTCATCTGTGATTATGGGCTCGAATTTAGCAGGCCTGCGGGTTCCCAGCGGGTGGTCCTCCGGGAGCGTCGAAAACGCGGACGGCTAATTGTGTGCGTCCCCCACGCGATCGCGGGATAATTGGACCCATTAAGCCCTGCTTCCGGGTTCTGCGCTCCCCAGCTGCGTGCCGGCCGGCTGCGCATGCGCAGTACCATCGACGCGATGTAGGAGCTCCAGTTAAAGGGGCAGTCTCCCAAAGCCCCTCCTGCTGCAAGCAAGAGGTCTGGGAGAATGGCTCAACAAAGGGGAAAGGCTGCGCCCCGTTTTTCAGATCTGGCACTGCAACTGATGCTGGAGGGCGTGAGGAGGAGGAGGGAAACACTCTTCCCAGAAGATGGGCGCAAGTTCCCTGCCGCCGCAACCAGGAAGGCATGGGCAGAGGTGGCGGCGGAGGTGAGCAGCAGGGGCAACACCCCAAGGACTTGGGAGCAGTGCCACAAGCGCTTCAATGACCTGACTAGGTCTGGCAAGGTGAGTACACCAACGCACCCTCCCACATCCCGTCCCCACCATCACGCCAAGCAGATCACAACCCCCTCCTGCACAGCCACCACTGCGCTCCATCAGCAATCCTCACAGCCACTCATTCACCATCCTCGCCGTGCACGCAAGTACCCACCGTCCATGACCCCACCCGAACACTACCACACACCCCAATCCCCATGCAATGGGATGGCCACGTGGCCCACGCTTCCTCCCATCCGTTCCGCGCCACGCTCAACCCAACCACACCGATGCTCGATGCGTCTCACGATGCAAGACGCACCCACTCACACATCTGTGTTTTGCCTTCACAGGAGAAGAGAAGCAAGAACAAAAGGGAAAGGGCACGCACCGGAGGTGGCCCGCCGCAAGTGGTGGAGCTCACCGACGCAGAGGTGGAGGCGCTCGACCTCGCCCGCACGCGACATTGCCTGTCGGTGGCCGATGGCGAGTGTGTCGCTGCCGAAACGGCCGGTAAGGGAAAGCTGACACTCAACACCCATGATCGCGAGTTACCGTCTCATCACCTGCCATCAGGCGCACTGTCAAGTTGGTCCACATGCCTCAAAGTGCCCTCTGTTCTCTTGCAGGTCCGTCTTTGGGTCAAGCGAGCGTGGAGGGCGATTCCTCAGAGGACATGGCGGTCTCTGAGGGTGCATCGTCACATCAGAGCCAACCATCCACCAGCGCAGAGACACGCACCTCGGTGGATCCCCCTCGCCAACTAGTTGGGGTAGCACTTGGTGAGTCACTGCGCACGAGTGATCATGAGCAGACCCTGGTGGCAGGGGCAGCCGCGGAGGGTCCGCGACGGAGGGAGCACTCATCTCCAGGCTCTGCTCAGCCGGACCCAGATGCTGAACCCAGGGGGCCACCAGTGAAAAGGAGAGTCGTCGAGGGCCACCAGCTAATTGCTGAGGTACTGGCAGAAGTGCCGCGCGCATTGTCCACAATAGCGCAGGCGATGGAGGAGTCCACCTCCTGCATGTGGGCATTGGTGGCGCAGGCACAGGAGGGTACTGGCGACACAGTGTCGCGGGTAGGTGCGGGACTGTCTGCGGTGGAGGACAGGCTGGCCTCCCTCGAGCGTCACGCACAGCTCCACTTCGAGTCCTTGCAGGCCCTCACAACGTCTGTACGGATTCAGGGTGAGCAACATTCCGACGCCACCAACAGGCTGAGGGATACACTAGGGGTGGCCTTGCAAGGCCTCACACATGCCATCCAAACTGCCGTCCAGCAGGGTGGAAGGGGTGATGTGGGCCGAGGCCAAGAGAGGGATGATGGTGACCGGGGACATGGAAGCGGGGACGCCTCTCAAGGCGTCCCCACGTCCCACCCGTCGCCCACCTCTCAACCAGTACCCGCAATGGTGCCTCCTCTCCAGGTGGCCGAGTCTGCCCCTGCCCCGGTGCAGGAGGAGCAGTCTGTGGAGGTGCCTTCACGGGCACCGAAACCCAGGGGCCGTCCGCCAAAAGCATCTACCCGGTCAAGGCAAGAAGACGAGCAACCTGCCACTACCTCTGCTGGAGCCACAGGGGTAGCACCACGTAGGGGTTCCCGGAGAAGAATTGCAAAGGCCTTATAATCACAAAGGGAATACACCAGGGTGTTTATTATTTTGTACTTTGTTTCTTATATAATGTCACATTCCAGATATTAAATAGTCTATTCTCACCACTCCTGCCACCTCTCGTCCATTCTTCCGCGGCTTGTGCAATAGTTGCGTTCCGTGGAGGCCATCATGACGGCGAACACCTGCTGCCACCCATTGGGCACACTGCTGTGGGTGCAGGATTACTGGCAGCACTCTTCAGTGGAGGGGGCTGCTATGGCCGCTCGCCTGTGCAGGTGAGGAGATGCGAGCGCCTCGCAGTGTGTGACTCTAGGAGAACCGTTGACGTATGAGTGCGTCCCTGGCCCGGCGACCATCCCGGTGAGTCGCGGCTCGGCGCCTGGGTCGTCCAACATCCTCTGGCGCGTCCTCCTCCTCCTCCTCCTCCTCGCCCTCGCCTTCCTCAATGTGGGTGGCGGGTGTGGATGGGGCCTCCTCCAGCGGCACCCCTCTCTGTTGGGCCATGTTGTGCAGGGCACAGCAGACAACTATGATTCGTCCCACTCTGAATGGTGTGTATTGGAGCGCTCCCCCAGAACGATCAAGGCACCTGAAGCGCATCTTGAGAAGCCCTATGGTCTGCTCAATTGTAGACCTGGTAGCAGTGTGGCTGTCATTGTACCGACGCTCCGGCTCGGTGATGGGGTTCCTCAGAGGTGTCATGAGCCACGTGTGGAGGGGATACCCCTTGTCGTCGAGGAGCCAGCCGTTGCCGGCGTTGGGTGCCTGCAGGATGGGCGGGACGGCGGACTCCCTGAGGACGAAGGCATCGTGGCAGCTGCCGGGGTATCTGGCGCACACGTGTAGGAATCTCTGGCGGTGGTCACAGATGAGCTGGGCGTTCATGGAGTGATACCCCTTCCTGTTGATGAACAGCCCTGGCTCATGCGGAGGTGCCCGTATTGCGATGTGGGTGCAGTCGATTACACCCTGCACCCGTGGGAAGCCGGCCATGGCATGGAATCCAACCGCCCTCTCCATCTGGCTGCGCTCGTCCATGGCGAAGTTGATGTAGTGGGAGGCCCTGCGGAACAACCCATCGGTGACCTGCCTTATGCACTTGTGTGCAGAGGACTGACAGACCCCGGTGATGTCCCCGGTGGCACCCTGGAAGGAACCGGATGCGAAGAAGTTGAGGGCAGTGGTGACTTTGACGGCGACAGGTAAGAAGATGCTGCTTGGTCCATCAGGGAGCAGCTCGTCGTTAAGGAGGCTGCAGATGTCGGCGACTACCTGGCGATTGACTCTGAGCCTCCGTATGCACTGCTCCTCGGAGAGGTCCATGAAGCTGAGCCTCGCTCTGTACACCCTGTGCGGAGGGTAGTGCCTCCTGTGACGCATCTCTCTCTGCAGTTGCCCTCCCTCCTGCTGTGCAGGTGGGTGTGCCGCAGCACCGTGGTGGGGGGCCCCACCTCTCCGAGGCGGACGGCGTGGACTGCGAGGCTGCTGGGGCTGGTCATCCTGTTCGTCCTCCGACGATGTCAACGCACCACCCATCTGGCAGGTGTTGGTGTGAGGGGTTGTGCAGGGTAGGTGGGTGGGTCCTCGGACTGGGGCTGCGGTTTCGTGTCGGTCTGTCCTCTGGCTTGGCGGGGGTTGGTGGAGGGCAGGGGTTGCCCTATGTGACGCGGTGGCCTCCTGCGTGGGTGAGGGCTCTCCCCCGTGGAGCGCACCTTGGCACCTGCCACAGGCTGCTGGCTGCAACACGCCTGGTTTGAAGGGTCCTGTTTCCCCCAGTGTGGGAAACTGACTGCGTTGAACCTAAAATCCCACACTTCCTCTTTTGACAGCTGCTTCAGCTCATTAACTGACCACAACGAGCAAGTTAAGTGCTCTCAAGTGGAACCCCGCTGGCTTTAATTGCCTGCGGGATTCCCACCAGCGGGGCTTTCGCGCGCAGCCCCGCACGTCAGCGCGGTACCCGGAAGTGGCCGGGATTTCGTCCGAATCCGGTCACGTGATCGGAGATCGGGATTTTCGGGGCCCCCCCGCTGGAAACCCGCAGGTAACCCGACCCTAAAATCGAGCCCTATGACTTTTACAATGCTGAGGATATGATATCAACAGATTTCAAAATCAAATTTCATAGATAGTATATCATAGTTGGCAATGCAGGCATGGCGTAAGTAGCAATTTACCACTGTGCTCCAATTTTAAATTAATTAGTAACAGTGGAAACATGAATTCCTGATAAGGACTAATTTCAATTAAGAACATTTTTTTGGAACAGTTTTACTTGCCAGTTCTAATTGAGTTTGCATGTTAAAGCCAACGTAGTTTAACTACGCGATGAATATGTTTGTCACTAAAGCTGTAAAATCTAAAGTTGCAGTGACCCATACTGTAAATGGCCAAAATCAAAATTATCAGCCATGTAAATCACCCTCCATTTATCTACATTACTTAAGCGTTGTAGCAGCAGGATATATGCGCTAAGGATAACAGGGGGCAAAGCATTTTCTTTAAATTAAAAATTATATTGAATCATGATGTTACCAGGGCTGGAGCGCTTCAGCTATGAAGAGAGACTGGGAAGATTGGGTTTGTTTTCCTTGGAGCAGAGGAGGCTGAGGGGGGACATGATTGAGGTGTACAAAATTATGAGGGGCACAGATAGGATGGATACTAAGGAGCTTTTTCCCTTCGTTGAGGGTTCTATAACAAGGGGACATAGATTCAAGGTAAAAGGCGGGAGGTTTAGAGGGGATTTGAGAAAGAACTTTTTCACCCAGAGGGTGGTTGGAGTCTGGAACTCACTGCCTGAAAGGGTTGTGGAGGCAGGAACCCTCACAACATTCAAGAAGCATTTGGATGAGCACTTGAAATGCCATAGCATACAAGGCTACGGACCAAATGCTGGAATATGGGATTAGAGTAGACAGGGCTGATGGCCGGCGCGGACACGATGGGCCGAAGGGCCTCTATCCGTGCTGTATGACTCTATGACTCTATAAGCTATGCACATGTACATACACACACAAGATAGCATGCATTTTTATCCATCAATTGCAAATTTCTGCACCATACTTAGACACAATTGACTCAAATTTCATATTCATAAACTATCAACAAATCATGACTGAACAGGTAAAGAACATACTAATCATCAAGTAGCAAGTAAATCATGAACTTCATAAGAACTATGAATCAAAAATGGGCAATCAGCAACAGCTACCAATAAAAAGTACAAACCAATCAAAATATTTTTTGAAATCCTTTGGGCAATAATCTTGGATTCTCCAATGACTAACTACTCGAAATAAGGTCAGCAACATAATAAAGACACAAAAAAGTTACAAAATTTATAATTCTGTGTCTGTAATGCCTGCAACAATATGTTCGATCAGTGATCTATATCTATGTGAAAAGCCTTAGCCCAGAGTTCATGGATGGTACTGGTACCATCATTCTCAGCTGAAAAGATTTGCTACATCTCCCAATTTGCACCTAAACTCATGGAATTTGTTTAATGGTTAACAGCATGGCTGGCCACTCACAGGGCATACCATGACTTGCTGTTTGTAACCCCATTCCCTCCGGCCCATCAGTGAAACTTTACTGCAGATGAAAACATGCAGGAAAACCATTTTAGGAGCAGTGAATGTAAATAGAATTTTTTGTGTTAAAAAAGAAAAATTTAAAAGAGTCTTTATATTTTACTGAGGTAATGTTGAAAGCAAAAATGGTGCATACTATAAACTTGCTGATCTTCCACAACTGAAGTCGGTAAGTACAGTAAGAAAGCCAAACACAGAAACAGCTGAGGAGAAACCAGCAAGTGGGGAAGGACTCAGGCAAAAACAGAGGCAAAGCAGGTCTTCATAGTTTGTAAAGTATTCTACCGACATGACTGAGAATAATCACCCGATTGATTGATTCATCTTGCAAAAGTGTACCTTTTGCTGTATGACTGTTATCCCCATAACAGAGCATGACATAAATGCATATTCTTTTTGAATACAAAACAGGAGCCAACCTATTGTTTCCTGACACCATAGTTTTCAAGGATGCCTAAATCTGATAGAGTTTTTTGAGGAGGTGACACATATGTAGTGTACATGAACTTTCAGAAAGCCTTTGACAAGGTGCCACACAGGGGACCATTGGAGAAGATTAAGCGATCTCATGTCTTTTGGGGTTATTGGTCCTGCCCAGTCTTCATCCTCCCCACAGGAAGCCAGTACATCAAACTTGTTGGAGAGGGTCACTTGCTCTGGATGTTCCTGGTCTAGCCTGCCACTCCTTTCTATCCTTGACCTGTGGATAATTACCATGGTACAAATGGTTCATTCTCGGACTGGCAACCAGTAGCCAGTGGTGTTCCGCAGGGGTCGGTGCTGGGTCCCCAACTCTTTACAATCTATATTAACGATTTGGAGGAGGGGACCGAGTGTAACATATCAAAGTTTGCAGATGATACAAAGATGGGAGGGAAAGTAGAGAGTGAGGAGGACATAAAAAACCTGCAAGGGGATATGGACAGGCTGGGTGAGTGGGCGGAGATTTGGCAGATGCAATACAATATTGGAAAATGTGAGGTTATGCACTTTGGCAGGAAAAATCAGAGAGCAAGTTATTATCTTAATGGCAAGAAACTGGAAAGTACTGCAGTACAAAGGGATCTGGGGGTCCTAGTGCAAGAAAATCAAAAAGTTAGTATGCAGGTGCAGCAGGTGATCAAGAAGGCCAACGGAATGTTGGCTTTTATTGCTCGGGGGATAGAATATAAAAACAGGGAGGTATTGCTGCAGTTATATAAGATATTGGTGAGACCGCA
Organism: Heptranchias perlo; assembly: GCF_035084215.1. NCBI lineage: Eukaryota > Metazoa > Chordata > Chondrichthyes > Hexanchiformes > Hexanchidae > Heptranchias > Heptranchias perlo. Next base: position 42,580,687 of record NC_090336.1, read on the forward strand.
CCTGGAATACTGCATACAGTTTTGGTCTCCATACTTAAGAAAAGACATACTTGCTCTCGAGGCTGTACAAAGAAGGTTCACTCGGTTAATCCCGGGGATGAGGGGGCGGACATATGAGGAGAGGTTGAGTAGATTGGGACTCTACTTATTGGAGTTCAGAAGAATGAGAGGCGATCTTATTGAAACATATAAGATTGTGAAGGGGCTTGATCGGGTGGATGCGGTAAGGATGTTCCCAAGGATGGGTGAAACTAGAACTAGGGGGCATAATCTTAGAATAAGGGGCTGCTCTTTCAAAACTGAGATGAGGAGAAACTTCTTCACTCAGACGGTAGTAGGTCTGTGGAATTTGCTGCCCCAGGAAGCTGTGGAAGCTACATCATTAAATAAATTTAAAACAGAAATAGACAGTTTCCTAGAAATAAAGGGAATTAGGGGTTGCGGGGAGCGGGCAGGAAATTGGACATGAATTTAAATTTGAGGTTAGGATCAGATCAGCCATGATCTTATTGAATGGCGGAGCAGGCTCGAGGGGCCGATTGGCCTACTCCTGCTCCTATTTCTTATGTTCTTATGTTCTTCCCTCTACCACTGCTAGCTCCCTACCTCTCAGCAGGGTGACTACCCTCTGAAACACTTGCTTTCGAAACCTCACTCTCTCCCTAATGTGTTGGATTGTCTCTGGTCGGGTTACTGAACTTCTCGCAGCACTGATCTGCAGTTCTGGGGGGTGAGATACTTGATATTCAGTGCTGGTGCCATCTCCTTCCACCTGGCAAGACACACATTTTTTCAAGTTTCCTCCCAAGCAGATCCAGCAGTCTGTCTCTTATGTTCAATCTCCTCGCAGAGGATATGTAGGTTAGTTTCATAGAAATTGCATTGCTCAGGTCCCTTTTTTTGGCTGTCTGGGCCAGACATTTCAGTGGAAGACATATGTGAAAAGTAGGACAAAATGACACGAGCCATTCAGTGACGGTGAGCACAGTGATCCAAACATTTTGACACTTACCTACTGCTTTCTGCAGCATGCTGCTGCAATCTGTAGCCAGACCTAGCTTTTTTAAAGGCTGCATGCTAATTTCCGAGTTACCTCCAGCACTTTACTGTTATTTGACATGGGGTTTGTGTTGAGCTGACACATTGTATGGCTCAGCGCCCGTTTCACACGCGTACAATGGGTGCCTAAGGGTTCAATATGGTGGGCGATATGCGCACACTCATTGCGCGCGCCAGAAGTACACCATCCACCATATTGATGATGGCTCCTCCACAGGCATTCGGAATGCATGCTTGAAACAGGCATTAAGCCCTTAGCATGTGCAAAAATGGGGCATTATGCCTGTGTGAGGCCGCATTTGCAAAATTGGATTGTGCATGACTGCATGCTGCAGTCAGTTTCTTAAGGTGCTTGGCAGCCAAAGCAATAGCCTTACAGTTTGAATTTTTTACCTCCCTTATTATGGAGCTGGGAAGAACAGGAGTGCTCCTCTTGGTTTCACATTCATTGCACAGGCCAATGCCGGCCACCAATGGCCACCTCTCCTGATTGCCTCCTCCCCCCCACCCCCACCCCTGAACTGTCGTTATGACCTCGGCCAATTTCTGGGACAGGCAAGCTGTTTCTGGGGCTGTCACTGGCACCTGCAGCTCGCCGGTAATAAGCAAATGAGGCTGGCGGACCAAATTGCCGTGCTTCTGCCATCGGCCTCAGTTGGCACGTGCAGCATAATCCAGTGACATTTTGGCAGATTCAGCTCCGAATAACATGAGCGGCCACAAGTCCAGATACTTTGGCAGAAATCTGACATGACTCATTGTGTGAAATTTCGTGGCCGTTATGAACATATCGATACTATTCCATGGCAGATTTTCAACACTCTACACTACAAATCACTTGTAATAAACTTTAAGAATCAGGACAATCCCTGCAGAAATTCAATCGCAACTTACTTTAAGCTCTTTAAGTGATCCAAACCGTCATAGTGGTTACTGCAAATATAGAAAAGGTTGTTTTTCCAAATGCAATGCATTATATTTACACTACAGAGTTTTATTTTAAAATGCATATTCCTAATATATGTATACAAATTATGGGTAGTCAGCTCTGCACTCAATCAGGGCATGCAGCATTATGCTCTCCACTGCTATCAGCTCTCAGAAAGTCAATAGAAAATAAAATAACTTTAAAATAGTTTCACATATTTAAAATGTGAAGTGTACATGTGAATCATGGTGAGATTTGTGCCTGTTGATGATTGGTACTTCATTGACATGCTTCATGATGATGTACGTACAATCTGTAATTAGCATAAAGTGAATCATCTCAGACTCTTGCGCTATTCTTGTGTTATGAAGGATATTAATGAGAGCAAATCACAATTATTTATATTCTAAGCAAATGTCCTTTGACAGATATCAAGTACACATTACATGGCTGCTCCTTTTACAATAGAATGTCGAGTCACTTTTAGCTGACTTTTGTTAATAAAACTGCACTGGCAAGGAATTCATTCTTCCTGTTATTTGGAGTTCTGTTTTTGTACACCATTGAGAAAATCACATTCTTTGTCAGTGCAACTTCCTGATGAAAAAAAGCAATAAAAACAAAACTAAAATAAATTCAAAAATCTTTTATAAAAGGCTGGATTTTCTGCCCAGTGACTATGAATGGTCTGAAAAACAGAAAATGCTAGTTCCTGGGTTATGTGTCTCTCTGGGTAGTTCTAGATAGGCAGCTCAATATAAGAACATAAGAAATAGGAGCAGGAGTAGGCCATAAGGCCCCTCAAGCCTGCTCCGCCATTCAATGAGATCATGGTTGATCTTTCACCTCAACTCCACTTTCCCGCCTGATCTCCATATCCATTGATTCCCTTATAGTCCAAAAATCTATTGATCTCAGTCTTGAATCTACTCAACAACTGAGCATCCACAGCCCTCTGGGGTAGAGAATTCCAAATATTCACCACATGAGTGAAGAAATTCATCCTCATCTCAGTCCTAAATATCCGACCCCTTATCCTGAGACTATGCCCCTCGTTCTAGACTCTCCAGCCAGGAGAAACATCCTTTCAGCATCTACCCTATTAAGCCTTCTTAGAGTCTTATATGTTTCAATGAGATCACTCTCATTCTTCTAAATGCCAAAGAGTATAGGTCCATTTTACTCAATCTCTCCTCATTGGACAATCCTCTCATCCCAGGAACCAACCTAGTGAACCTTCGTTGCACCGCCTCTAAGGCAAGTCTATTCTTCCTTAGGTAAGGAGACCAAAACTGTACACAGTACTCCAGGTGTGGTCTCACCAAAGCCCTGTACAATTGCAGCAAGACTTCCTTACTCTTGTACTCCAACCCACTTGCAATGAAGGCCAACATGCCATTTGCCTTCCTAATTGCTTGCTGTACCTGCATTTTAACTTTCAGTGTTTCGTGTACAAGGACACCCAAATTCCTTTGAACACCAACATTTAATAGTTTCTCACCATTTAAAAAATATTCTGTTTTTCTATTTTTCCTACCAAAGTGAATAACCTCATCTTTCCCCACATTATACTCCACCTGCCATCTTCATGCCCATTCACTTAACCTGTCCATATTCCTTTGCAGACTCTTTGCATCCTCCTCACCGCTTACTTTCCCATATAGCTGTGTTTCATCAGCAAACTTTGATACATTACACTCAGTCCCTTTGTCTAAGTCATGAATACAGATTGTAAACAGTTGAGGCCCAAGTACCGATCCTTGCGGCACCCCACTAGTTACAGCCTGCCAACCTGAAAATGACCCGTTTATTCCTACTTTCTGTTTACTGGCCATTAACCAATCCTCAATCCATGCTAATATATTACCCCCAATCCCATGAACCCTAATCTTGTGTAACAACCTCTTGTGTAGCACCTTATCGGATGCCTTTTGAAAATCCAAATACACTACATCCACTGGTTCCCTCTTATCTACCCTACTAGTTACACCCTCAAAAAATTCTAATAGATGCGTCAAACACAATTTCCCTTTCATAAAACCATGTTGACTGCCTAATCATATTATGATTTTCTAAGTGCCCTGTTACTACATTCTTAATAATGGATTCCAGCATTTTCCTTACTACTGACTTCAGGCTAACTGGCCTATAGTTCCTCATTTTTTCTCTCCTTTCTTGAATAGCGGGATTACATTTGCTACCTTCCAATCCACGGGGACCGTTCTGGTATCTAGGGAATTCTGGAAGATCAAAACCAATGCATCCACTATCTCTGCAGCCACCTCTTTTAAAACCCTAGGATGTAGGCCATCAGGTCCCGAAGGTATTTTCCTTACAACACACATAGCTATGCACGTTCCTGAGCAAGGAATTACCGATGACTACAATCTCTCTCTGACCTGCAAACTCTGTCTTTGTCCAGGCTGTACTGTCTAGCTTTCCAGCTGCCTTTACATCTGGGACCTTGTATCCTTCTGTATGCTAGACAATGCCTGGTATCTGTTTGCTAGTGTAATCTCTTGCGTAGATTCACAGGGTTTGCTACGTTTCTTGCTTCTTTTCTCAACCTTAAACCATCAGGTATTTCCATTACCTTAGCTTCTTTCTGTAACTATACCTTTATCATGACAATGCTGTTTCTGATTGTATTGGTCTCCAGCACCAAATCCCTTGTGTTATCCCAGCTATGTCATTTACATATGATGACTCACTTACTGAATCCAGTACTAGCCATTGGCCCTCAAAAATCCCCTTGTTTCTGTCTGCCCTTGTAAGTTCCTGTACCTTGCTCTCTAAGGCCGTAGCTTTCTCTTTTTTTGCATCTCTTCGCCCCTCTATTGTATCTGTCTTTCTCATTTATGGAAACACATCTGAAGATCTCCATCTCAGTTTTTCTTCTCTCAGCTATTTTGTAGGAACATAGGAATCGCTAGATGAAGAAAGACCAAGGTCCCATCTAGTTCACTATCTACCATCCTGGTAGTCACATGATACAATGATAATGGAGTTGTTGATGAATCATAGCAATCAATCTCCATCAATTAGTCTACAACAGACCCAGAAATGACACGAGCAAAACCCCCAGTGGTGGAGAGCTTTGGGAACCATGGGGTAAATTTTAACCTCCAAAAACGGGTGGGTTGGGGGCAGATGGGCAGTGAAAAAAGCTCATTTTTGGATTGGGTCCGCAACCTGGCTCCAACGTGTCTACTTCTGGGTTTGACCCAGACACGTTTGGATGCGTACACGCTTCTGATATGTAAGAATCTATCAAATAAGTTAAGAATCTATTAAATATGAAATCAGCTGGAAACTGTTTAAAAACTAAGATTAAATAGCAAACCAGACAGGGGGCAAAGTATAATAAAGCAGCAGTATGGAAAACTATTGACCCTTGTAACAGATCAATGTGGTCAGATAACAGAAAAGCTGCAGACCCTCAGGACTCTGCTTCTGCGAAAATGTTACCGTTTGCAGGACGATCTTTGCACCGATTCCAGGAATATTTTGACCACCCTTGCCCAGATAAGAAATAGAGGAACTGATATTATTATCTAACCCACCACCTGCAAACCGTACATGCAGAATTGCACATTCCTCAGGCAGAAATAGGGTATATAAAGACTGGCTTTTAGCCAGAAGCCCCGCAGTCGGAAGAGAAGGGGAGTTAGGCATATCCAGGATATCCATGCGGGCTTCAGGCCTATCCCTGTGTAACTCTCCGAGAGTTCGATACTTCCAGGGGACGGAAATGCTGACTTCAGCCTAACCCTGTATAACTCTCCGAGAAACAACTAGAAACGAGCCATCCGCGCCAGCTGTCCAGTTACCAAACGGGTAATATCATGCTTGTTTAAGGCTGATAGTTACTGCTCAATGATTATAGGAACATAGGAACAGGAGTAGGCCGTTCAGCCCCTCGTGCCTGCTCTGCCATTTGATAAGATCATGGCTGATCTGTGATCTAACTCCATATACCCGCCTTTGGCCCATATCCCTCAATACCTTTGGTTGCCAAAAAGCTATCTATCTCAGATTTAAATTTAGCAATTGAGCTAGCAACAATTGCCGTTTGTGGAAGGGAGTTCCAAACTTCCACAACCCTTTGTGTGTAGAAATGTTTTCTAATCTCGCTCCTGAAAGGTCTGGTTCTAATTTTTAGACTGTGCCCCCACTCCTAAAATCCCCAACCAGCGGAAATAGTTTCTCTCTATCCACCCTATCTGTTCCCCTTAATATCTTATAAACTTCGATCAGATCACCCCTTAACCTTCGAAACTCTAGAGAATACAACCCCATAAAATGATGAAACGCTGTCTGTGAACAATAAAAAGCTCAATTCTCTAACCAATATGGTGTCAGTTCAGATTCACTGAAAGGAATCTCCGAACCAGCATACAGATTTTCTAATAGACACCTGAAAGTTCCACTAGCACTTAAAGCCAGCGGGACGATATTTAAAGGGGCAATTTAGGTTTTTAAACCACTTAATGTGATTAACTTTTTGAATATCGAGTTGCACAAACCATTTTAACTTCTCCTGAACGTGTCTACCATGGCCTCTGAAACACACCATGGAAACGGAGGCGAGTTGTAGCCGACCCTCATTTGGACCTTTAAACCAGTGATTGACACATGTGAAGAAAAGGTGAGTTTTTGCAGCAGGGCAATCAGTTCTCTCGGACAAACCTTTGGCTGGAAGTTTTTTGAGCTTCGACTGAGAATTTTTGGTTCAGCTGAGCAGAGCTTGGAGAGGAGTGCGCCCCACGATGCGGACTCTCCACAGCTGCCCCCGTCACCAGTGTCTGCTCGTGCTCACTTGTGAGCGGTGAATCATCAGGTGACAACCCAACTATCTGCCTAACAGGACCCACCGAAGTGCAAGTATCTGCGCTAGTGCATGGCTGGATATGTTGTGACAATGCGCCCTCAGAGGAACGAAGCTCCTTTGAGGAATCGCTCTCTTCCATGGCACGTGCTTCCTCATCAATCGTTGAAGGCCCTGGAAGAGAACATAAAGCAATATTAACAATCATCGCGGTAGTTATTTTGCGATGAGCATACTGAGGTGTGCAACAGGTCAATCATTGATAACATCAATTGATGATGTGTGTGAAGGATGTTAAAGTTCTATCACCAGCCATTTGCAGGGTGCCAGTCTCGCCATCTGCGACAGCCAGGCATTCAACCGTGCGGCTGAGCTCCAAGGTCTCCTCCTCCGCCTGTGTCAGGGCCACTATTTGTGGTAGGCCCCCTCCAGTCCTACTCCTCTCCCTTGCATTTTGTACTCTTTTCTCCTGCAAGGGGAGAAAGAACAGACTGTGTGAGTGAATGAGGGTGACAGGGTCACCCAATGGAAGCATTGCTTTGGGTGAGGCTGCCAATGAAACTGATGCATCAGAGGGTGAGTATTAGACAGATACTCACCACACAGTATCATCACATTGCATCAGGATTGGGGTGAGTGGGAGTGGTGGGTTCATAAATGGGGAGGTGAGGAAGTGCACAGAAAGTAAAGGTAAGTTGATCATGAGACTGAAGTGGGTGTGAGGAGTGATGTGATGGAGTAGGCTTGGCAAGATAAAGTGAGAAGGGGCATAATGTACACCACAGGATATAGGTGACTGTAACTGTACTCACTTTTCCTGACCTGGTTAGGTCATTAAATCATTTCCTGCGCTGCACCCACAACCTTGCCACAATGCTCCTGCTGCTCAACTCTTCTGTCACCTCCACCCAGACCTTTTTGGTGGCAGAGGTAGGGATCTTCCACCAATCAGCTGGATACAGTATCTCTCTCCTGCTCCTCACACCAGCCAGTAGTAACTCGAGAAGAGTCGTTAAAGTGGGGTGTTACCTTAAACCTTTGATGTTGCATCTCTGCACATCCCTCCTTTCTCCCTCAAAATCAATGGTTGCAATGGCCCTTTAAATGCTCTAGTTCCCAGTACATCATTCAGGTGCGCAGTACGCCCACCGCGCAGCTCGAAGACGCAAAACCCGGAAGTTACATTGAGGCTTTCAATTTAGTCACGATCGCTCGAGCCGACGCATGGAAAATTTTTCCGGGTTTCCCGCATGACTAGTCACCCCCTCACTGAGTTCCCGCCGTCATGTTAAAATTATACCCAATGGGTCCAAAGTCACCTTTCTCCTCATCAGCATGCTACACTTACATGTCATGTCTCACATTACTCATATACCGTATTCCAAAATGTTATTATTTCTTGTTATATTTCTCCTGTTGCCTCCTTTTTGGTTCCCTTAGATGTTTTACTTTTTATTTCCCTTGGTTAATATTTAATTTGGCTTATTTTGTGTGGTCCCCTTTGTCATTTACTTCACACAGGTGTTCTTTCACCTTAGTTCCTTTCCACTGCACCCTTAACTTCCTAGGTGCAATCCTTTGAAATATATTTCTGCCTGTGCTCCCGTTAAGAAAATATCGAGAGTTATTGATGCATCTGGCTTCCCTGCTGCCCTGTTTCTTTACTTGATTTGCTGAAACGCCATTCGGAAGCTTTGGAAAATCGAGCTCTCCCAGTTGTGAAGTTTTTTTCCTGTTACTGTTTGCTTCGTTACTGATTTGGGAAACTAATTTACAGTCTAAATCGACGATCTTGCAGGAAAATCTGGGCCATTATTTAGAACCATTCTTTTTGTGGCAACTGCTTCATTTGTAAAGATGCCTCAGAGAAATCTGGTAGGAAATTAGACATCTTTACCAAAGTTGCTATGTTGAATGCAGTAGTGTTGGACGATCAATTTTCATGGCTAATGTTCTTTTATAAATAAAAATTTATTCTGGGCTTGTGATACAGGCTGTCTAATGCATACCGTTTATATTAAGGCTGGGAATATAACCAAGTTATGATTATTTATTTGCAAATATTCTGTACTAGATTTTGAAGTTATTTAAAATTCAATCAAAACCACTCATGGCTCAAAGGCATTAAGGGAAATGGGCAAGTATGAGTTTTTACTTATTCACAATTATTTAATGAAGCCGATGCCCTAATCTATCAAACGCTAATTCTATTTTTTCCAATTTATTGGACAAAATCCCTATATTACGTATGAAGAGTGGATGTGGTCTGCATTTTATTCCTCAAGCAAACTGTCCCGATTTATGCCAAGGTGAAGTATACAGCAAGTTGCACCACACGACTATTCTTTTCTTCATTAGTTTTGATTTATCTATGTACAAATAAATAAGCTGTTCCTATGGAATAAAAAACAAGTATTATGGAAGCTATCGGTTCATTGTTTCGACATCCTGAACAGACCACCTGCACAGGGATGAATACAGAGTGGAAAATTTCTGCCTAGCGTAGTCCGACCCGACCTCAAGCCAGCATTTCACCGGTTTGTTTAATCCATAATACGATGAGTGAAGACATATTCTCAAATGTACATTCATACCTGAAAGATTGAGGATGTTTATCACACACCAGTCAACACATTACACTGATGACACTAACGCAGAAGATAATGGCTCCCCTTCATTTCTTCTTATGTTATATGTACGTGGCCATTCAAATGAGGTGATCCTGAACAATTCTCGATTCAGTCCTTTTCACCCAGAGGGGTTTGTACAATTTGCAGCAGTTCCATCACCTACAAATAAAAAAACCTGCAGAAAATTAACTCAGTAAAATACACACACACAGATAGACAGATCCAGATGCATTAGTCTTATGATATAATGATGGTTGGTAAAAAATTAATGGGCTTGATAAAAAAAATTGCATTTCCCAGTCTGACTGTGATATTCGGCTACTCTGTTTGAAGTCTGTTCTGAAATTTTTATGAAATCCCTTGAGTTTTCAATGCCAACTAGTCTGTCAAAATCTGGCAGACACTGTGCGAAGAGTTTGAAGGAGTTATGTTGCCCTTCGAACACTAGAAGTTGGAAGCAGTCCAGTTTCCAAAGCAAGCTTTATGTAGAGCATTAGAAATTTCAAGAGGCACACATAGCACGACAATTAGATGCAGTAAATAGGGATGCTCATAATGAATACTAGTCTCTTAAGATCTATTGTGTGGGGCAAGTCTCTAATGACTGCAATATTGTATTTTTTGTCTATTCTAAATTTCTTATCAATGAATGATACGGTTTACTTTATTCCCTTAAAATGTAATGTGAAACATTGGCATTGTACTTGCATAATTAAAGAGTTGTTTTCAACTGAGATGAAATTGTTGTGCTCAAATTGTTCCAAATCTAATCAGTCCTGTTTTAAAAGGATTTGATTGATTCTTTGTGGATGTATTTATCAAAATTCTGTACAGAACAAACGGAAGTGGAAGAGAGAGACAGAGAGAAAATATGAAGGCTGATTCCATAATCTGCTGCTTCCTGCATAAAGCAGCATTACCAGAGAGTGCAAGTTAGGAAATCTTGCCCCCACAACCCATGTTTTCTTGTCCATAATGAACCAAAAATCATGGACTGTGGTCCTACAATTTCCTGACCTGTGCTCTCTGCGAGTATCTCTCCTCTTTTTGGGAGCATCAGATCACAGAATCAGACCTATAATGAAGAAGATATTATAAGTATTTCTACAAATAAGGCTGACTGGATCATTTCGAAGTGACTACGTCACAAATGGGTTAAAATAAGTTTTATGAGTGGAGATATTTTTCATATCATTACTGTTACGAATGCAGATATTCAATAGATATTAGCATCACTCACTCCCCTAAGCAGTCTGAGTGTCTTACTTTTATTTGCGTTGACTCATACTGCCCTATATCTACTTGCATGATAGAGTAACCCGGGTGTAACAATGGGGGTAATTTTAACCCCCCCCCCTCCCGCAACGACTGGCAGGAGAGGGTCGGGGGAAGGCACTGGGGGGGGGTTAAATCGGTAAATATGTGAAACCCGACCCCAACCCACCCCAAAACACACCTACTTCTGGTTTAACTGAGGTGGGTTGAGGGAGTATCGGAGTAACCCGCTCTGGAGAGCAGGTCCGTGATTATAATATTTAGATGAGGCTCCGTTCCTCAGATTTTGGGAGCCATTTGTATTTAAAGGCGGCTGGCCGGGTTTCCCAGGGCTAAGGAGGCAGGAAATGCCGGCTCCAGCAGGTAAGTACTTTCCCATCACTACTTGTGGACCAGGAGGTGCCCTGGCCCACACCCCCAAGCAAATCTTCTGCCACGATCTGCCGACCACCGCCCCCCCCCCCGCGATCTCCCGACCCCCCTTCCCTCCCCGCGAGCGGCCGACCCCCCCACAACGATCTGCCTCCATCCCCACAATCTTCCAACCACCACCCCCACCCCCCCCCACCAATGATTACTTATTTACAGTCTATGAGAAAAACATCAAAGCTAGCTCATTAACAGTTTAATGACCTATCAGCTCAAACCTTTTTTTAAACTTATGCCCAGTATCAGCTGGCGGGCCACCCGTAGAGGGAAAGAGCAGAGGTGCTTGTTCTCCACCCTCTGTCCGCTGGCTCTATGATAATGAGGTCCGGCCCTCAAAATGGACTGGGCTTCCCATTGGGAATATCGGGTGGCCAGCGGACTCACTTTGCCAACCAGCTGCCTGAACATCGCTCGGGGAGGAAATCTAGCCATATGTGACATTAGTGCACCAACATCTAGCACATTTATAGGATATTCCTTTGCCATTTTAACAAAAGAATGAAGTCGTTTGAAATAAATAGGCTTAAGTCCCCATCAAAATAGCAGACAAAGGAATGTCATACAAACATGTTAAGTGTTTATAATCTAATATCCCACACAGGAAGATCTAGGCTCATAACGTTTTGCAAAGAGAAAAATATTTTAAAAGCAAACACTTACTTCTCTAATACTCAGTTATTTAATAGAACCTCTACTGGTTAGATTGTGGGTGCGATATATTAGCCCTGATTTTGCAAGGTTTCACTGACAGCATAAAGATTCACTTGGGGTGAATGAGGGTCAGGAATTGTTGTGCACAGGTCTGCTCCTCCAATTCACAGCAAGGCACATTCATGGCAAAGAAAAATGTCAGGCAAAGGAAGGAAATGCTGGTGTTTTTTTCCTGCTGCATTACAAATGAATGACAAGTCACAATTGTGCTTTGGGGAGCCTAGGCAATATGCTAATTATTCTCTGGTTCAATAACTTTTCTTAAAGTTTTTGATATAAGTACCAGTTTTATATATTTTCTAATATTTTGAAAATAACTTCTTGATTTTGAAGCTATTGGCCTTCAGTAGATGATTGTGAAGTGTGCAGATGCTGAATATTTTTATGAATTCAGAGATCCTAATCCATTTAAATTAAGCTTGTTCGCGCCACCTTTTAACTAGTGGAAATTGGCATTTCTTACAAACTCATTAAGTGCTTATATGCTGAGCAGTGACAGCTTGATGCCATATTCTGCCACCCCAGCTCTTTCCTTAGACTATGGGCCAAAATTACTAAGGGCATCCCCTCAAATTTGGAAAGCTCCTTTAAATTTGGAAGATCCATCATGCACTTGTGGTAGTTGTCTGCTACCTTTTCCTGGAGGCACACACTAGATGTTAGAAATTGGCAGATCACCCAGACACGCACCGCTGTGGCCAATCCACGTTCTCCATCCATACAGCTTTAGTTTTGCTTTAACAAATTAGTGCACCCACCTATGATAAATTTGCTACAGTAGGACCTCCCAGGCATCACCTTCAAAAGAGGGAGTTTTCCTCACAATCCTCCTTGTCTCCATTGTCCTTAGCAGAAAAGTGGGATATAATGTACCTACATTCTCATCATATAACCTTGCTTCGGCAGGCGAAAGTGAAGTTACAACCGGCAGGCCAAATCTGTCAAATCCTGGCCGGCATGGACTTTCAAGTGATCTCAGCTATTTTAATCACAATCAAAAACCTTGGCCCATTCCTGTAAATCCTTTAGCTAAATGTTGAAGGCCTCTGCTGCTAAATACTCCTTTCTCTAGTCCTCAACCTCCAAACATAGCATGGATGTATCTGCCTTTAGGAGATACATGTTGACTCTCTGCCAACTGCCTTAACATAAAAGATTATGACCATGTGAGTAAACCTCTCTGCCAGTAGGTTTAACCTCGGTGCTGGGGAAACTTTTGGAAGCGATAATTTGGGACAGAATTAACAATCACTTGGACGAGTGTGGATTGATTAGGGAAAGCCAGCACGGATTTGTTAAAGGCAAATCATGTTTAACGAACTTGATAGAGTTTTTTGATGAGGTAACAGAGATGATAGATCAGGACAATGCAGTTGATGTGGTGTACATGGATTTTCATAAAGCGTTTGATACAGTGCCATATGGTAGACTTGCTATTAAGATTGCGGCCCATGAAATAAAGGGGGCAATAACAACACGGATACAGAATTGGCTAGATAACAGGAAACAGAGAGTAGTGGTGAACGGTTGTTTTTCGGACTGGAGGGAGGTGTACTGTGATGTTCCCCAGGGATCGGTGCTGGGACCACTGCTTTTTTTTAATATATATTAATGACTTGGATTTGGGAGTACAGGGCACAATTTCAAAATTTGCAGATGACACAAAACTTGGAAGAGTAGTGAACAGTGAGAAGGATAGTGATAGACTTCAAGAGGATATAGACAGGCTGGTGGCATGGGCGGACACGTAACAGATGAAGGTTAACGCGGAAAAATGCAAGGTGATGCATTTCGGTAGGAAAAATGAGGAGAGGCAAGAGAACTAGAGGGCACAATTCTAAAAGCGGTACAGGAACAGAGAGATCTGGGGGTATATGTGCACAAATCGTTGAAGGTGGCAGGACAGGTTGAGAAAGTGGTTAAAAAAGCATATGGGGTCCTGAGCTTTATAAATAGAGGCATAGAGTAGAAAAGCAAGGAAGTCATGATCAACCTTTATAAAACACTGCTTCAGCCACAACTGGAGTATTGTGTCCAGTTCTGGGCACCACACTTTAGGAAGGATGTGAAGGCCTTAGAGAGGATGCAGAGGAGATTTATTAGAATGATTCCAGGGATGAGGGACTTAAATTACGTCAATAGACTGGAGAAGCTGGGATTGTTCCTTGGAACAAAGAACATTGAGAGGAGATTTGATAGAGGTATTCAAAATCATGAAGGGTCTAGAAAGAGTAGATAGAGAGAAACTGTTCCCATTGGCAGAAGGGTCAAGGACCAAAGGGCGTAGATTTAAGGTGATCGGCAAAAGAACCAAAGGTGACATGACGAAAAACTTTTTTACACAGCGAGTGGTTGGGATCTGGAATGCACTGCCTGAGGGAGTGGTGGAGGCAGATTCAATCATGGCGTTCAAAAGGGAACAAAAAAATGTGCAGGGCTACGGGGATAGGGCGGGGGAGTGGGACTAGCTGGCTTGCTCATGCATAGAACCGGTGCGGACTCGATGAGCCGAATGGCCTCCCTCTGTGCTGTAACCTTTCTTTGATTCTATGATTCTATAGCAAATATGGCCAAGCTACCTATGTTAGAATAGACCTTGCTGCACGGAACCACTCCCATCTCATTCAGACCTCTTTAATATTGTGAGAGTCTGTCATTTCAGAGTGGCAAATATGTACAAGCCTTCTTGCCAACCCTGGTCTATGTCAAATATTGTTCCTGAGCTCCCAAACCCTGTCATCTATGTTGGAGATTTTAATAGCGACCACACCTCCTGGAGAGGGAGAGAGTCAGATTAAAATGGAGTTGAGCTTTTGAACAGGGCCTCATTCCAAGGCCTTCATCTCACCAGTGACCCAAAACAATGGGGCAATTTTCATTCTGCCAGACTACAGCAAGACTACTCTCCTGATCTCACCTGGATCACCAGTACAGGCAGTCGTCCACTTCAAGTTATAAGCAGTGTATTGAAAACTTTCCACATAGACAACATCGTCTGATCCTTACCAAAGTTGAAGTAACCATACCTATTGTGAGCATCATTAAATACCTTTGCTGGAATGATCGGAGAGCAAATTGGTCCAGCTTTACACACTTCGTGGACCGTTATATCACTTGTAACCTGCACAACATTTCTGTTGAAGAAGCTTACATCTGGTTCACAAGAGCCATTTACAAAGCTGCCATGAAGTTATTATAAGATCTACATTCTGTGCCTTGAGAACTCCTCAAGCAATATGAAGAAAATGTCGATCCAGACATTGCCACACACCTTTTAGACAGCTTGAATGCTTCTAGAAAAGCGAGATGGGAGCAGGCTACAATGGAATAAAACATGTCACGATTCAGCCGCAAAGTCTGTACGCTAATTAGAAAACTTGATGCTTCTCAGATGTCTCCAGCACAGAGCCATCGTCCAGTCTCTCCAAATAGCATTTTTACTCACCTGATCAATGTCACAAAGGCGGATAAGGACAAAAAGTTTGAAGGAGAGGTGGAACAAATGGTAACAATACAAACAGTATATACCTGAAACTGAAGATGAAATAGAAAGTGCAATGAAAACATTGAGAACAGGTAAAGCCTACGGGCTTGATTTATCTCTATCGAATTCCTGAAGAGTCGAGAAAAACTAACGGACACTGGCTAGCCATCTTTCTATCAACAGTCATCCAGGTGAATAAGATACCTAAGATTTGGTGCAGAACAAAGGTTGGCCATCGACATACAGTAAGTTACTGGCCCATCTCTTTGCTAAGCTCAAACTATTCTTATCCTTCAAAGAAATGTCCCCACTGTTGATGGTATTCTTCATCTAGATCAAACAAACTTCAGACCAAACTGCACAATACCAATGTTCAAGTTCCTGCACTCACCACCTACATCAAGAATGGCTTCCAGATCAGGCGCAGTTTTTCTCGATGACACAATTTAGCATACAGGCCTACTGTACAAACTGTCATTGGTCTACTGAAATGGGTTGTCATGGCTGTGGAACTTCTATTGAGAGGCTGCATGTTCCAAGTTTCACTTGGACAAACTCCCAGCTCCTGGAAGTCCCAAAAAAACAGTTTATCTCAGGGTTCAGTTCTAGCACCGAACTTTTCAACCTCTCTACAAATGACATTTCCAACATCACTGTCAGGCAATTTATTTACGCAAACATCTGTCTGACAGTACAGGAACAGGATTTCAGTCACCTAGAAGAAGTCCTGAATGCTAACATGAGAGAGATGGCCCATTTATGCAAAAGATGGAGACTTAAACTAAGTGCCAAAAAGACAGTTTCTGGCTTTTTCCACCTAAACCACTCAAAAGCCAACAAACAGCTCAACATCTTGTTGGATGGACATAGGCTGGACCTGGACCCAAAGCTGATGTGTATCGAGGTGTTACACTGACTATGACTTTCAAGCAACACCTTACCAAGACCTCGCAGAAAATAAAGATAATGGACAACTTGATCAGCAAACTAGTTGGTTGAACATGGAAACCCAATGCACGGACACTAAGGGGGTAACTGAATCTCCACAGACAGACGAGGGGAAAGATGGGTTGGGGTTAAAAATTAAAAAATGGTAAATCTGTCCCGCAACCCGCCCACTTTTAATGGAGACAGGTTGGGGGTGGGTGACTAACTTACTCTTTGGAGGCGGGACGTCATTAAAATATTTTATTCAGGCTGCGCACCTAAGATTTTCTCTCTGTTCCAGATTTAACATTGGCCGGCCGGGTTTCCTAGGCCTCAGGAAACCTAGCAGCGGGAGCCACAGGCCTTCCCGCCCGAGAGTCAGCCGGCCCCTCAATCTGGCAGGCCGCGGCCAAGAAACCAATACAAAAAATTTGAATCAGGGCCTGCCATTAAATTCAGCAGGATCTCCGGGAAACCCATACTTCCGGTTTCCCAGTCACTAAACCTTCCCCTCCCACCTCTGCTCCATTCAGTTAACATGCAGGTACGGCAAGCAATTAGGAAGGCAAATGTTACTTTAGCCTTTATTGCAAGGGGGTTGGAGTATAAGAGTAAGGAAGTCTTGCTGCAATTGTACAGGGCTTTGGTGAGACCACATCTGGAGTACTGTATACAGTTTTGGTCTCCTTAGCTAAGGAAGGATATACTTACTTTAGAGGGTCGAAACGAAGATTTACTAGATTGAATCCTGGGATGAGAGGGTTGTCCCATGAGGAGAGATTGAGTAGAATGGGCCTGTATTGTCTGGAGTTTAGAAGAACGAGAGGTGATCTCATCGAAACATATAAAATTCTGAGAGGGCTTGACGGGGTAGATGCTGAGAGTCTGCTTCCCCTGTCTGGAGAGTCTAGCCCTAGGTGTCATAGTTTCAAGATAAGGGCTTGGCCATTTAGGACCAAGATGAGGAAAAATTTCTTCACTCAAATCTTTGGAATTCTCTACCCCAGAGGGTTATGGCGATTCAGTCATTGAGTATATTCAAGACTAACATTGACAGATTTTTGGACAGTAAGGGACTTGATAACTCGGGACAGTCTGCGTGTCCAGTGCAAGTACAAGGGGAGGCAAGAGACCGGCCTGCAAATCAATGTCACAGTTTACACGGTGGGCGAGAAAGTGGAGTTGAGGTCAAAGATCAGCCATGACCTTATTGAATCGCGTAGCAGGCTCGAGGGGCCATATGGCCTACTCCTGCTCCTATTTCTTATGTTCTTATGTTCTTATCCCCATCTCCCCGTAAATATCATGGCCAAAGAAACTCTGGGCTATCTCATGTTATTCTGCAGCAGAGTATTGATTCCCGGTGTGGCTCAGCTCTTCTCACACAGGACCAGTAGACACTCAGCTGTACTAAGAGACCAACCAACCGAGCCTAGCAGCAAGTCTTGTCCAACATCGCACCTCTGACATTTGGACCTCAATATTTACGGGGAGGCGGGGAGGGAGCAGGGGCTAATGTCAGCAGCCGGGAAACCTGGAAACACCAGGAAGGCAGCGGTCCTGCTGAATTTAACGTCAGGGCCTCGTTAGAATTGTTTTGCTCTGTTTCTTGCCCAGCAGCTGGCCAGATTGAGAGCCGGGGACCGCTGAGGGTGGTCCTCGGCCATTGAGAAGTTCCGGGGGGGGGGGGGGGTGAGTTCGGAGCGCAGCAGCGAGGAGGGAGGGAAAGGGATTGCGGGGGGGGTTAGCTATCGCAGTGCGGAAAGAGATCCTGGCGGGGAGAAAGAGAGATCGTGGAGGGGGAGAAAGAGAGATCGTGGGGCGGGAGAAAGAGAGATCGTGGGGGGGGAGAAAGAGTGATCGTGGGGGGAGAAAGAGAGATCGTGGGGGGAGAAAGAGAGATCGTGGGGCGGGAGAAAGAGAGATCGTGGGGGGGTGAAAGAGAGAGAGATTGTGGGGGGAGAAAGAGAGAGATCGTGGGGGGAGAAAGAGAGAGAGATCGTGGGGGGAGAAAGAGAGAGAGATCGTGGGGGGAGAAAGAGAGATCGTGGGGGGTGAAAGAGAGAGAGATTGTGGGGGGAGAAAGAGAGAGATCGTGGGGGGAGAAAGAGAGAGAGATCGTGGGGGGAGAAAGAGAGAGAGATCGTGGGGGGGAGAAAGAGAGAGAGATCGTGGGGGGAGAAAGAGAGAGAGATCGTGGGGGGAGAAAGAGAGATCTTGGGGGGGGAGAAAGAGAGATCGTGGGGTGGAGAAAGAGAGATCGTGGGGGGGAGAAAGAGAGATCGTGAGGGGGAGAAAGAGAGATCTTGGGGGGGAGAAAGAGAGATTGTGGGGGGAGAAAGAGAGATCGTGGGGGGGAGAAAGAGAGAGAGATCGTGGGGGGGGGAGAAAGAGAGATCTTGGGGGGGAGAAAGAGAGATTGTGGGGGGAGAAAGAGAGATCGTGGGGGGAGAAAGAGAGAGAGATCGTGGGGGGAGTAAGAGAGAGAGATCGTGGGGGGGGGAGAAAGAGAGATCTTGGGGGGGAGAAAGAGAGATTGTGGGGGGAGAAAGAGAGATCTTGGGGGGGAGAAAGAGAGATTGTGGGGGGAGAAAGAGAGATCGTGGGGGGGAGAAAGAGAGATTGTGGGGGGAGAAAGAGAGATCGTGGGGGGGAGAAAGAGAGAGAGATCGTGGGGGGAGTAAGAGAGAGAGATCGTGGGGGGAGAAAGAGAGAGAGATCGTGGGGGGAGAAAGAGAGAGAGATCGTGGGGGGGGAGAAAGAGAGAGATCGTGGGGGGAGAAAGAGAGAGAGATCGTGGGGGAGAAAGAGAGAGAGATCGTGGGGGGAGAACGAGAGAGAGATCGTGGGGGGGGAGAAAGAGAGAGAGATCGTGGGGGAGAGAAAGAGAGAGAGATCGTGGGGGGAGAAAGAGAGAGAGATCGTGGGGGGAGAAAGAGAGAGAGATCGTGGGGGGAGAAAGAGAGAGAGATCGTGGGGGGCGGGGGAGAAAGAGAGAGAGATCGTGGGGGGAGAAAGAGAGAGAGATCGTGGGTGGAGAAAGAGAGAGAGATCGTGGGGGGAGAAAGAGAGAGAGATCGTGGGGGGAGAAAGAGAGAGAGATCGTGGGGGGGGAGAAAGAGAGAGAGATCGTGGGGGGGAGAAAGAGAGAGATCGTGGGGGGAGAAAGAGAGAGAGATCGTGGGGGAGAAAGAGAGAGAGATCGTGGGGGGAGAAAGAGAGAGAGATCGTGGGGGGGGAGAAAGAGAGAGATCGTGGGGGGAGAAAGAGAGAGAGATCATGGAGGGGGGGGGGAGAAAGAGAGAGAGATCGTGGGGGGAGAACGAGAGAGAGATCGTGGGGGGAGAAAGAGAGAGAGATCGTGGGGGGAGAAAGAGAGAGAGATCGTGGGGGGAGAAAGAGAGAGAGATCGTGGGGGGAGAAAGAGAGAGAGATCGTGGGGGGGGAGAAAGAGAGAGAGATCGTGGGGGGAGAAAGAGAGAGAGATCGTGGGGGGGAGAAAGAGAGAGAGATCGTGGGGGGGGGAGAAAGAGAGAGAGATCGTGGGGGGGGGAGAAAGAGAGAGAGATCGTGGGGGGAGAAAGAGAGAGAGATCGTGGGGGGAGAAAGAGGGAGAGATCGTGGGGGGAGAAAGAGAGAGAGATCGTGGGGGGGGAGAAAGAGAGAGAGATCGTGGGGGGGAGAAAGAGAGAGAGATCGTGGGGGGGGGAGAAAGAGAGAGAGATCGTGGGGGGAGAAAGAGAGAGAGATCGTGGGGGGTAGAAAGAGAGAGATCGTGGGGGGGGAGAAAGAGAGATCGTGGGGGGGGAGAAAGAGAGATCGTGGGGGGGAGAAAGAGAGATCTTGGGGGAGAAAGAGAGATCGTGGGGGAGAAAGAGCGATCGTGGAGGGGAGAAAGAGAGATCGTGGGGGGGAGAAAGAGAGATCGTGGGGGGGAGAAAGAGAGATCGTGGGGGGGAGAAAGAGAGATCGTGGGGAGGTGGGGGGAGAGAGAGATCGTGGCGGGGGGGAGAAAGAGAGAGATCGTTGGGAGGGGGAGAAAGAGAGAGATCGTGGGGGGGAGAGAAAGAGAGAGATCGTGGGGAGGGGGAGAAAGAGAGAGATCAAGGGGGGGGGGGGGAGAGAAAGAGAGAGATCGTTGGGGGGTGGGGGGGAGAACGAGAGAGATCGTGGGGGAGGAGAACGAGAGAGATCGTGCAGGGGGAGAACGAGAGAGATCGTGGGGAGGGGGGAGGACGAGAGAGATCGTGGGGAGGGGGAGGACGAGAGAGATCGTGGGGAGGGGGAGGACGAGAGAGATCGTGGGGAGGGGGAGGACGAGAGAGATCGTGGGGAGGGGGAGGACGAGAGAGATCGTGGGGAGGGGGAGGACGAGAGAGATCGTGGGGAGGGGGAGGACGAGAGAGATCGTGGGGAGGGGGAGGACGAGAGAGATCGTGGGGAGGGGGAAGAACGAGAAAGATCGTGGGGGGGAGAAAGAGAGAGAGATCGTGGGTGGGGGGAGAAAGAGAGAGACGTGGAGGGGAGAAAGAGAGAGAGATCGTGGGGGGAGAAAGAGAGAGAGATCGTGGGGGGAGAAAGAGAGAGAGATCGTGGGGGGAGAAAGAGAGAGAGATCGTGGGGGGAGAAAGAGAGAGAGATCGTGGGGGGAGAAAGAGAGGGAGATCGTGGGGGGAGAAAGAGAGAGAGATCGTGGGGGGAGAAAGAGAGAGAGATCGTGGGGGGAGAAAGAGAGAGAGATCGTGGGGGGAGAAAGAGAGAGAGATCGTGGGGGGAGAAAGAGAGAGAGATCGTGGGGGGAGAAAGAGAGAGAGATCGTGGGGGGAGAAAGAGAGAGAGATCGTGCGGGGAGAAAGAGAGAGAGATCGTGGGGGGAGAAAGAGAGAGAGATCGTGGGGGGAGAAAGAGAGAGATCGTGGGGGGAGAAAGAGAGAGATCGTGGGGGGAGAGAGAGAGATCGTGGGGGGAGAAAGAGAGAGAGATCGTGGGGGGAGAAAGAGCGAGAGATCGTGGGGGGGAGAAAGAGAGAGAGATCGTGGAGGGGGAGAAAGAGAGAGATCGTGGGCGGGAGAAAGAGAGAGAGATCGTGGGGGGGAGAAAGAGAGATCGATCTTGGGGGGGGAGAAAGAGAGAGAGATTGTGAGGGGGGGAGAAAGAGAGAGATCGTGGGGGTGAGAAAGAGAGATAGTGGGGGGGGGAGAAAGAGTGATCGTGGGGGGGAGAAAGAGAGATCGTGGGGGGGAGAAAGAGAGATCGTGGGGGAGGAGAAAGAGAGATCGTGGGGGGGAGAAAGAGAGATCTTGGGGGGAGAAAGAGAGATCGTGGGCGGGAGAAAGAGAGATCGTAGGGGTGGTGGGGGGAGAGAGAGATCGTGGGGTGGGGTGAGAACGAGAAAGATCGTGGGGGGGAGAAAGAGAGAGAGATCGTGGGGGGGGGAGAAAGAGAGAGACGTGGAGGGGAGAAAGAGAGAGAGATCGTGGGGGGAGAAAGAGAGAGAGATCGTGGGGGGAGAAAGAGAGAGAGATCGTGGGGGGAGAAAGAGAGAGAGATCGTGGGGGGAGAAAGAGAGAGAGATCGTGGGGGGAGAAAGAGAGAGATCGTGGGGGGAGAAAGAGAGAGATCGTGGGGGGAGAAAGAGAGAGAGATCGTGGGGGGAGAAAGAGAGAGAGATCGTGGGGGGAGAAAGAGAGAGAGATCGTGGGGGGGAGAAAGAGAGAGAGATCGTGGGGGGAGAAAGAGAGAGAGATCGTGGGGGGAGAAAGAGAGAGAGATCGTGGGGGGAGAAAGAGAGAGAGATCGTGGGGGGAGAAAGAGAGAGAGATCGTGGGGGGAGAAAGAGAGAGAGATCGTGGGGGGAGAAAGAGAGAGAGATCGTGGGGGGAGAAAGAGAGAGAGATCATGGGGAGGGGGAGGACGAGAGAGATCGTGGGGAGGACGAGGACGAGAGAGATCGTGGGGAGGGGGAGGACGAGAGAGATCGTGGGGAGGGGGAGGACAAGAGAGATCGTGGGGAGGGGGGGAGAACGAGAAAGATCGTGGGGGGGAGAAAGAGAGAGAGATCGTGGGGGGAGAAAGAGAGAGAGATCGTGGGGGGGAGAAAGAGAGAGATCGTGAGGGGAGAGAGAGAGATCGTGGGGGGTAGAAAGAGAGATCGATCTTGGGGGGGAGAAAGAGAGAGAGGTTGTGGGGGGGGGAGAAAGAGAGAGATCGTGGGGGTGAGAAAGAGAGATAGTGGGGGGGGGGAGAAAGAGTGATCGTGGGGGGGAGAAAGAGAGATCGTGGGGGGGAGAAAGAGAGATCGTGGGGGGGAGAAAGAGAGATCGTGGGGGGGGAGAAAGAGAGATCGTGGGGGGGAGAAAGAGAGATCTTGGGGGGAGAAAGAGAGATCGTAGGGGGGGTGGGGGGAGAGAGAGATCGTGGGGTGGGGGGGAGAACGAGAAAGATCGTGGGGGGGAGAAAGAGAGAGAGATCGTGGGGGGTGGAGAAAGAGAGAGACGTGGAGGGGAGAAAGAGAGAGAGATCGTGGGGGGCGAAAGAGAGAGAGATCGTGGGGGGAGAAAGAGAGAGAGATCGTGGGGGGAGAAAGAGAGAGAGATCGTGGGGGGAGAAAGAGAGAGAGATCGTGGGGTGAGAAAGAAAGAGATCGTGGGGGGAGAAAGAGAGAGATCGTGGGGGGAGAAAGAGAGAGAGATCGTGGGGGGAGAAAGAGAGAGAGATCGTGGGGGGAGAAAGAGAGAGAGATCGTGGGGGGGAGAAAGAGAGAGAGATCGTGGGGGGGAGAAAGAGCGAGAGATCGTGGGGGGGAGAAAGAGCGAGAGATCGTGGGGGGGAGAAAGAGAGAGAGATCGTGGAGGGGGAGAAAGAGAGAGATCGTGGGGGGAGAAAGAGAGAGAGATCGTGGGGGGGAGAAAGAGAGATCGATTGGGGGGGGGAGAAAGAGAGATCGTGGGGGGGAGAAAGAGAGATCTTGGGGGGAGAAAGAGAGATCGTGGGCGGGAGAAAGAGAGATCGTAGGGGGGGTGGGGGGAGAGAGAGATCGTGGGGTGGGGGGAGAACGAGAAAGATCGTGGGGGGGAGAAAGAGAGAGAGATCGTGGGGGGGGGAGAAAGAGAGAGACGTGGAGGGGAGAAAGAGAGAGAGATCGTGGGGGGAGAAAGAGAGAGAGATCGTGGGGGGAGAAAGAGAGAGAGATCGTGGGGGGAGAAAGAGAGAGATCGTGGAGGGGGGGGAGAAAGAGAGAGATCGTGGGGGGAGAAAGAGAGAGATCGTGGGGGGAGAAAGAGAGAGAGATCGTGGGGGGAGAAAGAGAGAGAGATCGTGGGGGGAGAAAGAGAGAGAGATCGTGGGGGGAGAAAGAGAGAGAGATCGTGGGGGGGAGAAAGAGAGAGAGATCGTGGGGGGGAGAAAGAGAGAGAGATCGTGGGGGGAGAAAGAGAGAGAGATCGTGGGGGGGAGAAAGAGTGAGAGATCGTGGGGGGGAGAAAGAGAGAGAGATCGTGGGGGGGGGGGAGAAAGAGAGAGAGAATGTGGGGGGAGAAAGAGTGATCGTGGGGGGAGAAAGAGAGATCGATTGTGGGGGGGGGAGAAAGAGAGATCGTGGGGGGGGAGAAAGAGAGATCGTGGGTGGGAGAAAGAGAGAGAGATCGTGGGGGGGGGAGAAAGAGAGATCGTGGGGGGGGAGAAAGAGAGATCGTGGGGCGGGAGAAAGAGAGATCGTGGGGGGGGAGAAAGAGAGATCGTGGGGGGGGAGAAAGAGAGATCGTGGGGGGGGAGAAAGAGAGATCGTGGGGGTGAGAAAGAGAGATCGTGGGGGGGAGAAAGAGAGATCGTGGGGGGGGAGAAAGAGAGATCGTGGGGGGGGAGAAAGAGAGATCGTGGGGTGAGAAAGAGAGATCGTGGGGGGGAGAAAGAGAGATCGTGGGGGGGGAGAAAGAGAGATCGTGGGGGGGGAGAAAGAGAGATCGTAGGGGGGGGTGGGGGGAGAAAGTGAGATCGTGGGGGGGAGAAAGAGAGATCGTGGGGGGGAGAAAGAGAGATCTTGGGGGGGGGAGAAAGAGAGATCGTGGGGGGGAGAAAGAGAGATCGTGGGGGGGAGAAAGAGAGATCGTGGGGGGGAGAAAGAGAGATCGTGGGGGTGAGAAAGAGAGATCGTGGGGGGGAGAAAGAGAGATCGTGGGGGGGAGAAAGAGAGATCGTGGGGGGGAGAAAGAGAGATCGTGGGGGGGAGAAAGAGAGATCTTGGGGGGGAGAAAGAGAGATCTTGGGGGGGGGGAGAAAGAGAGATCGTGGGGGGGAGAAAGAGTGATCGTGGGGGTGAGAAAGAGAGATCGTGGGGGGGGAGAAAGAGAGATCGTGGGGGGGGAGAAAGAGAGATCGTGGGGGGGGGAGAAAGAGAGATCGTGGGGGGGAGAAAGAGAGATCTTGGGGGGGGGAGAAAGAGAGATCGTGGGGGGGAGAAGAGAGATCGTGGGGGGGAGAAAGAGAGATCGTGGGGGGGAGAAAGAGAGATCGTGGGGGGGGAGAAAGAGAGATCTTGGGGGGGAGAAAGAGAGATCGTGGGGGGGAGAAAGAGAGATCGTGGGGGGGAGAAAGAGAGATCGTAGGGGGGGGTGGGGGGAGAGAGAGATCGTGGCGGGGGGGGAGAAAGAGAGATCGTGGGCGGGAGAAAGAGAGATCGTCGGGGGGGGTGGGGGGAGAGAGAGATCGTGGGGAGGGGGAGAAAGAGAGAGATCGTGGGGGGGAGAGAAAGAGAGAGATCGTGGGGAGGGGGAGAAAGAGAGAGATCGTGGGAGGGGAGAAAGATAGAGATCGAGGGGGGGGGAGAAAGAGAGAGATCGAGGGGGGGGAGAGAAAGAGAGAGATCGTGGGGGGGGGGGGGGAGAGAAAGAGAGAGATCGTGGGGGGGGGAGGGAAAGAGAGAGATCGTTGGGGGGTGGGGGTAGAACGAGAGAGATCGTGGGGGAGGAGAACGAGAGAGATCGTGCAGGGGGAGAACGAGAGAGATCGTGGGGAGGGGGAGGACGAGAGAGATCGTGGGGAGGGGGAGGACGAGAGAGATCGTGGGGAGGGGGAGGACGAGAGAGATCGTGGGGAGGGGGAGGACGAGAGAGATCGTGGGGAGGGGGGAGAACGAGAGAGATTGTGGGGGGGAGAAAGAGAGAGAGATCGTGGGGGGGGGGGAGAAGGAGAGAGAATGTGGGGGGAGAAAGAGAGAGAGATCGTGGGGGAAGAAAGAGAGAGAGATCGTGGGGGGAGAAAGAGAGAGAGATCGTGGGGGGAGAAAGAGAGAGAGATCGTGGGGGGAGAAAGAGAGAGAGATCGTGGGGGGAGAAAGAGAGAGAGATCGTGGGGGGAGAAAGAGAGAGAGATCGTGGGGGGAGAAAGAGAGAGAGATCGTGGGGGGAGAAAGAGAGAGAGATCGTGAGGGGAGAAAGAGAGAGATCGTGGGGGGAGAAAGAGAGAGATCGTGGGGGGGAGAAAGAGAGAGATCGTGGGGGTGAGAAAGAGAGAGATCGTGGGGGAGGAGAAAGAGAGATCGTGGGGGGGGGAGAAAGAGAGAGAGATCGTGGGGGGGGGAGAAAGAGAGATCGTGGGGGGGAGAAAGAGAGATCGTGGGGGGGAGAAAGAGAGATCGTGGGGGGGAGAAAGAGAGATCGTGGGGGGGAGAAAGAGAGATCGTGGGGGGGAGAAAGAGAGATCGTGGGGGGGAGAAAGAGAGATCGTGGGGGGGAGAAAGAGAGATCGTGGGCGGGAGAAAGAGAGATCGTGGGCGGGAGAAAGAGAGATCGTGGGCGGGAGAAAGAGAGATCGTGGGCGGGAGAAAGAGAGATCGTGGGCGGGAGAAAGAGAGATCGTGGGCGGGAGAAAGAGAGATCGTGGGCGGGAGAAAGAGAGATCGTGGGGGGGAGAAAGAGAGATCGTGGGCGGGAGAAAGAGAGATCGTGGGGGGGAGAAAGAGAGATCGTGGGGGGAGAAAGAGAGATCGTGGGCGGGAGAAAGAGAGATCGTGGGCGGGAGAAAGTGAGATCGTGGGGGGGGAGAAAGAGAGATCGTGGGCGGGAGAAAGAGAGATCGTAGGGGGGGGGGGGGGGGAGAGAGAGATCGTGGCGGGGGGGAGAAAGAGAGAGATCGTGGGGAGGGGTTGAAAGAGAGAGATCGTGGGGGGGAGAGAAAGAGAGAGATCGTGGGGAGGGGGAGAAAGAGAGAGATCGTGGGGGGGGGGGGGAGAGAAAGAGAGAGATCGTGGGGGGGGGAGGGAAAGAGAGAGATCGTGGGGAGGGGGAGAAAGAGAGAGATCGTGGGGAGGGGGAGAAAGAGAGATCGTGGGGGGGGAGAAAGAGAGAGATCGTGGGGGGGGAGAAAGAGAGATCGTGGGGGGGAGAAAGAGAGATCTTGGGGGGGGAGAAAGAGAGATCGTGGGGGGAGAAAGAGAGATCGTGGGGGGGAGAAAGAGAGATCTTGGGGGGGAGAAAGAGAGATCGTGGGGGGGAGAAAGAGAGATCGTGGGCGGGAGAAAGAGAGATCGTAGGGGGGGGTGGGGGGAGAGAGAGATCATGGGCGGGAGAAAGAGAGATCGTAGGGGGGGGTGGGGGGAGAGAGAGATCGTGGGGAGGGGGAGAAAGAGAGAGATCGTGGGGGGGGGGGAGAGAAAGAGAGAGATCGTGGGGGGGGGGGGGAAAGAGAGAGATCGTGGGGGGGGGGGGGAAAGAGAGAGATCGTGGGGGGGGGAGAACGAGAGAGATCGAGGGGGGGGGAGAAAGAGAGAGATCGAGGGGGGGGAGAGAAAGAGAGAGATCGTGGGGGGGGGGGGGGAAAGAGAGAGATCGTGGGGGGGGGAGAACGAGAGAGATCGAGGGGGGGGGAGAAAGAGAGAGATCGAGGGGGGGGAGAGAAAGAGAAAGATCGTGGGGGGGGGGGGAGAGAAAGAGAGAGATCGTGGGGGGGGGGAGGAAAGAGAGAGATCGTTGTGGGGTGGGGGGAGAACGAGAGAGATCGTGGGGGAGGAGAACGAGAGAGATCGTGCAGGGGGAGAACGAGAGAGATCGTGGGGAGGGGGAGGACGAGAGAGATCGTGGGGAGGGGGAGGACGAGAGAGATCGTGGGGAGGGGGAGGACGAGAGAGATCGTGGGGAGGGGGAGGACGAGAGAGATCGTGGGGAGGGGGAGGACGAGAGAGATCGTGGGGAGGGGGAGGACGAGAGAGATCGTGGGGAGGGGGGAGGACGGGAGAGATCGCGGGGAGGGGGGAGAACGAGAGAGATCGTGGGGAGGGGGGGAGAACGAGAGAGATTGTGGGGGGGAGAAAGAGAGAGAGATCGTGGGGGGGGGGGGGGGGAGAAGGAGAGAGAACGTGGGGGGGAGAAAGAGAGAGATCGTGGAGGGGAGAAAGAGAGAGAGATCGTGGGGGGAGAAAGAGAGAGAGATCGTGGGGGGAGAAAGAGAGAGAGATCGTGGGGGGAGAAAGAGAGAGAGATCGTGGGGGGAGAAAGAGAGAGAGATCGTGGGGGGAGAAAGAGAGAGAGATCGTGGGGGGAGAAAGAGAGAGAGATCGTGGGGGGAGAAAGAGAGAGAGATCGTGGGGGGAGAAAGAGAGAGAGATCGTGGGGGGAGAAAGAGAGAGAGATCGTGGGGGGAGAAAGAGAGAGAGATCGTGAGGGGAGAAAGAGAGAGATCGTGGGGGGAGAAAGAGAGAGAGATCGTGGGGGGGAGAAAGAGAGATCGATTGTGGGGGCAGGAGAAAGAGAGAGATCGTGGGGGTGAGAAAGAGAGATTGTGGGGGTGAGAAAGAGAGAGATCGTGGGGGGGGAGAAAGAGAGATCGTGGGGGGGAGAAAGAGAGATCGTGGGGGGGAGAAAGAGAGATCCTGGGGGGGAGAAAGAGAGATCGTGGGGGGGAGAAAGAGAGATCGTGGGGGGGAGAAAGAGAGATCGTTATGGGGAGAAAGAGAGATCGTGGGCGGGGAGAAAGAGAGATCGTGGGGGGGAGAAAGAGAGATCGTGGGGGGGAGAAAGAGAGATCGTGGGGGGGAGAAAGAGAGATCGTGGGCGGGAGAAAGAGAGATCGTAGCGGGGGGGTGGGGGGAGAGAGAGATCGTGGGGGGGAGAAAGAGAGATCGTGGGGGGGAGAAAGAGAGATCGTGGGGGGGAGAAAGAGAGATCGTGGGCGGGAGAAAGAGAGATCGTAGGGGGGGGTGGGGGGAGAGAGAGATCGTGGCGGGGGGGAGAAAGAGAGAGATCGTGGGGAGGGGGAGAAAGAGAGAGATCGTGGGGGGGAGAGAAAGAGAGAGATCGTGGGGAGGGGGAGAAAGAGAGAGATCGTGTGGGGGGGGGGAGAGAAAGAGAGAGATCGTGGGGGGAGGGAGGGAAAGAGAGAGATCGTGGGAGGGGGAGAAAGAGAGAGATCGTGGGGAGGGGGAGAAAGAGAGAGATCGAGGGGGGGGGAGAAGAGAGAGATCGAGGGGGGGGAGAGAAAGAGAGAGATCGAGGGGGGGGGAGAAAGAGAGAGATCGAGGGGGGGGAGAGAAAGAGAGAGATCGTGGGGGGGGGGGGGAGAGAAAGAGAGAGATCGTGGGGGGGGGGGAGGGAAAGAGAGAGATCGTTGGGGGGTGGGGGTAGAAAGAGAGAGATCATGGGGGAGGAGAACGAGAGAGATCGTGCAGGGGGAGAACGAGAGAGATCGTGGGGAGGGGGAGGACGAGAGAGATCGTGGGGAGGGGGAGGACGAGAGAGATCGTGGGGAGGGGGAGGACGAGAGAGATCGTGGGGAGGGGGAGCACGAGAGAGATCGTGGGGAGTGGGAGGACGAGAGAGATCGTGGGGAGGGGGAGGACGAGAGAGATCGTGGGGAGGGGGAGTACGAGAGAGATCGTGGGGAGGGGGAGGACGAGAGAGATCGCGGGGAGGGGGGAGAACGAGAGAGATCGTGGGGAGGGGGGAGAACGAGAGAGATCGTGGGGAGGGGGGAGAACGAGAGAGAGATCTTGGGGGGGGGGGGGGGAGAAGGAGAGAGAACGTGGGGGGGAGAAAGAGAGAGATCGTGGAGGGGAGAAAGAGAGAGAGATCGTGGGGGGAGAAAGAGAGAGAGATCGTGGGGGGGGAGTAAGAGAGAGAGATCGTGGA